>NC_090884.1:20836440-20883940 GCF_036669925.1 Montipora capricornis | reverse complement strand
AATGAGAACATTATGGCTTAATACCTCACTTTTCATTTTTTTCATTTTTCATATTATTATTATTAGTTTGAAGAAGATACAATTGCAATCCTGCACAACCCGCAGATAGCAGTTGCGCTTTTAAATCAGACGTCATTATCAGTAAAAATGAAACAAAAGAAATAGAAAAAAAAAAGAAATAAGTGAACAATTACAATAAAATAATTACAACATATTAGATATCACAGGTTAGTTAATTTAATTTACTTAACATATTTTGCCATCTTTAAGAGGAGAGTGGGTGCTTCAACAAAAGTGTCCTCGGCATGAAAAATAGCAAATAGAATTTCTCGAACTTTCTTTTTAAATTGCTTTTTTGGCAGTTGGCGTACTTGGGGTGGCAAACAATTCCAACCTCTGGCGCCAAATTATGATGAATTATGTTGTTGGTTAAGACGTGAATATTGAATGTAAAATTACCAGAAGAAGAAGACCTACATGTAGTTTTATAAGGAAGAATCAAATTTGACTTTCTAAATAGTCTAGAAATATTTTGAGGAGCAGAGTTGTTTGAGATGTCGTACATTAAAGTGGACATTATAGTCTCAAAATTGAGCACATTTATGGGTAAGATTTTAGAAGAGATAAATAGTGGAACCGCATGAGTACGAGGCTTAGAAAAATAATTCATAAGGCGGATGGTGCGTTTTTGAAGTACATGTAGTAACAGTTTATTCAAGTGCAATTAAGCAGGCTGACCCCAGGCACTTAAACCAAATGTTAAATACGGAAACATCAGCGACTTATAAATGCTAAGTAAAATGTTAAACGGAACAAAATGTCACAAGCGGGCAATGACTCCAACAATCTTACTACATGTAAGTTTAAAAGTAACATAATCAATGTGAAATTTCCGGGACAAATGGCTATCAATCAATACTCCCAAGATATTTTACGTATTCTTTACATTCGAGCGAGGTGAGTGTATTAGTATTGTTATCTACTACATTTAAATTTACCTCATTTAAATTTACCGCATATTCCACTTCTCCATATTTATCGGTTAAATATTTATCTCTTAAATGTATCAATATTATGTATTTAGTGCTGTAACTGTATACATGTAAGAAGGAAATACCATGTCACCTGATGAGTCTTCATTGTGTTTTGAAAGTACATATTCTTCAACCCAACTGTTCAGAGAAATTAAGAACAATATTAATTGTTGATTAAAAACCTCTTTCCTTTCTCATTTTGTACCAACTGTTTAATTAAAAAAATAATGTTTTAAATACCTTGTGGTGGATACAAATGGTGTTACTCGAGCAATCTGACGCTGCCCTATTCCTTCAGCATTACCTTCCGAGCTTTGTACCCTTTGAATTGAAGTAAATACAATGTATAATTATTGTCATTTAACATATCAGTATTAGTAATACAGCACCTGGGACATTTTTCAGATGTACATGTACCTAGTTGAATGTTGGTAACTCTGATCACAATTCTGTCATAGTTCAGTGATAATCAAACAAGCAAATGGAAGATCACATGTTCATCTCCTGTTAAAAGCACTTAAAATCCAATTAACTGGATATCCCTTTTGAAATACCCTGACAATTTTATTTGATTTTAACATAGTTCTTTCCATCAGGACTGAACATGCTAAAAGTGGGAGCATTATTTATTTGGAGGCCTTTAGAAATCTTGTCAAGTAACGTTTTACAGGTGCCCAAAAAGTTTGTTGCATTGTTGTCAGGCCAAAATAATGTTTTTTAATATACATGTAGTAATGAAAACCAAACAAAATGTCAGATATTTGAATCTTTACTCCACATTTATCACTATAACATGACAAAATGTATTACATTTTACTGAAATGCTCATCATCAACGTTTATTTGACTAAAATCCCACACAATTACGCATAGCGGACCTACATATCTTTAAATTTTGGAACATTTAAGTGAACATTTATAAATTATTTCATCTGTCCGGTCGGGAACCTTCTGTGTCAGGTTATTGACCTGAGACCTGACTCTTATCTGGGACACTGTTGATTAAACCCTTCTCTGAAGAACCATTTCTTTCAGCAATGAAGTAAAAAAAGGACAACAAGATTTCTTTCAAATAATTCTTGACTAACAAGAATTAGTCAAATTTCAAATTGTTTTTTTAACTGAAGACTGTGCAGAGTTGAGTACAAATAAATAAAATTATAAACAACCAGAAAATTGTAAACACACATCCACTCAAGGTGTTCGATAATATTTCCTTCTCCGATATCCAACCCAAAAAAGTTACCACAGAATTTGCCATTTGGTTTCAGTGTTGCACATAACACCACTGACAGTAAAATATTAACAAGAATTCAACAAAGAGGTAAATACAACTACTGCAACTTTCTTGTCACAGTGCGTTGCAATGTCTATTTCTACATATTGTTCTACAAAACAATAGTACAAATGCATAATTAATATATTCTGCATGCGTAATGAAGTAGGGACCTGTATGGAAATCATTCCTCTTCAAGAACCAGATCATTTGAATTTGATCAAAACTGCCAGCAGATGGACAAGCAATGCATTCCAGCTGTATATAGGAACCCCATCTCATGTTTTGGCTGGTCTTTTGCAGCACTTGGCATGATTATGGGTATGTGTATGTTATGTTGTGGTTCAATTTTTTCCTGGTTTTTTAGCTGTATCTTATTTTTACTTAATGCACAAGTGAACGTAAAGTCTTTTTCCCTGTTACATGTACCTTTCTTCACATAGATCTTCTTCTTTTCTCTGTAAGGTACACCCCTATAAAATTGAAACAAAGTGAGAAAAAAATACTGTACATCTGTACTCCTTTTAATAACATTATTTATCAAGGGTTAGGGGAATTCCCAAACATTTGCTTGAGGCATAAAAAGTTATGCTTATCAAGACACACTATAACACAACAAGCAATACAACAATTCAAGTGCAAATCCAATGAGCATTAACTAAAACTCTACTGGTGTGATATCATTTCCCTGTCAAAAGGCTTTTAATAAGGACAGTACCTACTATTCTTATTGCGCATACGTTCCGCGCATCTCAAGATTATTACTTGGGTTTCCTAATTTTTTACCAATACAGGGAAGTTTTTGCCTGGTATAAAACTATCCAGAGAAAGTAGATCTTAGTAAATACTCTTGGTATCCAAAAAGAAAATTGGGGGTAACCATGCATTTTTGAGAGATACAGTACTTAAGCTTCAATTTGAGAAAGAACGCAACATTTTCCTTTGCATTTTAAAGCTTTTTACAAATGTTAATCTCTGAAAAATAGATGGTTACCCCCAATTTTCTCTTTGGATTTCAATAACACTTGTTAAGATCTACATTTCCTGCATAATAATAAACCGAGGGAAAAAAAACCTTTGAATTAGCTAGGTACCGTCCTTAATTAGGTATCAGTTTTATTATAAGATAAGATAAGATAAGATAATTTATTTAATGTCAGATACACAGGGGGTGGTCTCCCAATCCCCCCAGCCACAGGCTCATGATAAAAGTGTTTGACAATATAAAAGAAAAATTAAATAATTGATAACTCGATAGTGACTAATTAAATTTAAAATAAATAATTATGATACGTTCCTCTTTGCCTTTCTACATGTATAAAGGAAATAATTATTGACTTCAGACAATTCTGGCAAAAAAGGCTTGGGCTTTTCATGTTTTTTTCTGATTTTTTTTATACCATAACTTGAAACCAACACAATGTTGTTCTACATTTATTTTCTTTTGAAAAGACTTTAGTGCATGCAGACGGCTGCCGCCAGTTTTGTCACTTGGAGCTATGTTAATGTTAACAAACTTGACAAACTTAAAGTCGGCTGGCTACCTGTGAAGAAAAGAAGAGACCTTCACAGACCCAAACTGCCATTTTAAGTCTTGGCCATCAATTTAACAAGTGATGTAATTCAGACATGTTTGCTACTTCAAATGAAGCATAGAAATTGAACAGCTGCACGTTCATACATGACCAGTCGGTTAGCTGTGTAGCCGCCGCATTCTCCCGAAAGGCCTGATGGTAGCCAAGCCAGACTCGACCAGTAAAGTGCCGATGGGTGCGAAGGATGCGTACCTTGATGCTGCATCAAATCCTTCCACCGATGCGGGAAATAAGAAACGAGAATCAAGCAGTACATGGCAAATGCTTCCGACCAAGTTGCTATGTCATCGATGCAACGGCGAGGTTTCTTTGGATGTGAAGTTAAGACTAAATGGTCATCCAGCTTCTGGGTTTCAGGTTCCTTGAGCTGCAAATTGGCCGGGAGAAGTTTGCTCAGATCGATGTATTTCCCGTTCAAAATCTGCGAGACCAACTTACCGGGAACCAGAGAAAAAGCTGGCCCACCGATGAAAGGTTGATCAACCAACCGTGAAGGTTGAACTGTGGCCGCCACGGTGACATCGCCAGAAGCCCCAAATAAGGAACTTGCCGGGCTCATAGCAGATGAGGAGACGGACATTACGGGTGCGGAAAAAGTAGATATAAACGACGGCACAACAAAAGAAGAGGAAGGCCTACCTGAAGATGAAGTTCCAAGTAAACTCGCAGAGGAAGGTGCACTTCTTACTGCACTAAACGAATGAACGTCCCAATGGCACCACGAGTGGAGCACATGAACTGAGCGAGGCACTAGGAGACGAAACAACGGGTCCTGATGGAACACGGTCTGTGTGATGAGAGCGACCATTCCGGAGAAATGGCAGCTCCCGAAGAAGCCACAGCCGGTCCCGGAGTCGACGAGCTCGAAGAGGTTGGAGCGATAGACTGGAGCAAAAGATTCGGCCGAAGAAGGCGATTCCTGAAATCCAGACTGCATACTGTTGTTCGCGGAGCGAGACAACATGCTGAACAAGGATAAGACAAAAACACTGGAAGAAACTACGCAGCAACAGGCACAGAATCGACGAAAAAGGACGCGAATTTCAAGCAAAGCTTTTCTCAGCAACTGTACACGCGGCACAACACGAGCAAAATGGTTGACGTCAACAGGGGAGCTGTAAATTTACTGAGGCCCTGCAAAACCCTAGGGGCCGCCCGCCTAAATTAAAGAATGACCGCTGGCCAGCATTGTCTTGAGTTTAACCTCGCCTAAATTACATTTAGCCCCATACAACAGCGACTGATAGTGGACAAATGAAAGACAAGACGCGTGGGAACAAAAGTGGAGTGGAAATTTGCTACAATCAGCGTATAAAATTGCCAGCGACGAAATTCCAGGTGTATCAATTTACCAACACTTGACCAATAGATTAGCGACACTTGACCGAGAGATCGCTGACACCTGTCCGAGAGACTACTGACACTTCAATGACACTCGACAAGCCACAGATCGGCCACTTGTCAGTCGATATAGAGATGTGTCTGTCAACAGACTGTCAATTGTTATATCGACCAATATACCGTAAACACCTGCAGATAGGCCGCCCCTTTTTTCCAGAAATCATCCCAAGAAATTGGGGAAGTGGCTTATCTGCGCGAACATTTAAGGTTGCTTTTGGTGTCTAGTTTTCCATCTTCACATGATCCAATGGCTGATTACTAAGCTACAAAACATTCCTTGTTGTAATGCAAAAATCAATGGAAAAACTGTGTTGAATGAAGAAATTCCTGTCAACAAATACAAGAAAAAGATCACTCATATGTCAACGTTGGCAGAAAGGATGTTCATTATATTAATTAGAAGTGCTAAAATTGTGGGTAAGACTTTGAAGTATTTTCTGTTGCAATGTTAATAGTGAGTTTACCTTGCATGAACAGTGGATGAAGAAGACTTCTAAAGACTCTACTTTGGATTTTTTTTATTTCTTTCAAAAATCTTCTTTCCAAAATTTGAGCTGCTAAATTCGGGGTGGGGCTTATCTGTGGGTGTTAGCAGTATTGGTGGACACTACATATACATGTAGAACACATGATCGATCTTTTAAACACAAGCATGCATCTTTATTCTAAAATAGAACTACAATAAATTAACCATCATTATGCTGGAAACTTAGCTTCACCTGTTTCTTTGTGTTCTTTTTGGAAAAGAAATTGAACAGTTTCCTGAAAAAAAGAAAGCAAAATATCCATAGTAAATATGCCCATAATTAAACAATTTCTGACATCTGCTCTTTTATAAGAAGATACATGTAACTCCAGCGAGGGTTTCATTAAGTTTTGAAGTAGAAGAGACTTTGTGATACAGTAAGCAGGCACCCCTATATATAGTATGATTTTGATCTCGCAACCTCCTTTTAGCAAAGGCAGGTACTGTTCTAAGCACATGGCGGGTCTAAAACACAGGTCACATTCCACAGGTCACTCCTTTCAGGTCACTGTTTTACCTTTCTGAAAGTACACCAAAACCCTCAATTTGGCTAACCCTAGGCCTAAAACCAACCTTAGGCCTAGGGTTAGGCAAATTGAGGGTTAGGGTTACTTTCCAAAAGGTAAAGCAATGACCTGAAACGAGTGAACTGTGTTTTAGACCTGCCACTAAGCACAGATGGGTGCTAGTACCCGGGTCCCAGCTTCTAAAAAAACCCCTGCTCCAGACAATGACATACATACATGTACTAAATCTCAGCGCACCAAACATAGTGGAAGAAAAAACATACTGTAAGACCAACAGTTGAGTTCAAATGAAAGAGCGAAGTGATCCTAAAACTTAATATTGTCGGGACAATTTAATTAAGCAATGGTCTCTTATAGATGCTTGAAAAATTCAGGTGGCCTCAATGGATGTCAGATGTCTAAGAGACAATAAGTTTGATTAAAATTAATTGTCCAGATAAGTGCGAGGATCACTTCAGTCTTTCGTTCAGCAATGTACATAACAACACTTAAATTGACCAGTAATAACTACATGGAAGTGAAGTACATGTACATGTACCACAGATGCCAATACTGATACACTTAGTAAATGGCTTGTCTTGTGAAGTAGGCGGCTGTGACAAGAAAGGGGCAGAAAGACCCCTTTTCCCTAGGGGGGTCTGGGAGCATGCTCGCCCAGAAAATTTTGAAATTCAGGAGCTTGGAAATGGCATGTCCAGCAATATGGGCAACAACATCAGTCACAAATATTTATTAACACGTACAGCTGCCAAGTACATGTATAAGGACAATTTTTTGCCCTCTTGATCTCTTCTTGAAGTATGACAAAATATCGCCTCCAGCTGCTGTCTTCCATTTTTAATAAACAACACAACAAACGCTTGGAAAATTGGAAGGACGGAGGAAAACATTTGGCACCAGTCTTTCTCTTCTATTCATCGAACATGGTGAAGTAGAAATCGCCTTGGTGTGCGAGTGGCTAAGGCGCATGCAAATAACCAGGAATTATAAGCTCTTACAGTAATTCATAAAAATATCCAATGTCTAAAGAGGAGCAGAACATACAGTACAGCAAAAGGTTTCTTGATATTTTACATGTTTTACTGAATTAAAATCAATCAAAATGGATCGAAGTGAAACAGTGAGAATCATGTAATTTATCGAAAAAGTAGACAGCCATATCTTAGAGAGTAGCCAGCAGAATTTGCCAGTTACCGGCTTCTAATCAAACCTCTGTACACTCAGGATAAATTACCAACAGACAAACATAACATCGTGATACCTGTACAAGTAGCCAGAGATAGGTCCTACTACATGTATGTAGATTCTACATCGTACATTATGAACCAGAAAGCTGCCAGATAAACTCAAAGTAAAAGTGAAGATCTAATAGTGAACTGAAGTGCATCTGTCTTAAAGCCTATAATTATTATACATTTGTCCTTTTCAAGGGGATCACTATTGCATTCTTGAATTCATTGCAATTCTCAACCCAATAGAGGGTCCCCATAATACAGGCTGCAAATGTACTTCAACTGTTCAAGACTGTGTTCACATCAAAGGTTGTCTTCTTCTTGCCTTGGACTAAATATCGCTTGTAATCCAAATCATGAGAAATACATTAGGACACCAAGAAATTTGAATGACTTACATGTACCTTCTTCCAAAACCGAGCTGTCCGTGGCAATAGGAGGACACTGAGAACTATTATAGTGTAAGAAGTTAACTTCCAAAACCTTGAATTTAACTGGATTGAAACACATGTTTGAAGGAAATGATTGAACCTGCTAGACAGATGGTAAAACGGATGGCGTTCCCTGGGAATAATTTCGATAGCAGTGAGATCGTCCACATATTTTGCGCACTGGAGCCAGTATTGGAGGAGGTCATTACACATAACTGCGAACAATATCGCCCTAGACAGGTACCCTGTGGTATGCCTCCAATTAAATTCAGAGATGGTGACGTTGCGAATCCTATTCTAACTTCCTGAGACCTGCCTTCTAGAGAGGTTTATGCTGTAGTGCATGAGCCAGGCCAGCCTGGTCAGCTGGGATGGTCGGGTTTTGTCAGATGAGTTTTGGCCTGGTATTACAATTGAGGTGAGCCATCCGGCTTGGGCTAAATGTGGAACATGTCATGTGAAAAAAACAACAAGAAGTGGAGAGACGTTTGTCTTGCTAAATTGTTATTAAAATTCACCATTCTGCAATTTAAAGAAGCCTTAAGGTTTTGCTATCGTATAAACATCCTTTATTTAAACATAAAAACGACTTTTCCGTGGGCCTGAATTTGCCAAGCCTGATGAGCGAGGTTATTAATCGGAGGTACATTTCGAGACAGAGAAGTGTTGTTATTATAAGGTGACATGTTGCTGTTTACAAATCCCCTTTCACCTAGAAAATATACCAAACATGGATGATTGAGGCCTTAGCAGACAGGAAAAATCGTGATGCCGGGATCCCAGCTATTCGGACTCATGTAATCGCAAACTTGATTTTTGGTGTTTTTCTCAGACGTGCCGGGACCTCTGCTAAACGAGCCAGCCCGGCTCATGTAATCGGTCCCGAAGTTCATGA
The DNA here is from genome assembly GCF_036669925.1 of Montipora capricornis. Taxonomy (NCBI): domain Eukaryota; kingdom Metazoa; phylum Cnidaria; class Anthozoa; order Scleractinia; family Acroporidae; genus Montipora; species Montipora capricornis. The sequence continues at coordinate 20,875,024 of NC_090884.1, read as the reverse complement.
AAATTCCGGTGTCTCACGGTATCTTTACACAGGGGAATTATCGATCGAACGAAAAATGTATGCCCAAGTTTTCTTCAAATGAATGCTGGGCAATTATTCCTACCTTTGTCTTTGACGTTTTTGCTCAGGGTCAGATGGCGATGGCAAGTAACAAGCATTGCTGTGCATCGCTTTGGACTTTTCCTTTCTGAATTTGCCAAGCTGATCAGCGAGGTTATTAATTGGAGGTGCATTTCGAGACAGAGAATTTTTGTTATTAAAAAGTGACATGTTGCTGTTTACAAATCCTGTTTCACCTAGAAAATCTGTCAAACATGGATGATTGAGGCTTTTGCAGACCTACTCACTAGCCTACTGTATTTCCCGCCAGGACAAATTTGCGCCTCACAACCATCCAATCCTAGTGCCCAGTTTCCCTTCAGCAACTGAGCTTACAGTTTCGAGATGGTGGACAGTTGAGAAAAGTGCACGTTCGAGTCAGCCGTTTCATGTCTTGATTCCTTACAGGATGGATCCAGCCAGCAGCAAAGCCTCCAATAAGTCAAGACTTTTCACATCAAATGTTCTTCTACAGAAGGATGAGCTGGAAGAGGTATGTCTTATTAAATTATCGAATGAACACTGACTGCAGCACGGATATTCTTGTGTTTAGCATTATTTTTAGAAAAGGTTGCATTTGTAACTTAAGTCTAATTTGTATAAAGCTCAATAAGTCAAGTGTTAATTCCTTTTTACGAACTAGCTGTAACATAAAGTTCTTCATGCAGTCTTCGCACTTTCTATTGTACATCTACTTTTCTAACTTGCGATGTCTCAAATAATTATTATGAAAGAAAAGCTACATGTACTGTAGGTAAATTTAAATTTATACTAGTGAAAATGTAAGTGTAAAGCCTCCTTGCCATGTGTCTACGTGGTTGCCCCCTCCAAAGTCTGCCTCTTAAAAAGTTATAAACATCATATTTAATACCTTTCACATAATTTATTGATGTTTACCTTCGTTTCTTTGCTTTCTGGTATGTAGAAATTAGAGAAGTGCCATGGAGTGCTGACGTCTGTGATTTCAAATCTATCAGAAAATGAAGCTCATGATGCACTCAATCAAATGGTAAATAACTAATGTACTGTTTGTCATGATTCATAAAAATAATCATTCCTTTTCAGAGAAGACCCCTATTGCTACATGTGTGTTGATAAGCATACATGTACTGGTACAGTACCGCTCAGATATACGATAACTGCGCATACGCAGTGTATACACTGTACGCACATACACGTATATTTATACGCACATATGCGTATATTCATGCGCGTATGAATGCGTATACATGCCCGTCTGACTTTCCTTTGTTATTCAGTACCATAAATTTCCTTTGTGTTGCATTGTTGTGTAAAACAAAGAACTTTTGGATCTGAACAAAGCCACAAGCCAATAACAGAAAATTTACATATTGCAAAAGCTATCATGTTACAAACGCTTAAGTTGCTTCCCATCGCGAATTTATTGGATAACAAGCAAAAGTAATTCAATGTTTATGAATCAGAAGGGAAACAAAAATTTGTGTAAGTTTGGCATTCAAATACGTGTATCGTTTGTGACCCTTCACGCAAAAAGGGGGCTTATGAATTTCATTGAAAACCGTGAAATTTTTTCATGGTCACGGTGCATGAAATTCAATTTTCATGGCGAGAACACACTGTAATCACCCTACAATAAGAAACTTTCACTCTTGGCATGTAATCATGCTGTGAATGATCGGTGAAAATTTCACAGCGTGAAATTACGGTAAGGGTAAAAATTCACACGCTGAAATTGGGAGTGAAAAATAATATTCACTGTGTGAAATTGATTCAATCGAAAGATACAATGTACATGTAAATCAACAATTCGTTTTCATTTTAACTTTCCGTTGAATTAAAAACTTTTTATGAACTCATAAATGGGAAACAATTTCCTTCGTATCGTATCATTTGATACTGCTGGTTTTAAACAGATAGCAAAAGTAGAAAGGAATGCCCGAACAACTATCCATCAAAATTTGCATACGACTCACATCAAGAGCAAGTCATGACAGATAATGCAACACCGTTGGGAGTAGAAATTCTGTCGTATTCGGCGAGGCAATAAACTCGAGCATTTCCTGAGGATTGCATGTTTATTGATGGTGTGCCTTTTGTATATTAATATTTTTCCCTTTTAAAGGTGTGGAACAAAATAACTCTGAACCTGAACTGTATGTTTATCGATGAAATAAACATCCGTGCATGGGTTCATATTCCGAACATGACAGCTGTTTGTGAAAGTGCGTCTTCTTCACGTAGTTCGTAGTGGTGTACTACAGTATTTTTGTGCTGTCAAGCTACATGTATTCTTTAGAACGATAAGCAAAGCAGTAAGCAAGCTAATGAGGCAGACGCGTATATCGGTATACACATATACATGTACGCGTATATTAACACACGAATACACGTATACATTTATTTATACACGAATAGGCGTATGGTTATACACACACATACGTGTATAATTAGATACCTGTACGCGTATTGTGCGCATATTTTGGTTAACGTATTTCTGAGCGGTACTGTAGGATGCAACTCTCTTGGCTAGCTATAAAAGTAACCTGAGAGTTAAAACAACAATTGTAACCATAAGAAGTCCTTTTTTTCACAGCCATTTTCTAGAATATACCACTCCAAAAAAACAACCACTTCTAAATCAGTGGTTTTGAGGCACTTGGACTTTCTGATTGTACTGTAATTGACATGTTTCCCAACCATGTGGCCACACTTTGTGTTCCTTTAAATCATTTTGGTAAAGATCAAAAAGACTACAGTATCGCCTTAAAGTAGTGACCCCTCGGGACAAGGCGATACCTTATCTTTGCCACAGGTAGTGGTCGCGTTCAACCGAGGTATGCAAATTCAAAACTTGTCTTTGTTTTATCATCACCATTTTGGTGTAAAGCAAGTATTCTTTCCACATGTAATTGTAAAACTTGTCAAATTTCAATTATAATTGATACATTCTTGCAAGGCATTGGAGCCTTTGTTGGTACTATTTTGAGACCAGACGTACCGACAAATAATTTACGTTGTAAAAATGGTTTCTTTTTTCATGGCTTTGATCAGCAATAAATTATGTGTAATCGTAGCAATTGCAGCATGTTGACTGCGCATGGAAAACAAATTTAGGAATAGACTGTGATTAGTGGAGAAATGAAGTCTCTTACATGTAATTATCATGTACTATCGTTTGCATACGAATTATAAAGATGTACATGTAAAAAACCAGCAAGCGAAACAAACTTGGGAAATTTTGAAATTTCGCTAAAGAACGACATACATTTTTTGTAATTCTTAACTTGACAGTCCGATGTTCGAACCATCTTTGCTCCTGTGTTCATGTTGCGCTTTCATGTGCAACTCTTTTGGCAGCAGGCCGTCACTCATGATAAATTTGCATAAGCCATGTGGATATGCACCAATGAGTAACCAGAGCACAAAAACCATCTTTTCAGTTAACATGTACAGTAGATCAAATAATTTTCGACTTGTTCAGGGGTTTGATATCCTGGGTTCTTTCCTTGGAATGTTTTTCTTTTTTGTGATTTGTTACTGTAAACAACTTGGAAAGTAATACTGCAGAAGGAAACCACAAGAAGTCCTAAATCTACAAACAGTTGGTTACACAAGGTTTTCGAGGAGTATGTTAAATGTGTTTTGAAAATTCACCGTGACCAGCAACCGGACATTTCAGTCAATTTAAAGTGAATCTGCAACAGTAACATTTTGGACAGTGATAAGCACAGAGACACGGGTCTTGCTTGAGTAGTTTTATACATATACCTCTCAACCAGACATTGCAAGAGCCGGCCACCCTGAACACGTAAGCTTTCAGTTTTGTATATATGTTGCAGGTCATTAAATTTTTGTTCCTTAGGTCATTTTGTTTCAACCTTAGATTATTATGAACTGCCTAAAAAAAGGGTTCCCCTTTTCTTTGGGGATGTAATTAAAAAAAATGGGGCCTGGATTTTTAGGGGGAATAAAAAAGAAAACACCTTTCTCCACCTTTTCCTTGCCTTACGTTCTTCATCTACTTACCGTCTCTCCCTCTCCTTCCCCCTTACTGTCCTTGCTTACTACCAACGGACTGTGCCTCTTACCTTGAACTTTCACAACATTCCATGTCGCTCCAAGGATTCGAACCCTCGCACCATAGGACATCCGAGATTACTTCTCCTCTGTATTAACTGCTAAGCCATCGAATCAGCAACTGAAGGCATTAAGCTATTTACAAGCCTTCACGACAACCACCATTTTGCTCATGCGTAAATGATGTAAAGTGAGACTTAGAAAAATTAATAGTCAAGTATTGTACGAAGTTTATTTACGTTGCTATGCAAAATATACCAAGAACAAGGCATCATTTCTAGTCATGATAACAAACCGATTTTTGCTGCAAACACAGGGTTCCCACAGTGAAAAAACGATGGTGGCATGGGCAAATAGAACAACAAAAGATAACCTTTGCAGTTAAATCAAAGAAAAGAACTCATCTCCAAACCAATGGTGTCATCATCTGGAGAAACCGCTTGGAAAAAAACACATAACCATTCACAGAAGAGAAGTTCCTCATGATTTTTCATGTGATTAATTGTCGTAACCTGGCGTGGGGAAACTGTAATCTGCCCTGGTTTCCGCTCACAGTTCTGTTGTTAGTTTCTATTCTCTCCTTTTGCCTAATCCATAAGAAATAATTTTCTTTTTTGTTTTGTCGAGAACTCCACTGCCTCACAATATTTACTAGCCCCAATTGCTAGTGGAAGCTCAAAACGATTGTTTATATTATTTTTCTTGTGTGTAGCCGTGAACTGACTTCGCTTATCAGTGGGAATCAAAACCCATCACACAACATGTTTTTTGAACACCTGTTTATCAAATGTCGCTTAAATTTGTCTTTCACCAGGAACACTTCAATAAAGTTATACGCTTTGTCTCTGTAGTTTGTGAATGACAGTGCATTTTTTATGCCTGAGGATTTTTCAACTGGTCACACATTTCATGTGTGAAACATACTTTTCCAGTTCAATCTGGTAACTAAACAACCAAATGAAATCTTCGCTGTCTCTCGCCGTCGACAGCTACAAATACATGTACGTCAGGACAAAATTATGGCACTGAAATTATCGACTTTGCTAACATTTACAAACTTGTAACTACACTGATAACGATGAAAGTATTTGATAATCTGGTTATCGAAGGTTCCAAATTCGCCGGAATTTGTACTTAACTGGAATAATATGAGTACACGTACATGTATAAACAAATGATCTCAATCAACTGACTTCACAAATAATGCCATCTGAAATTGGAACAGATGTGTTCAAGCTAAAACAAGCTTTAAAGATCTTTAAAAGTCGGCCATTTTGCTTGACTTCACGTTGAACGTGCTGCTCAGGAGTGTCTGTCAGTGCTATCTGTGTCATCCGGTGGCGGAATAATAGTGAAAAATATATGACAAGGAATCTTGCGTTTATTTCAACGGATAGAATTTTCCATTTTTCTTGGTTACCTTAAAGAATCAATTGGAAAAGTACGTAAGTGTTTATTTGATGGCATTTCAAAGTCTCTGGAAAAAAAGCTCTGTATGTATTCTTTATGTACCCCCCTCCCCTTCGGAAATTTGCCTCTTTCAGACCCCCCTACCCCTTGGAATTTCCGTCACCCTCCATGGGGGGTATGGATATTTTCTGGAACCACACAATGTCAATTACAAGCATTAACCTTTAACATGAAACTGTTACATCATTTTACTTCACACGATCAGTACATCCCGAATAGTACATCCATGTATGCACCCCCAGGCCTCTTTTTTTAAATTTAGATGATTGTAAAATCACTAACATCCACGGCCTGCAACTTCCATTTAACCCTCTTCCATCAAATGTATGCCTCATCCACTCCAAGAATGAGCTATTAAAGCAAAGTTTTGCTCCTTTGCATCAAACATACCTTAAACACAATTATTCAATTCACAAAATTTTTGGCACAATGGCCAATTGAACAAACTTGTTGGATTCACAAAATGTTTTCGGACAACTGAACAAACTGGTTCGCAAGAAACTGGTCAATTGGAGTATTCGGTCTATGCAATAATGTTTATAGTGGACACACTAGAACAAAGCAAGATCTAGAAGTAACATGGAAAATTCTCCTTACCTTAAGTTTATAGGTTTAATACTATGTCAATCATCACGGGCGGAAAGGATTTCAAACTAAATGTTTGCTCTCATCGCAAAATGAGAATTACGTCTCTGTGGCCGAGTTGTTAAACATGCTTTCAGAATCCCAGAAAGGTGGGGAAAGTGTGGTTGTTCTAATCGTTCGGAAATACTGAAGGGCATAAAATTTAATTCCCCAATCGGAGCTTAGGTAATTCAATATCCGTGGGGTATGCACATTTGTGACTACAAAGAAGAAAAATAAGGAAATCAACTGGCTTTATGATGTGGTATGCCTGTGGCATGTCACGTAATTAAGCACGGTCTAGTAATTTGGCACCTTAAGAAAGGTGTACTGGTATCAAGCAAAAATTATGTACCATAAGACGGTCACCCGTCTCCATGGTTGCCCTGACTGCCCACCATTGCTGCCTCACAAAACCCCAGTGTACATGTGTACATATGCACAAGCGCATATGCACTAGTCAGCGGATTAGCATAAAAAGTTTAACAGGATCTGACTGACGGACCGATAGAAGGAGTGACTGCCAGCTCCACTCCAATAACTCAGAAATGGCTTTGCCATTTAAAATTAAAAAGGAAGTGAAATTTTACCATTAGCTTCATTTTGTTTCCATACAATGTACAACAGTAAATGCAGAGGAGTTGGTTTCATGTTGATGATAATGAAAATTTGACAGCATTGTAACATTTACAACCCAAAAAACCTGTAAAGTTAATGGAGTGCATACATTGTAATCAATTTGTACAGGTGTGTAAAGGTCCCCAGCAGTATGAGGAAGCATCACTTGGCCTACTGTACATCATATTAGTTGAACCACCAGCTGCAGTTAAGGTGAACAGAAATTATTAGTAGCAATTTGGGTTTTCAGTGTCTTCCTTCCTTCCTTCCTTCCTTCCTTCCTTCCTTCCTTCCTTCCTTCCTTCCTTCCTTCCTTCCTTCCTTCCTTCCTTCCTTCCTTCCTTCCTTCCTTCCTTCCTTCCTTCCTTCCTTCCTTCCTTCCTTCCTTCCTTCCTTCCTTGACCTTCCTTCCTTCCTTCCTTCCTTAGAGAAGTCTTCCTTCACAGGATTCATAAAAATTTTGTTAGGTACAGTCAAGTACTGTACAGGTCTACGTACAGTGTACAGTGTACATGTACCTTTTTGCCTATAGTATGTGATGAGCCTGCATGTAAGAGACATCTATGCATCATATGGTTGTTGCATAATGATTATTGTCATACATGTACAATACCTTTATCAAAGAATTACAACAATACATGAAATTATTTATTGATGCAAGTGGAAATACTGCTTCCAAAATTGCGATGAGTAGTAAAAATTTGTCAAAAGTACTCAATCCAATGATCTGGTTTTTTTGGCTTCTGTCCACCTTCTTCAGAGCTACGACATTTGTTATTGCTTGCGCTACAAGCTGTCGTAATTTAACTTTAAATTAACGGTATGTAAGCTCGAGGAAGTGGTTTCGTCTCATTAACAGTGTCGCTGTCCAAAGTGAAATGCCATTACTCTAAGAAAAGGCTCTTGAGATAGTTCATCACACTGCATTGGAGCATGTGAAGATCCCTTGGATACATGTTGAGAATTTAAGACCTACATGAGTAAAAACATTAGGCCATACATGTATATTCAAGAAGCCCAAAGACCAACCAGCGATAAACTGAGTCCAAGGGATAGTATACAAAATGAGTTGCCGTGATTGTTACATGTAGTTCACGTTTGTGACGATGGCGTTTAGACAGTCAATTAATTTTGAAGCTCTGATGATGGTCATGTTTTACTATCAAAAACCGAGTCTTGCTTGCTTAACCCTGAGGTTTATGGAGTGGAACATCTATGTCTTAATGGCATCAAGCTATTGTGGACAAACGACCTCGAATCGCTAAAGAATTTCGTCGAAAGTGTTTTAGAACAGCAAGGAAAGTGGCTGACGCCTGGTGGAAATACTAAGCAATTCGAAAGTTCCAATAGTAATCTTCAATAACATTTCAATAACACTTGGGAAGATCTACATTTCCTGCATAATCACACACCGGGGCAAAAATATCTTTAATTAGTGGGCACCGTCCTTAAATGACGTTGTTTTCATTGACCTTACTAAGGCATTCAACACCATTGATCATGAAATCATCTTCCATAAAATGTCATTCTTGGGTTTTGACCAGGTATCTATCAGGTGTTTCTTGTCGTACCTACATTGTAAGTGGCTGAACCCAAAGATGTGATGTCAACGGCAAGCTATCAACTGCTCGCAATCTCAGGCATGGCGTACCGCAGGGCAGTATACTGGGTCCTTTGCATATTTCTAATTTATATTAATGATCTCCCCAACTGCCTGCGTTCTGCTGCGCCGGAGATATTTGGTAATGACACAAACATTACACTATCGGACAAGCCCCAGATTACCTTCAACGTCTCTTCACTCAGTATTACTCTAATTACAACCTGAAAAACTCTGAGTGAAAACTGGCTTTGCCACAACCAAGAACTGCAATAATTATTTAAAGCGAAGCTTCTCCTATAGCAGGGCCACATTATGGAATAACATGCCCGATAGCTTTACATGTAAAAATATCAGATTTGTTGATCAATTTAAGCGAAACTTGAAGAAGGTTTCCAGCATATCGGATTCCCACACGGCAATCATATAAATAAGTCAGTTGTAAATAGTTTTAGTTTTTAACTTGTTTTAACTTAACTGATGATTTTCTGTGTTTGAATAAAGGCTTACTACTACGACTACGACTACGACTACTTGAAGAAGGTTTCCAGCATATCGGATTCCCACACGGCAATCATATAAATAAGTCAGTTGTAAATAGTTTTAGTTTTTAACTTGTTTTAACTTAACTGATGATTTTCTGTGTTTGAATAAAGGCTTACTACTACGACTACTACAGTACTACTGCGACTACGACTATGACTACTACGTCAGGGAGAGTAAGCGCTCATGGAACTTGCGCGGAGCCAAACATGATCCAGGCAGTGCGAGTGACAGCGAATCAGCAATCAAACAGCATGCTGAGTCCATGGATCGCAACATCCATCCAAGGGATGCCCACATCCTCGAACGCGGTTTGATGAACTATTACAAGAGACTTTTCATGGAGTCGTGGCATTCCACTTTGAACAGCAACACTGTTAACGAGAGGAAAGCGCTTCCCCACGCTTACATACCATTAATTTAGATTGTAGCGCTTGTAGTAATAATGATCGTCGTATCTCTGATGAAGGTGGACAAGGCCACCGGAAATTTAGCTATCAAAAAAAATAGATTGGATTAAGAGTACTTTGAAAAAATTATTTATTGTTAGGAGACATCTACATGTACATTGTATATTGGACTGCATAGTGATTATTGTCATACAATGCCTCATCAAATGAATTATCAAAATAAATGACATGAAATCATTTGTTACTATTGTCATCATTATTATAATATTATTTTGTCTATAGACTTTATTTTAGTGGTTACAAATACATGTATGATAGTGCAAAGCTTACACGTAGATGACTTTTATTTGTTGTTTCACATTTGTCCTAAGGCTTTTCGAGACTTGACATACATCACAAGAGATGGACTGAGCTTAATCATTACACGGTTGATTGTTATTGTCACAGACAAACTTAGCAAGCTACTTGACACTGTTCGGATCCAGGTAATTATAATTAACAGTTGTTTCATCATTGGCAGTGGTCATTTTACCTGTTGCCACATGCGTGCGTAATCAACAGAGTATTATTGCTATGACCAGGAGATGTATGCAAATTATTGCTCGCTCACCAGCCCGTAAGCAGATTCTGAATGCTAGCAGATCAAAGACATATGATTATTATTATTTGCTATTATTAGTTTCAAATTTGGACGGCCAAGTTTCTACATACAGCTGTAATTACCCACTTTCATGCCAAGTTTGAGCCATGTGCTGTTTGAAATGATTGCACACATAAAACGTTTTTAAATCATTGGGCTACTTGTGTTAGCCTTAGTGTTTAGCGGGCACTGGAGATATTATAAAGAAATATTGAATAAAATTACTTTAGTTTCAATTTGTTCCACATTATTTTAGACTACAATTTTTTCATTCTATTAAGTCAGGCATTTTTTAAAATTGGAGTAAAGTGGTTAGAAATCCCTGACCCGGCCAACTATGCTGTCCCAGTGGTGGTGGTGGTGGTGGTGGTGGTAGTAGTAGTACATGTAGTAGTAGAAGTAGTAGTAGTCAACTTTATTTACATGTCAAGAATCGCTAACTAGTGCATAGCACTAATTGGTGACAAAAAAATAAAACATGTTAAGATAATAATGCAAAAAGCAAGAGCTGTGAAAGTTGAAAATCTAGAAATCTAAAAATCTAAAACCTATTTACAACCTATTTACCCGTCAAAACAGCAGCATAGGGTCACAAATTTAATTATTGCAAAGTATGCAATTACTACAGCCATCCTCAATTAAGGCTATCATACGTCAGTTCTCCAAATTTTAGTCTTAACATGTACTGAAATCTGCACAGACTATCCTTAGCCGGTGAGCGCAATTTCATGGATCCCAGCATCATAAGACATGTGACGTCTCATGAGAAAACGTACACTAACGTTTCTGGGAAAAGGGTTTTTCTCATGCTTCCTCACGGGTTGCTCGCCGCTTGAACAGTTGAGTGAATGAGTGGCACTGCATGACCAAACAGGTCATCAGAAATCCCACACAAGTGGTCAAAAATTTTACACGGCTTGAAAAAAAATTTGCATGAGTGGGTCAACGTTTTGTTTCTGTTGCTATGATTTCACAGGTTAACGCAAGCGGCTCTTAAAAAAATTGTCGTTTGGACAAAACCTGACCTTAAAAATGAAAAGTGCAAATCTGTACTAAGAAGAACCGTGATACCACAACAAGTAACAAATGACATGGGCATCAGGGCTACAAACAACGATGAAATTTAGAAAATTAAATTCCCACTCAACGTCAGTATGTGAATGCCCACATAATTTCATGAGTGTAAAAGCTCGTTAAGGTCAGCAGTAAACTTCTAACATTAATACAACTCATGTGAAAATAATTATTTTGTTTAACAAGGTAGTCATATTCAAACCAGAAAAGGTTAGAGCATTGAAATTCCAAAGAAATTTTTTTTAAAACTTATCCAACGGTTTAACGTTGAAAAATATATTTTTTTCATCTGCAAAAAAGATTGTTTTTCATCACCCTGGAGAGATGGCTTGGAAAAACGCGAAGATCATTATTAGCGCATGAGTTCCCACATTCCTTGCGAGATTTGCATAGCACAAAAGAGAAAAATCGTGTGACAGGTAACACAACAATCAGTTCAACTCATACTGTTATCATGGCAGAATGCGATCAAGATGTGCTTGGAAATGAAGATATAATCGCCGATGTAAAAAGGTTATGAGATGGATGCGGGTGCTCTTGTGGTGTGAAAGGTGGTCTGTGTTGCCAGTGGTTTTCAGAGGAAGTCGTGTTGTAGAATATAAACAGACACGTGCAAAATGCGACCTTGTAATTCTACCTAATATCCAAGCTGTTACAAAAATTGAAGTCATTGGCGAAAAAAGGAAAGATAGATCGCGATGCAGGTTTCTATACCAAAACCTTCCGATATGCAAGGATATGTTTTTACATCTTTATGGTTTAAGCTATTCGCGGTTCCGCAGATTAAAAGAGCACTACGAACAAAAGGACTAGAACAACTAGCATCGGGCATGTTTAATTTACTTTAACCCAAAGCAATCGCGATGACGGTTATAGCTAAAAACCTTTTTGAAGCACAACAAAATAAATGACAATTGGAAATTATATAGATAACAAGCATAAAATTCACATGCGAAATCAATCGATCGATCGATAAGTGATCAAACAAGAAACCCTGTATGATGCATGATTATCTCGAGTCCTTTCAAAGAATGATTCATTTTTGGTTTTACGGTGTTGTTTGAACAAGTGGGTGCTTCTCCAAACGAGCGGTATGTGATATTTATCACACGGTTGCCTACCTGGCTCAAACAAGTGGACTTTTCAAGGGAACAAGTGGGCAGTTTGTTTACTCGGATGACCAGGTCACAAGTGAGCCAAGCTGCGAGAACGGCTTAAAATTAAAACCTCGCGAGTGTCACACATCTTCCACACGGAATTCTGGTCATACATGGAAAGTTGTTAGTGTACGTTTACGCGTGAGAGGTCTCACATAATGCCTGGATCTCGGCTAACCGGGCTGAGATTTTTCTATGTACTGTAATCGCAACCTTGATTTTTGGTGTTTTTCTCAGATGTGCTGGGATCTCGGCTAAACGAGCCAGCCCGGCTCATATAACTGGCCCCTGAACAACATTGGGCATCCCACGGAAACGCCCTTGTCTTAATGTCTTGTCTTCTCATGCAATCAGTGGATAATGGCCCAAATTACCAAACTGTATCGTGAATATTTTTAGCCAACAAGTTCTGGAAAACTCTTTGTGCATAAAAGGAAAATAGTTTCATCTACTTGACCTGAGATCAGCTTGTGATCACAGACAGTCTTGAGAAACTGCCAAGATGGATCAAGCGAGAAGAAGGTTGTGAAATGTGGGATTAGCATATGACTAGAAAATAACCCTAAGCTAAAATGATCAACGTCAAATAGCCTTTCTAAATGAGGTTAAACATATTCCTTTCTTAAGGTGAATGGGCAGAGAGTTCCAGAGCCTGGTCGCAGACACGCTGAAAGTTCTCCCTCCCTCATATTCACGATTATATCTGGGGCAGACGAGGTTTAAGGCACTGTACCGCCCACTGCGTGTGTGTAAAGCTGCATTGCATTTAAGAAGGTCATACATGTAGCTGGGGCAGTTTCCTTGTAGGCGCTTAAGGAGATTTACGCTATTTGATCTTGTGTCAGCTCCTAAAATTACTCGGGCAGCATGTTTTTGCAGCTTGAGGATTCTCGTTAAGTTATTAGCGGAGCAGTTTGACCAAATAGATGGCCCAGACAACATTACTTGTTTGATCATAGCATTGTAATAAAGTATGCGCTGTTCAATAGGGATGAATGTCCATATCTTTCTAAGAACCCTTATTCTCTGAGATAACTTCACGCACATTTCCTCAACGTGTACATCAAAGCTTAAGTGTTTGTCAATAGTAACCCCTATAAAGAGTTTCTGACTATCAACCTGTTCAATGTCAGAGATAACAGGTTTGAGTTCCAGTGAGCAATTGTCAAGCTTGCATGGTATACGTTTCCCTGTAACAAGGAGGCATTTCGTTTTCGCAGCGTTTGTAACCATTTTGTTGGCAGCCGACCACCGTAAGACGTCATCTAAGTCCTGCTGAAGGGCTGATGACATGGCAGTAAGTCCATTAGTCACATCTGATGATAAACTGAGAGTCGTGTCATCCGCGTAGATATCTAGGGTAGAATGCTGTGCCGCCGATGACAGATCGTTAAAAGAAACAAAATGGAGCCCAACATACTTCCTTGCGGTACTCCAGACGACACAGTTCTTGAGGAGGAATGACAGCCATTGATGTGTACATACTGTGTGCGTCCACTTAGATAACTGTGTAGTAATTCCAGCTCGTGTTATCACATACCCCATAGACTTTCAAATTATTTCTCTAAGAGCAGACCGTGGTCTATGAGGTCAAAAGCCTTTTCGTAGTCAATAAACACAAGCCCCGATGCTCTGTTCCTGTCTAAATCAAAGAGCAGCTGATCGACTAGGCAGATAAGGGCGGTCTTGGTAGAGTGAAATTTGCGGAAGCTGGACTGAAGCCTATGTAGCAGAGAGTTTTCCTCAAGGAAGTCACAAAGGTGATCACTGATGTGCTTCTCGAGTAGCTTAGAAAGTATAGGAAGCACGGTTATCGGCTGATAGTTGTTCTGGTTGTCCCGGTTTCCTTGCCCCTTATAAATGGGAGTCACTTTACCGACTTTCCACTTTTTGGGGAAGGTTTGTTTTTCGATACAGAAATTGAGCAGCTTACACAGGGAAGCTGCTATAGCAGGTGCAGCAATTTGGCACACACTCCGTCGTTACCAGTAGCTTTGTACACTGGGATAGAAAGGAGGAGATTAGCAACTTTGTCCTTGGATATTTGTGGAATATTAAATGTTTCAGAGACCTGGGATAGAGGAGACGGAGGAGGTGGCCTGGCTCCAGTGGATGAGTCATTGTTAAGACCAATCTGAGAAATCAGATTTTTCTGCTTGGCGACGAAAAAGCAGTTCAAAGTCTCAGCAATATCACCTTTGTTAGTAATGATTTCACTGTCCTCAGCTAATTGCTGCAACTCGTGTTCCGGGCCCTTCTTTACCTGACAGGCATTTAATCAGATTCCAAAGTTTCGTGAATTATGCTTGTTTTCTGTGAATTTGGTCTTAAAGTATGTTTCCTTTGTTTGCCTAATTAAGTTAGTCACATAACTTCGTCGGAACCACTTTTCTTGGCTTTAGTTAGAAGTTTATCACGCTCCTTAAATCCGTCAACGATGTGGCTATTGAACCATTTAGGTTGGGACTTACGCTTCACACGCTTGTGTTTAAGAGGAAGGAATCTATTGACTACGCCTTGAAAAATATCGTACCGGGCATCAACAACGTCATCAGGATCATCAAAAATAAACGCAGAATCCCAAGGCGCCTCTTTCAATGCAGCAATAAACTGTTCTTTATTAAGATTCTTGATGTCACGGTAAATGATTGTTGTATGCTCAATTTTGATTTGTTGCACGCCCTTGTATTTTCTTGTGACAATGGTTGGTAGGTGATCTGACGTACCAGTTGATAATACCCGCACGTTTATTAACCGCTCAGGGTGACTGGTCCAGATGTGATGGAGATACTGTAGGTTTTGGACAATGGTCGGGTAATAGGCCATTTTACAGTTGTTTGCTCAGCGACCAAGCCTATGAATGGCTGCGAGGCTGCCGGTGACCTTGCATTGATACAGCCCCGACTGCTTTTATCATGTGTTGTTGTAATTCTAATTAGTCCGTATTAACATTACAAAAGCACAGAGGTTTGTATCAAAACAGGGTCACCGGCATCCTCGCTTCCATTCGTAGGCCAGGTAACTTAGCTACAACTGTAAAATGGTCTATTTCCATTACAAGTTGTGACATATTCAAATTTTGCAGTGTTTTAATGAATGGATGTTTTTGAAATTTCATGGTGCATTGAAAATCAATGTTTATATCCCCCAATAAAATGGTCTGCTTGTTGAGAAGATGTACTTTCTCAAATTTTTTCCCGAGCCTCTTGTTGTCTGCCACCCTAAACGACGGAGGTCTGTAGACACCACCAATAAAAAGCGGGCGACTCGATTTGTAGGGGCAGAAGAGCCACAAGATTTCTAGGTCATCAGTTTCGAGGTCTTCCGTCTCTTAGCCTGAAGCAAATTATTTACATAAACAAGTAGTCCACTGCCTGAGTTCCCAATTCTGTCCTTTCGATTAAGCTGATATCCATCAGTGTCATAGAAAGAATCCGGCACTTTTTGGGTGCAAAAGGCCTCAGATAGAATTAGAATATCCAGTCTATCATTTTCATTCCCAGGTCGAGTTAAGAGTGACCGGATCTCTTCAAGATTGCTATCTGTTAAGCGTTGGACGTTCCATTGGCAAATATGCAGACCATTTGCCGGCTGAGCTAGGCCAGGGCCAGGCTGAACCTCGACATCATTAGCCAGTTGAATAAGTAGCAGCGAAATAGAGGCATTAAGCACTAATCTTCATCCAAGGAGAACTTGCAAAGAGTAATACACGGACCTGTTTGTTTTCGCCGCGCTGACGTTTCGTGTTTGGTAGTTGTAACTCACTATTCTTGGTGTAAATAAGAGATTAGAAGTGTGTAGAATACTTGGCTCTGTCGTTGTGTACATTTCTGGTAGTTGCTACCAGTGGAACAGAGGTAGAATGTAGTACCAGGCACACAAACCGAGGAGCTCTCCAACAGCGACCAGTGGGTGTTTCTAAAACGAAGACCTAAGACCTAAGACCCACTGATCTAAAACGAAGACCCACTGATCTAAAACGAAGACCCTGTGATCTAAAACGAAGCCATGTTTCATGATTGTAGTAAGCGTTTCTTAGCTAAAATTTTTTTTGCCAGAAAGCCAGATTTCTCTCTGAATAAAGCAAAAAAAAACTATTTTTGGGGAAAGTTTGGATCAATTCAGACGTTTAGAAATATGCAAAAAGGTAAGAAATGTTTTAATTTGTGATGAGCGTGTGTCTGTCTGAAAACCATGCAGGTATTGCAGAACATCGCATCTTCATCAAGTTGTTTTCGATTTCGCTTAGATTTTCTCGCTTTTTTCACTTGTATTTCGTACTTCCAAACTTTTGGAGTTTAAGGAATTTAATAAAACAGTTATTCCATTCAGTTGTGTTGGATATGAGACTGGTTATAGCCAACTCATTTCCAACACGCGCTCATGGAATAATTGTTAAATAGTCTTGATCACGCGAGGCAGGCTTCCACCCCAAGACAACTTCACCGAGAGTTTACATAATGAGAACTGATTGTCCGAGACAGGTTCTGCATCTATATTTTAATGCACATCATTGCCCTTCTTTCTACTTTGCTTTTTTTAAATTACATGTGTGGTTGGAACTTTAAACCCAGAAACTGGACTGACAGATCTCAACCCAAGCAGTAATTTGTAGTTTGAATAAGCCAGTTTTTTTAAATGATAGTGTTCTTTGGTTCTCATGAAGATTTTGGTGGGAAAAAGCCTTCCATTCGAAAGTGAATGTGGGTAAAATACTTCAGTCCCCAAAGTTTCAACAAAATTACACAGGCTTCACATATGTGCGCAATTATGCAAGTTCTTGCTGTCTCTTGTCTCCTGGGTAGGCAAACTGTTTACATGTGAAAAATTTGTCTCTCCTGCCAGGCAGGGTCCAAAATTAACTTTTTTATATGGGCACCAACTGACGACTTGATAAAAATTTACGGTAACCTCCATATTACAGCGGGTTTCCCCGGTCCCATAAAGGGCAAGCTTGTGTTGCAGAAGGTTCTCAAGGGCATTCTCCGATCTCAGGGCGACACACAAATTTGTCGCTAGCTGGTTACACCTCGCAGGGCTCAAAGTTTATTTTTAGCTTTGGGAGCACTTGTGCTACCAAGTGTATATTTCGAGGTGCACCGCCAAAATTTTTAAGACTGGGAGCACCTGTTCCAGCAGAAGAGCAAAACGTAACACATCATTACGTCATCTTCATTTTTTTGTGCCGTGTTTGTTATTTTAACTTTTAAGGCTAATTTCCTTTTTCGTTTGAGACAGCGATAAAATTCTTGTGGTTTTTGAATCAACTTGACTCCTCAATTCAGCAACCAATTATTGTTACATGTACATGTTATCATCATGTTAATTAAAAGTACATTCGAAATAACACAAAAGTTTTCATCAGGTATTTCCTTTTCAATGTACACTTGTAACCAAAGAAAACATAAAGTCGGTTACACACGAGCAATTTTTCCTTGACAATGTCATTGACAATGTTCATGTGCTCATGTGCATGAACAACAAGTTTTCTTTGACAAGTTTTCACTGTAGCCAGCAATACAATTACACAGCAAACAACAAAAAAACAAACCACGGGGCACCATTTTCGTTTTTTGATCATGGCTCGTGCAAGAACACTATCTGCTAGCATGCTAGCTTGACAAGTTCTTCTTTACACACCAGCAAATAAAATTTGCCAAGTCAGAACTTGTCAATGAAAACTTGCTCGTGGGTAACCGGCTTAATTGAAAACCAGAATAGATACACAACTTCATAATTGATAATGACATTCGCAAAAAAAAATTCATTTATAGCCTTCAAATTACATATTAATGGGTAAAATGTTTAAGCGTAAAAGCTAACTTGTAAATGAAAGCACAAATATCAGCAAACATTTGCAATCGTGTGCTTGTTTATCGTAAACAAACTCCATGCGAGTGATTTGAGTATTTCCCCTGATGAATAAATTATTTTCATAATTTGCCGTTCCTTGTTTCAGGCTTTCTCTCTTGGATCTTGCCTTCAGATTACTTTTCCACCAATTCCAAACAATATTCGACCGGATAAAGACTAAGCTACATGTATCTGTCGCGACTGGAACCAATCAACAAATGCAATCAAAATACGGTTAACATCCCAAAGCCAAGGCAAAATCAAATAAAGAAGAATTCCCTCAGATTTCAGTAAATACTGCTGTAACAGTGGAAGCGTTTAAATTCACCAAAATGCAACAATGAGAGAAAAAAAAATAGTGAAGCCTACGCCTATTTCCCTTTCGTAAACGGTCGTTGCCATTTCTCAGAACGGTCGTTGCCATTTGAAACGGTCAATGTCATTTTTTAGCTCTGAATTACACTCATTAGGTCTAAGAACTCAAAAGGTTGCAGTAACTGGGAGTTGTGTCTCGCTGGTCATATGAGTTAGGGTTCGGGTTAGGGTTCTGTTTAGGGTGAGGGCTAAGAACCCGAGTTCGAGTTTTGAAATTTTCGGACTCTCTTTTTCCTCCAGTTTTTCTTTTATAAATGTTTTTTTTTTCTTTTTTGTCTTCATTTTTGTTAATATATTTTTTTAGTTTGTTTCTTATAATTTTCTTTGAAGTGAAGTGTGTAGTCGACCGTTATAAATGGCATCGACCATTTCAAATGGCAATGTCCGTTTACGAAAGGGAAATTTGTGAAGCGTACAGTGACTGAATCGAAAGAAAAATCCAGTTCACATGGCCTGCTGACATGTTCGAAACATGTATCAGTACCAGTTTTCCAACCAACACATGGCCTTGCAAAACACAAATGGAGAAGGGGGGGAGCATTTTGGTGTCCTTACAGGAAATTATGTCAAAAAATCATGCATGCGTACACACGCACACCAACATCCTAAGGACACAGAACACCACCATTACTCACGTTCAAAACTGACCGATTGGCCCTCAGTGGGTTGGATCTAGGAAAAATGAGAAAGATTTTAAAGTTAGTAATGGTGTACCAATAAAATTAGAAAATTCCAGTTAAAATGAACAGGTGTCTTTTTAAACTTAAAACTTGGGTCACTTAGTGTTAAGTTAACATAGTTTTGAAATCAGATGAAAAAACAGGAATTGTTTTTTTGGTCGCAGTAGCACTTTGAAGTGAAAGCTTATTGTTCAGTTTTTGTCTTTTTCTTTTGTATTGTGTTTGCTGTTGTTGTTGTTGTTGTTGTATTCTTTTTGTACATGTGATTGTTATATATTTGACAATAAAGACTTTTAAATTACAAAAAAAAAAAGGTGGCCCTACTTTGATTTGGCAGTGAATTCTGTCATCTTTGTTAGGAATCTGCAGTGCCATGGCCATTGGCCTCACTTTCCTCCAAGAACATACATGTTCACATTCATACAACACTCTTTAGCTAGTAGATTAGAGGTTACGAATTCATTGTCCCTCTAGCCCTTTCTTTTCAACTTCTACCATGGTTTAGGTGGCCAGTGCTCCCAAATAATTACAGCTGTATCATGGGACTTGTGTTCACTGGTTGAGTAGTGGAGACAAAATTTGTAATTTGTGATGATTGTAAATTAGCATAAAGTGCTATTTTGCCGGCTCGTATCAGAAGCCTGGTGAGTTGTGTTAGGTATGCAACAATTTGTGGGATTTAGGTTTGTAGTTTGCGGGCATTAGTAGGCTAAGTCATTCTATGAGTACTAGGGGTTACGTTTATGCAAACGTTACATTTATGCAATGTTGGACATGTAGCACTTATATGTAGCACTCATTCTACCCTATTTAAACCATGTGAACGTTAGCCCTACATGTTCTAATGGAAATGGGCCCACTCAAGGACAGAGCAAAACTCTGACCAGGGTGGGAATTGAACCCACGACCTTTGGATTAGATCACTGCTGCTCTACCAACTGAGCTACAAGGTCAGACAGGAGCAGGTTGTGGTAATTGAAGATGTTAAATTCACGGCAATGAATGTGTACAAGTACAAGGGGTTACGTTTATGCAAATTTTGGATGTGTAGCACCAGAAACCCATAAGGGTTGAAACGTGTAACGCGCGTTCACAGCTTCAGAATATTCAGTGCGAACTGATTGGTTGAATGTTTCAGTGCTAAGTACCATATTTGGAAACCCCTTGCTCTTGTTGTTCCAAATATGGTACGTAGCAAATTGAATATTCAGAAGCTTGCTTCCCAGCACACAAGGGGCCGTTACACGTTTCAACCCTTATGGGTTTCTGATAGCACTTATATTTCAACAGAATTAACTATGAGAGGGTAATGTGAAGTGAATTGAACCCACACCTTCAGACCTGCTGCCGTCTGACCTTGTAGCATAGTCGGTAGAGCAGCGGTGATCTAACCTGAAGGTCGTCGGTTCAATTCCCACCCTGGTCAGAGTTTTTCTCTGTCTTGGAGTGGGCCCATTTCCATTAGTAGGGCTCTCACATGGTTTACATGGGTAGATAATAGCACTTCACATCACCCTCTCATAGTTAATTCTTAAGTCATTCTATGGCCAGCCTTCGCTGTGCGAAGTTGTTGCGTTTGGTTTTTATATTTATTTGATTCTACATTAAATATTTTATGTTTTTCCTTTCCATTATTTTAGGCCCTTCTTTTAGTGACCATTGTATAATTTATTTGCGTTTAGTACTTAATAGTATAACCTTAAACCCCAAGGGTAGCACTATTTCCTTGGTTGGGGGTGCACATTCACTTTTTTTCCACCTGCTGGTTTTTAGGGTGTTTTTGTGTCTGGCTTTGTTGCCCTAGATTTCTCAATTCAAAGGTTAATCTTTGTTTCTATTCAAAAGTTGAATGATGGCTTGGTGGTATGGCTGGCCAACATCCCCAAATATCATTGTTGTGTTCGCCTGTCAAGTAGTGGAGATAAACTTTATTATACAGTATGATGTGCATGTACTTTAAAAACATTCTCTTTGCTTACTTAAAAACCTGCCAGTCTTGTGCGTTGTATAAATTATTGTCTCCAACATTTAACTGTACAGGAAGATGTCAATAAAATTACTGCATGAACATAATCTTAACCGATTGAGTTTTTGTGGTCAAAATCAACATTGGTTGCTCATTGTTACTGTACATGTAGGTACTATGGGTTTCTGGTGAACTGTTGAAGAACTCCACTCCTGGTGTAGAGGGTCTATGTCAAGCTCTTCTCAGGCAAATCTCTGGTGGGGATAATTCACAATCAAATGTCTGGCTTGCAGAGAATGTATTGGGACTATTAAACAGCAACAGGTTTGGCAATTACATGTTTAATTATACCATTGCCATTGTATCTGTTCGAGAATATCCACACTCAATTAAACACTAAATTGAAACTTGGACTGTATATCCTTTATTCCCAACAATGATCAATGTTCAGTCACACCGTACATACATTCCAACTAACAACAACCCTCTCTTGTTTTGGCATTTAAAGGTATAAGATATCTATGATTCGCATATGATAAGTACATGCCATATTCTTATCTCGTAAAAACACATGGTGCACGTTACGTTCAAAAGCAATTAACTGAAAGCGATTAACTTGTCAATTCCAAATACATCCTTATCTCTTTACAATACAAATACTGGCTACCGGTAAGTTAAGCGTTATGTCTATATTTCTCCTTTATACTTACTTATTTATATGTATTTTATAATTATGCTGCACACAGCTTCAATGTAAATAAGTGTCAACTTTTTTAATATTGTATATAATAAAGATATTATTAGAGGGCACGTTGTGTTGCATTACATAACACGATATGTTTCCCAACACTCCCTCCATGCCTCACTCACTTTGAGTCAAGAAACGCGCATACATACTTAAGAGCTTTGAAGTTCGGCTGTTTTACCATCGCACGAGTCTTCCAGACCCCATCCAACGCTGCAGAACGACGAGGAACATCGCACCTTTGTGACCTTGTAATGCGTTCTTTGGAGACATCTGAGATCTTGGATGTCTCAGTTCTTATCTCGACGGGAAACAACTTTTGTACAGGCCTACTTAAATGAATTGCCTTCCCCTTCGTTATAACACGTATGTTTGCGCCTCTTACCTCTTTGTCTTTTCCTACAATGAGGCTCTCCACTACTGCCATCTTCCATCCTCCCTCAAATTTGTCAAGTATTCCCTTTGCCTGTAGAGTTCATTAACATATTTATACCTCTTCCTGTAGCTGGTTTCAGCCTTGTCATCTTCCTGTCGTGGTTGCTCTGGCAAGGATAACAACCTCGCATAGAGTAGATGCGCAGGGGTCAATACCTCTCCCTCGTTGAGATTATCATAATCATACATGTCACACAACAAGTAAACAAAGCGAGGTATACCTTTCTTGTTTGTGAAGTCTTTCCTTTGACAACCAAGGGTCCGGCAAAATCTACACTTACCTTTGAAATGGCGGGGCTGGTCTAACCCTAAACTCTGGCAAGGTAGCGGTCAGTGGCTGAGTAAACGATTTGTCTTAGATCTTCTTGCAGGGGACACAACGACTGATCACAAGCTTCACAACTTGTCTTCCCTTCGGTATCCAAAACCTTGAGCGCAACTCAGCAAGTGTACTCCTCACACCATTGTGTAGAAGTCTACCGTGACACTCCTGAATCTGTAGTACTGTCAGGCGGTGTTCTTTGGGCCATCTTTGGGCTTTCATCTTATAACACCTTCCTGATCTTCTTGGAGACCGAATTTTGGGGCAAGCTGTTGATAGTTGACCCCCTCTCTCAATTCTAGCTGTACAGCCCTTATCCACAACTCTTCTGACTCTACCATCTCCTCCAATGTAAGCGGTCCTTCTCTCCTGTCACTCTTGTTTCTCCTTGAGATGTTGTGACTGAAGCTTTTTTGGACTGGTTCTAATGCTAAAGGCAATCTTAAACTTTGCCCTGAAAAGAATTTTTAAAAGCCTAAAAATAAAGTAAAAACCTTAGGAGTGTGGCTGTCAACAGACCCTGACATGACAGTTTCTTTGAACTACAAGGATAAACTGAAAAAGATTAAGGAAACTTTGGGCTTTTGGAAACTTCGCAGACTCGGTCTGTTAGGGAAAATTACAGTTTTGAAAAACCTTCTAGCATCACAACTTACATAATTATTATATTCTGGCCATTTGTATCAAATAATAAGGTAATTAAAGTGATAAACGGTATTTTTTACAATTTTTTATGGAATGATCAAGGGAACAAAATGAAAATTATCAATTATCTGATTATCCACAAGGAAGGCTTACATGTACAGCTGTACATGTAAAATGATTGACATGACTTCTTTTAACAAATCGCTCAAACCACGGGGGTTGGACAAGTCTTTTTGACCTAGAACTTAAAAAATGGGGTTTCAAAGTAATTTTTGCAGGAAATCTTAACAAAAAAGACAGTTGTAATGTAATCAATTAAGGCACATGTAGATCTTTCAGCGAAGTGCCATGTGTTGCGGCGGAAAGACTCTCTCTAGATGTAGTACATGTGTACATATTTTTTTATATGCTTTCCACATTTAACAGATGTTCAGTTCAGACCAAAGACTTTTAAGACTTTTAAAAGTTGCCTTGCTCTAGATTAGAGCAGTAAGATATTCAGCACGCTCATTCTTGAAACGTTTGCTATTGAGGCTGTTTGAAATCTTGGTGTGCGTGATGTTGGCCTTTTGTGGTTCTGTGACCTTTTTAATTTGTCTCGCAATGAAGTGAAGGTTTGTTCAGTTTCATGAGGTAATGATAAGATTATTTTTGGGATTTTTTGGGGGTTTAATTTGGTCGTTTTCATATGGAAAGTAAAGTTGTCGGCTTGTCGCATCAAATTTTCGCATCTTCTTATTGAAATAGTGCAATGTGTATTTTTGTTCCTGTATGCAGTGTATCTCAAATGATTTTATTTTTTAAGCAAAATACCATGCCAAGTGTCGACAAAATCATTGTCCCCAGTGCTTTAGGTTCATGTAGTTAAAAGCGACAAGACAGTTGAAAAGCCATTCACAGATGTCTGGAAATCGCGTGTTTTCAACTGTTTGTCAGCTTTAAATTATGGATTTTCATTACCCCCGGTACACTTGTCATTGAAATGTTTTTGGTCCCTTCAAAAGTTCTTTTGTAACTTTAGTTTACACAACACAGCTGTACTGTACACAGTCTGAGCTGTTCTGTACTTAGCAAATTTGAAAATTGCTTTTAATTAGTCTTTTCAATCCTTGCAGTTTGTTTCTAACTCGTTCAAAATGTATCACCCTACTTCTGCGCAAGAAATGACAAAGTTATTTTGTTTCTCGCTGTGACTTTTCTCTGAAGATAGCGTAATTGTAGAGTAATTTAGCTGCGATGTTACGTGCACAGCTCCATTTCTTCGATCATTCGCCATTTTCAGCGGTTTCTTTACACACAAGTATTGCTGGCTCATATTTTTTTGCTAAACCGCTGACAACACATTGCAGCGCGGCGATTTTGCGACTAAAATTTGCGAAATTGCGACTAAATTTTCGTATCTTATCGCAAAATGCGACTGGATTTTTTCGTTAATTTCGAGCCCTGCGACATGGTGGAGTGGATTCTCCATCATGTTCACAATGTCTTGGACCTGCTGCGCTATTTAGACAACTTCACTACCAGCGGCCCTCCAGTTTCCAGTCAATATGCTGGCAGTTTGCAGGTTGTTAGGGCTACCTTTCCATCCCGACAAGTGTATCGGCCCTTCCTCTCGCTTGGTGGTACTGGGCATCAAAGTGGATTCTGTGGCTCAGGTTGATCACCTTCCAGCGGATAAGCATTGTGCTCTGCAAGAATTGATTCAGCTGTGGCACGATCGACTGTGGTGTACCAGGCATCAATTGGAGTCCCTCGTTGGCCATTGACATCACGCTGCAATGGTTGTCTGACCAGGTGGCACCTTTCTGCGCCCCATGATCCACCTCCTTCGTTGTTTCCGCAAGCAGGACCACCCCATTTGCTTAATTGTGGAATTTCACATGGATGTCAGTGGTGGCTTCCATTTCTTGGCATTGCAGCTACTCCTGACTTTCAGGTCACTTCAGATGTGTCTGGCTCCTCTCGGCTTTGGTGCCTACTTCATGGGAGAATGTTTTGCCAGCTCCTGGACCACCTCTGTTGTAATTGCAAGCTGAAAATGAATTACTGTTGATTCATTCCGAGTTTCGCATGGAACCTTTGCACCACTTAGCTTTGGCACTGAAATTATTACCCCATCAAGTCTGCGAAGAACATTGGTGTCACATTTGATATTACATGTCATTGTCTTCACATATTGGCTTAATTTCCACCTCTCAGCTGTAGCAGCTACATGTATGACACCATATTTCTTTGCCATGGACCGGCACAACGACACGTGATGGCTCCCACTTTACCTTGCCGACATGCATCAGGTCGAGAGCAAACATCCTAGAGTGTATGTTGAATTTATGATGGGAAATCAGGTTGTATGTTGCTCCAGTCATCCCTTCTCTCAGGTTTCTACTGGTATGGCTCTAGATGGATATCTGAATGATTTTGGGCTAGATTAAAGCGATGTATTGTTAAGAATTCCCAAGTTATCCCTTTTCGTGTTAATTAGTAATGCAAAGAAGTCTTAGTATTAAATTGGATTAACGAGGAACCTAGTAATTGCCATGGTTCGTATGTAACACGTGTAATCGTGAGAAGTTTCACGAAAAACGGAATTTGAAATGTTATGCTGGCGTAAGTATTTGAAGGTAAAGGAAAGGAAACTTTTTTATGTGCACAATACATCGAAGCATAAAGTCTACAAATACTACCGGTATTTTAAATAGGTATTTGTAGACTTTATGCTTTGATGTATTGTGCACATAAACAAGTATCTTTCTTCTCTTTAAATGAGATTTTACTGCCCTATCAATAAAATACGGTTAATGGGACGTGACTGTACTAAAAGGGCTATTCATGTCGCGATAGTTATCTTCGCGTTCTTTGTAGTCGGCCGTTCAAGGTCATAAAATCAACGGTTTTGTTGTAAATAAAATGAGGACAAAAAGACTTTGCTCCTAGATCTCAGATTATAACGTACACCTGCATTGGCCAAATCTGTTAAAGCCTTATATACTTAAAATATACCATTTGTTGTAATTTAAATACTCACAGTAATTTGCACCTAATTGTCAAAATAAATAATTATGTCATGTACCAGCAAAGGGTTGCTCTGTATAGCAAAAAAACTGTGACATCGGTCTTGAAAAAACTGCCTGAGGCCTCGGGCAGCAATTTCAAGGCCTCAGTCACAGTCTTTCCCTATAGGGACCTCCCAGCTGGCAAATAACATATTTATTTTGACAATTGGGTGCATATTACTGTGAGTATTTAAATTACAACAAATGGTATATTTTAAATATTTGATTCTCGTGCTATGGATTCATTTGGCATGGCCATCCTCAAGGAACTTGTGTACTTCTGAAAGTATTTTCAAGTGTTGAGATATAGTGCACATCTTCATGTGTCGTGCACATGACAAAGTGTTTTTTACATGCACCACTGCATGAAAGTTTGGTCATCTTGGAAAGATGTTTTCACATCTTACCTTCATTTCTCTTTCATTTTTTTCTGCAAAAGATATTTCGATGAGCCATTTTGTTTCATCTTAAACCGTTCAATTAGCGTTTCCTTTCTCAAACACTGAGCAAGAATACCCAACGATCAGTAAAAAACAATGTGCTTAGCCACTTTGGAATAAATACACTATTTTTACCTCGTTTCCATGGTCCAGTTTTCATTATCACCACCTGTAATGAAGATAATCTGGGTCCGGATATTCACTACATACACAGTCGAACATCATGAGAATCGCAATGTCAGGCTGATGTACATGTAAGAAGGACAGACTTCTCTCTTTTCTTTTCTTTTCTTTTCTTTTCTTTAGTGCTAAATTAACCTTACACCACTTAACTGTACCTTTGCAGGCCCGAGTATAGGCTACTTGTAGCCTCTTGTTATTTATTTAATTTTGTAATCTGTTTTAACTTGTTTTAATTTAAGGTTTAAATTGTTTCTTTAAGGTACTTATTTGAGTTGCTCGTGTATTTGTCTTGGCCCGCCTCAACTAGCTTCTCAGCTATTTGCAGGGCAAACCACCCCAACTTGTACTTAAACATAAATAAATAAATAAAGTTGTTAAAGTTGTTGTTGTAAAAGTTGCTGTAAGTTGTTGTTGACCTCACAATCATATAAATCAAAATTGCTGGAGGTATTCACACATCTGCGGATACTTTTCTTTCACAGTGGCTGCACCATGTTTATGGTATGCAGGTATGCACTTCAACAGGACATCAGGAACTGTCACTGTTTAAAAGCTGAAAACTCATTTATTGACCTTGCAGAGTTTTCAAATTTTTTGATATAGTTTTTTTCTTATATCATTGTAAGCAGCACTTAGAACCAGCCTGTATAAGCGATATACAAATGTATTATTATCTGCGGGGCCCCCAATGAACAAGGCATTACATTCTTTTCTGTTCTGGTGACCCATTGACTCCCAGGGGTTCCCCATTGACGAGTAAAATCGTCTGGCATTAGACAGAGTAAAATAACAAGTCTGGCCAATTTAGGCCGGTTTGGATGTCAAAGGGTTAATGGCGACATAGTGTACATCATCTCCAGAACATTCAAGATCCCTGGCTTGATGTGCTTGCTTCACCATCTTCTTGCGTCTGCTGTGTGTTTCAATTTTTTCTTCTCCTCCCACTATGTTTCTGGGATTCATAATAGTGTTGCTGATGCTCTGTCCCGCTTTCATTGACACCAGAGGCTCATTTGCTACCAGTGTCTATCCACCTCAGATGTTGTAGGAATTGGGTTGTCATCTTTAGAGCAACAGTGCCAGTTCTGTTTGGTTTAGAACGTGGCTTCTTCCACTCGCAGAACTTACTCGTCTGGCCAGATGATTTTCATTAGCTTTTGTGCTCAAATGGGCAAACTGCATGCCAATGGCCCCCCTTGCCCGACCGACAAATGGACCTTATGCCTGTTTGACACCTTTTGGGGCGAGACCAGTTACACTCCTGAATAATCTTTCAGTAGCTGTTCGCTCCTTACAAGTTGAAGAGGGCTTCCCAGAACCCCCAGTCAATTGTCTCCACTTGCAGCGAGTAGTACAAAATGTACAGGGAATTAAATGCACCCAGGGATTCTCACAAGTTCAAGGATTGCCAATCATAGATGACATTCTGCTGGTTATCTTTAACTCCTGAAATCTCTAAGTTCCTGGCCGTCAAATCTTCTGGGCTGCATGTAACCTGGCTTACTTTAAATTGGTTCCTTGTCATTTTTCTTGGCTCCACCACCCGCTTTCATAGGCACATTCCCCAAGCTCATCTACATGTATTGGCAATGAGTTTAACCCATGTGTGATGTGTAAGGGTTACTTGTCCAATTTTGTATAGCAGTGGTAAGCAAGTGTTAAAAGTAAACCATATGTGCAGTAAATGTACACAAGAGACTGAGTTCTACATTGTAGAATTAACATCACCTTGAAGAAGAGTGAACTTCCAGGTGATGTAAAAATATTGCTAAAAGATGATTGAAAATACGTCCTAAGGCTCAACTGAGAATGTAATGGTAGATGTTTTGAAGCGGCATGCAGTAAGCAATCAAGTTAGTTTTTTTATCACTAACTAACAAAGCCCTTGAAAAAATTAAAAATGCCTTGTGTAATCACTCAATGGATATAAATTGTTCAAAATTTATTCCAATCACTTTGTTTTCTTGCAGGTATAAGTGCAAAGATTATACGCAAAAACAAAATACACAAAACCACAAAATTAATTTAGTTAATTGATAACTAATGTGTCATGTTTCGTCAGAGAACAAAAAAGGTCAAATCGTGTAGAGAAGTGCTCTTGGCACTTGGAAAACGTTCACTGAAAGATAATTCACACAACACAAGGAAAACAACAAAGAAAATTGTTGGAGGTATTCACGCATTTGCGGAATATAGAATGCATGATCAATTTGATATAATTATTTGCTGGAGATACTGATCTTCCAAGGTATGTCGAAGGCGAAAATTCCTTCAATTAGCAATTTATCCTAGGACAAAGAACTTTGCAAAACATTCATTGGTTGGCCAATATAAAGCTAAATTGGGAGCTTATCAATGTCCATTATTATGTTAATAGTGACAAAGGCCTTTAATTCTGTTCAGCTTGCTTCTTGGAAACAAGCAATACCTACTTGTTTCGGTTACCGTTAATTTCCATAGGTCATTTCCTATCATGAAAGTAAGAAAGATATTTAATTCATTATGATTATCTGCCACGAAATAAAGTCCATTGGCTGCCGTGATATCTGGAACTTGAATATTATCCAGCTGGTCCTTGTCCAGCATCCGTGTCATCCTTCTCTTGCTTGCCACCGTGTTCTTCACCACTTTTAAAACCATCTAAATCAAAATTGTTATCCCAAGTATCCCCTCCTCTTACAGGAAAACCATAAAAGCTCCCTTTATCCTCTGAATCCTAAATAAAGCAGGGATATCCCCATCAGTCAATGCGTTAGCTGACGCATCAGCCGTAACCTGCGATCAGGCGTACTTTTCTTTAGACAGGGCAGACAAGGTACGCCTAATAGAATTTCTTAACGAGTTGTCTGTGGGTAGTCTCAGTTTCCGCCATGATTCCTATTGTTTAGCTCGAGTTTTCCAAAATCTGCCTGCCCCACCCAAGACGGCACCTTTGTGTTTTTGCCGATTTTCCAATTTTTTTCCAAATGGAAAACTTGGGGTCGCACTTGGTAATGTCAACTGATGTCAGATTTTTACAGCAAAGTAAACAAATTTTCTGAAAAGTTTCCCAAGAAAATGCCTTAGTGACACACTTCTCACAAAATGACATTTGAGTAACTGCTGGTGGAAAACTTGACATTTTCCTCATGTACAGTGATATTAGCATCTTTTATTGGCACCTCAATTACATGTAATCTAGACTGCAGGCAGTCTCTGTTTTTTTTTAAATCGTTGAAACAAATGAGCGAACACTTCAAAATGGCTGAAACTGCCAGGCACGAATACCGCAGGCGTTTGTTAGAGCAAAAAGAGAGACTGCAGTGGTTTCATATTGTGTTTTGGAACCCCAGTGACAGATTCACAGCTCTCATCATCCTTCTGCCATGCCCATTTGAAAAATATTAAGTAATGTTCATTTGCCAACAAAACTTGAATACCGTGTAGTTTGCGGGGTTTAATTTTTGTGGTTTAATCCGCAAAGTAAAAGTGGAAACATTAAACGCAAGCATTGATAATTTTTTTTACCCATTGACTCCCGGGGGTTCCCCATTGACGAGTAAAATCATTTGGCGTTAGACAGAGTAAAATACTAAGTCAGTGGCCGGTTTGGGTGTTAAAGGTTTAATGTCTCATATCGGAAGGGAGAAGACAGGCTTTCCCTGAACTTTATTTTGGAGAACCATGGATTTATTACATTTCAAAGTTACTCACTTTTTCCATGTGTGCAATAGCAACAGATGATCCCAAGACAAAGGAAGCGATGTCACCGAAGGAAGATTCAAGACTACCGCAAATGATGATGGAAGCAAGGAATGCATGCTTGATATTTAATCCTTAAATTCTGGTGAAATGACAGTGGGAAAACAATCCTTTCACAAAGCTAACTGTTGAGTGATTATTTTGGCCATCTTTGAATCGGAAAAATTGTAGAGTCGGAGAATAATTTCAAAAGCGTGTTAAGGTGAAATCATATAATTGGAGAATGAAAATTTAATCCAACACTTCAGTCGTAAAATAGATAGAATCAGAGGCTTTACTCGTAAAATAGGTAAAAATCTTAGTGATATAAAATCGGAAAATAGTACCTGTAAATCGGTGTATACTATTTCTGCAATTTGGCAATAATATTGCCTTCGAATTGCTGGAGCATCCTTGCATTTCAACAATAATAATCACCGTTGGAACAACAGCAGCTATAACACTTTTTGCAACAGTGAAACTTTCATTGATAAAGCTTTTAATGAAACCTGTGGACAGAATGGCCAAAACATATGCTTTTCAGGAAGAGTGAATCTGGCTCCTGTTTTTGTTTTAAATTCTGATTGTAAGCGGTCTCCAAATTACCGCAAATTTAGAGTTGATTGACATTTATCAAAGTTGACATCGTCACTTCTCCTGAAATCGACCAATAAGACTCCATCACCAGAGTGTCCGTTTCAGCCATTAAAAGTTGAACGTATGCGTTCATTTCAACCATTCAAGAGGATAAGAGAGATTGCTCGCAGTCTGCAAATAAAGTTCATCGTACTGTTGATTGCACATGAAGAAAACATGAAGTATTCAGCGTTTTCTCTTTTTTCACCTTGAAATTCTTTGTTCCTTGATGGTTTGAACAGAGAAACCACACCAATTGTCAAGCGGGATTTGCAGAAGAGCCTTTGATTGTGTGGATGAAGTCTGACTTCATAGATATTGCTTGAATCATAATGTCCAGGTAATTGCTGGTAAAATCTGATTGGCTCACATTTATAGCGTGACGCATGATACCATCACTCTTGACAGGTGGGTGGCTGACAACTCGTTAAGAAATTGCATCAGGCATACCTTGTCCGCCCTGTCTAAAGAAAAAACGCCTGATCACAGGTTACATCAGCTGTTCATTATTTTCGTGTGATATTTACATAACAGGATGAATCCACAAAGGCAGAATAATCTCACAAAACCCTTTTCCAGCCAAAAATTTTTATTGAAACAAACAACATGCATGTATTTGCTTATAGAGGCAAAAAAACCCTATTTCAATCTTTGCATGCAAGCAAGCAACACAATCCGAGTCAGAAGCAATACGGTACTAAATAAATTTCTCACCGGAGTTCAGGATCAAACCCTTTTCTGAAGAACCTGTTCCTTGAATAGGGAAGCGCAGAATTGACAACAAGCTGTCTTAGTCAAAAACTAATTGTTTTTTTTACGTGAAGACTGTGCAGAGTTGAGTACAAATAAGTAATATAATAGCCAAACAACAGGTATCCGACATACACTCAAGGTGTTTGATTCCTTCTCTGAATTTGTTAAACCCATATCCAACCAGAAAAAGTCACCTGACGTGAAAGATGCAATTGTTGTCAAAGTCCATTATTCCTCACTTTTAAGATTCCCGATATTCAAACTTCACCGCATGTGTTGTTTATCGAATGGATGTTCCATTCGTGAGCTCCATTAGGGTATATTTTGATTAAAGTGCCCCTAACCCCAAAATATTTTTTTCGCTAAAATAAATCTTTGCACCTGCTCAAAACGCAATGTGGTCCTTTT
Organism: Montipora capricornis; assembly: GCF_036669925.1. Taxonomy (NCBI): domain Eukaryota; kingdom Metazoa; phylum Cnidaria; class Anthozoa; order Scleractinia; family Acroporidae; genus Montipora; species Montipora capricornis. Next base: position 20,842,516 of record NC_090884.1, on the reverse strand, counting down.
TTCCTTTTGCTAAGAAATCCTGCCTTTTTATAGCCTTCAAAACTTGCGAAAAACCAAGCAAGTTTTGAAGCCTACAAAAAGGCAGGATTTGTTAGAAAAAGGAAAAAATGGCCCAATGCGTTTCGAACAGGTGCAAAGATTTCTTTTTTTTGGGAAAAAAATATTTTAGTGTTAGGGGCACTTTAAAGATCCAATGAAACACCATTCATGTTACATCGGCTTCGGTGCCATTGCTTGTACTGCATGTGTCCACCGGCTAAAATCTACCTTCAGGAATCTATCCATTTCTATTACCCCTTGAGACCTACCAATTGAAAGATACATGTTCATGCAAAAGGCTCTAGGCACAAAGACAATACTCGGCAGGGATTGACAAGAAAGACCCTGTTGTGCAACTTTTCCAATTTCTGACAGAAGGGAAAAACAGAGAAGTGCTAATAATCTTGTTTTTCGACTGGATTGCCATACGAGAACCCAGTGATAATGACTTTTCATTTAACTAAATTTAATAGTTAGACTGGCTAACTAAGTGCAAAATCTTTCCCATTTAGCTGTTTGCCATTCATGTAATTAATTTATGGAACTTTCTACAGATGGTCTTGCAACTAAAGACCAGCATCCATTGTAACACTGTTCTATCAGGGGCAAAAACTGTCATTGTGAAACTGTTTTTATAAAAAAATGTACAATGTACATGTTGTAATTCAATTTTTTCACCTGATTTTAGTTTAAGTTTTTTAAATCAGTCCAAAATGTTTGAAGCAGTTCATTTCAACATAGTGGGACATCTTTCTGTAATTAAGTAGAACTCTTTATGGAGTATGAATGCAGGACTTTGGTATCTTTTCTTTTCATAATTTAACTTTGATTGTGACCAACAAAAAGCCAGTGTCTATGTTTATCCATACAGTTGTTCAATTTCTTTTTTTCAAATAAAGGGCATCCATTGGTACGTATTAAAAATTAATTACATCACATATCTGATTATGCAAATGACACCTTGTGATCTGGATGCTGCTCTAGTCCCAACCACTATTTCTGTTGCTTGATAATGTCACAAATTTATCTGTAAGTTATGAAAAATTGCCAGTACAAAAATATTACCAGTAGTAGTTATTTCAGATGTTTTGTTACATTATGGTAAAGTTCTATCAACTTTTTTCACAGATTTTGGCTAGAGAGGAATCCGGTGCTTTTGGCAACAGCTGTTTATACTTTTCTTCGACTCCTGGAAGACCACGAAGCAGCACCTTTCAAAAATCTACGGCAAATGGAAATTGAATTTTGTGTGTCACTTCTTCGGGAAAAGGTAATTTTTAGTATAGTACTGTATTTATTCGCCTATAAGTCGAGCTATTTTTTCACGAAATTGATCAAGGGTGAGCTAATATTTTAACACAAGAGGTGGTTCAGCTTATAGCCGAGTATTTTGACCCAAAAGAACATTAGTAGAATTCTACTAGTATACTAATGCAAATGCTGTAATCTGTTTTTCCAAAGTTTTGGAGGAAAATTTGGATGCAAATGGGTAATTAAATTTCTTAGAAATGAACCTCACATTTACAGTTTCTTGACTTTCAAAAAAGTTGAAATTATTGAAAAAGCTGATGCACTCGCACGCACAACTTTTAAATGACAGTTCAATGTGAGCGATCTTTTTCAGGTGCAAAGTTAAATAATACGTCAAGAAATAATTGGAAACCGTTGAAGTAAATTTTAGTAAGAATTCCACTAAAACAATTAGATTATTCGCTCTCGATTTCTATGAGGACATAATTGATGAGATCGAAGGCCGAATCAACTACATGTATCACCTCATAGAAATCTCGAGCTCATAATCTAATTGTTAAATAGAAAACTTCTTATAATTATTGGTCATGAACGTTACTTTAAATTGGTGGCTCCAAAAGGAGCCATTTGTTTTGTGGTTGCTTCAGTTTACTGCTCAAGATAATTTATCTTCTTGCTGTTAGTTTCAAATTCTTTGGAAAGTGACCGTCTTCTCCTCCAGATCATTTGGGAGCCGCTGATGGAATGGTGTCTTTTCCAGTTTTGCTACCAACCCAATGATGCTTTGAACTCGGAATCACTGCACAGTTCTCTTGGTTTTAACCTTAACATTAAATCACTGACAATAATTGCTGTTAAAAGAAGAGGTTGGGTAGCGATCAGCAATGGTTTTCAAATTAACAAAACAGACCAATAAGAATTGTTTGTTCCCACTCTATGGAAAACAAACACAACGTAACAGGTTTTGCACTAACATAAACTTACCATGTCTTGTCTGCTCAGAAAACCACTCCAGCAGTGCTTGATGGAGTTTGGGATACTTTTGTTGACACCATAAGCTGACTGTTGAAGAGGTTTGCTTCATCCTTTTGCCATTGACGAACCATGAGTTCGCTGATCCCATATTCTCTAGCGATCTCAGATTTGTGTACGGTATGCGCTTTGTCCATTTTTTCCAGAAGCTGTGTGTGATTACATGGACAAGTTCAAATCGGTGCCGTGAACTGGCTGTGTGAAGGGTCCACTAGGTAGTCTTGATGTGGACGGTCCTAAAAGAAGATCATTGGGGCATATTATGTATGGAGAGGCTGCAGAAGTTGGGTGTTGCCTAATCGGCTGGAGTTTCAGGCTTTCAGAATTTTAAGCTCGTGTTAAGCATACATAGTAAATTGCATTTGCACGCTGACATTTTAAGCAATTGAGCGAATGACATCACTATTCCCTAGATACAACCCTCTGAGGTCCAGTCAGTCAGTCTTGAACGTGAGCAATCTCGAACAATGAAATCCCAAACTTACACTCAAAGTAAACAGCCTTTGGATAAAAATCAAAGCTCAGAATTTTGCCAGGCGGGTGATAAGCAAACAGTCTTTCAAAATCTGAAGAAAAAACTGATTTAGTGATTTTTTGATCATAGTACCACTTTAAGGTTACATGACTGTTACTTCTTCAATGCATAATCATGTACTAGAGGTGCTCCCTTTAAAATTCTTTATACTATATCTGCATGGTATCTCTATGGCGAGAGTGCTAGCTCGCTCATCATTTTCTCATCAATCAGTAAGTAAGGAGATGAGAAATTCTGGTCTATATGCAGCATATGCAGAAATCTGGCATGTCTTCTGAATGCAACTGGAACGTACATAATATTGCATACATGTACCTGCATACACTGTTCATAAAGTTGTGTTTTTTGGGGGTGGGGTGGGAGAGAGGTAGGTAGAATCCTTTTCTTATACAGGTGGCCTTTGTGATAACAAACACCTTTGTGATAACAAATGGTTACAAAATTCTGGAATGCCTCTCTCCTGCCTCCCCTCAGTTCTCCATCTTTTCTTTTGCAATGCACTCTCTGGCATGCTCACCCTTTTGGTCCTGTGTTATAACCCTTGGGGCTATTTACCAGATCTATAATTTTAGTAATTTATAGTTTATTTTGTAACAGTAGCATACTTTACGCAGAGGAATATCAATTTTAATTAGTAAATGAGATTGGTTGTGTTATGAATTATGAATGATTTTTGAAAGCCAGAAGAAAGGAGTGGACTACTAATAACTGCAATTACACCAACTGAGTTTCAACATTTTTTCGTTGGGGAAGGGGATGTTAAGATTTACTTCTGGAAAAGACAGTTTCAAGGTATGGAGAACAAAGTACCGGTAACAAATGTCCCAATTTTGTCTGGGATTGTAGAGGCTAAGAAGAGGTTTGCATTTGTAAAAGAAAAGATTAAAGACATAATCAGAATGAATCTCTCTGATTAGTTTGCAGACTGCATTCAAATTGGGAGGGATCTTGTGCGGCTTTTACAAAATGTAACAAGGTGTGTTCACTGAAAAATGTTTATTTTTTTGACAATGTATTGGAGAGGTTGATTGCTTTAATGGTTATATAGTGTAGTACTGTAACTTCTTCCAAGTCAAAGTTAGTGAATGGCATTAAATAAATGTTCAGTTACCTGAATTTGATTGAAAGATGCAAACACCTCCATTGTCCTTGTTGTATAACTACATCAGTCTACTACTTTGAACAGAATGTTGCAATACACTTTGAGAACCTTTTCTTTCGTTCAGTTGGTGTTTGACAGATTCTTTAAATGCATGCACCAATTTTACTTTTCTGTTAAATGTCGATTGATCACATTCTCGTTTAATTATTTGTTTGGTTTAAGAATACCAGAATTCACTGCACTTTGGAAGGACATTCTGTACAAACCTCAATCACTAAGTCCTCAGTTTACAGGTTTGTAGAGCTCCTTTTCTTTGATTGTAACTTACTGCGATTGTCAAAATGCTACGGAATCTCACCAACATTCCCGGGAATATTGACCCCTTCTCCAGAAAGTGAATTTAGAGTTTTTGTTTAGTTCACAGCTCAAATACCATAATGATATCTTTTTAGAGGTTCTCCTTTGTGAAGATTGATACAGATTCCATCACTTTCTATCGGCATCAAGGTTTTTTCCTCGGAAAGACCTTTGACCTAAATAACAGTGGTCGTTTTGTAGAATTATCCTAGAGTTAGTCTTTTAGCTACTTCTTTTTGTTATGAACAGAGCACCATAGTGAACCAAGACGATTAAACAGTTATCAATAGTAGTTGTAAGTACCTATACATTTTTTGACACTAATTATCTCCAGGGATATCTCAGCTACTCTACACAAGGACATCTAGGAAGTTTTTAGCATGCAGACTTCATCCTGAGATGGAAAATAAGATTTTGTTCTTGACATCCAAGGTACATGTACTGCTTGTCACATTGCTTTAATTACATCAACCTACATGGAAATGGTACTGATTTGCATTGGTCACAGATTGAGTGAAATGTGTACTTTGCAAAAAAAACAAGACGTTATGGGTAGCCTACACTTTGTTTGGGTTTTTTAGCTGTATTCATTGTTGCTAGTATCTTGGTCAATATCCAGTTCAAATTTCTATACTCTGAGGTTAGCATACATGTAGTTGTTCACAGTTAAAATTGTTGTTAACGGCATTGACTCCAATCAAAACCGGCCAGTACACAGATAGCTTACAAGTTTCTACAATGGTGTTTAAAATATTAGCGGAGCTCCATAGTTAAGAAAATATGGTAACCCATCAATGTGAGAAAATTTTGTTTTATAGCTGACATCATGAATGTCCGTACGTCCACCCCTCCATGTCTGGCAATGTGACCAGTATCATGCTAGTTTACGGCATACATCTTGATATTGGACATCCATCTTTTGATCAATTGACACGTGTCAAAACGGTATCCGCTGACCAGTATCACGTGACCATATCATGGGCTCAGGCTTAGAGCTCACCGAGGTCAGCTGTTTTTTTAAGTTGACCGCTGACCGGGTACTGGCTTTCGATTGGAATGCAGGCTCAACCCAGGTTAACTCACCTTAACATAAACGAGGCTTCATTTTTACCGCGCTTTCTGTGGCTCGACGTGGCTACACGGCCATACTATGTATAAACAAACGTTCTTACAGTCAGTGCTTTTCGTGTTCAGGTGGAAAACGGTTTGGAAGAGGTAGTTTTCTTTCTGCATTTTTCGCTGGTTTCAATCCAGTTTGACATATGATATCTGTGGTCCACACTGGTGACTACGGAGTTACATGTATTCAAGTCAAGCATCGGTGGGATGTAAACTTAAAGCTGAGTGTTTATTTTTAATTTGCTTAGAGCTGCTTTTTTCTCTGTATTGCAATTTTTGGCATATCTTTAGAAGCTCTGATAAGGTTACGTGATGCCTGGAGGACCAGAACTATGTCTAGAACAGAAACGAAAGGACTGACCGAAAGAGAACGACAACGACAAAACAGAATACCAGTAATAGCTCATACTTAGCACACAAATTCTTTCCTTGGGCACTAAACTGTTTGTTATTTTTACGGATGCGTTATTTAAAGTGGATGCGTATTTTTAAAAGTTGGTTTAATCGGTTCTTCCTTTATTCAGGAATGAGAATCGAATTTTTATTGTCAACTGGAAATAATCTGTACTCTTTTGGACATAAAGAAAGAGTTGATTTGTTTGCTTTTTTAATCTGTTTGCCCAACTGGTTTTCGTTGTGCC
>NC_090884.1:20821440-20826440 GCF_036669925.1 Montipora capricornis | reverse complement strand
TAAAAATGTTCAAATTAGGCGATCAAAGTACATTTCTCCTTTTATGGTCCTGTGTTCAGTGAACAGTACGCATCCCTTTGGGGTTTTACCGTTTTGTTTTGTTTATAATGTCACCGATGTATGACAGAAAATTGAGTTTGTGACTCAACCAAAGCACTTACCGGTTCTGCTTTTGAGATTTAAAAGTAGACTGTTAACCTATGTCTACTGATTTATCTACTTTTTAATGTAATAAAACTTTGATAAGGCAAAAGTTTGTGAAGCATTTATGCTCATAATTATGTAGTCCAAAAGATATTTCTAAAATGGATGTTTGCACTTGATTGAATGGTGGCTAGGGTTGTGCAGCAAAAAAGACTCTTACTGGAGTCCTACCTCGAGTGGTTGCATTGACATTAGTTTATCTCTTCAAATTCTCCTAAAGAAATAACTGTGGAGCTCTTCTTTTAGGCTTGGCTAAATATATTTGTTATTAAACAAAAATATGGAAGCAAGGCTATGCTATTGTTTTCAGATACAGACAGTTTAACATTAGAAATTAAAACTAATGATGTGTATCAAGACGTCTGGAATGACAAAGATAAATTTGATAATAAACAATTATAAATTGGATGAGGTTGAGCATGATATCATAAATTATCAAACCCTCGTGTCTGTGTTATCTGCCGAAGCCGAAGGTTTTGATAATTCATGATATCATGTGAAAACCAAATTCAATAATTGTTTTATTATACATTTTTCACATAATTCATCCTCAGAAACAGAAGCGAAGCATTCAGCCATTTTGTTTTTGAGGAGAACACTCCAAGGGGCTTAGTAACCAGGCAGACGTTGAACTTGACATGATAAATGTAATATCTCCAGCAGATATTGCATTTATCATGTCAAGTTCACAAGCTATTGTGAATTGATTGAATGCTCTCTACCAATCAGATTTTTCATAGTGAGTCTGATGTATAATAATAGTGATTATCCTAAGGAATCTCAATATTTTTTCATTGAAAAGAAGAAAATACTCGGGTTTTTTTTAAGATTAGTCTTTGGAGTGTTCCTATAACAGAGTTTTTTGGTTTGAGATCGAAAATGTTCAGTTATGTAAATGAAAAATTTAATGATAAACAACAACGAACAGCAAAAGGAATAAAAAAATGTTACTAAAAAGACATTAAACACAAGACTATGAGCAAACACTTTTCACTAAAAATGAAATTCGCCAGAAAATAAAAACAATTAGATCTCAATATCATCAATTAAGTAGTTATATGAAATAAATGAAATATCACTAAGCAGTTTTGATTATAAAAGATAAATACATAGTAATGGAATTAAAAGTTATACTTACAAACATTATAAAATTAATAAAAATATATAAATATTAAATAACGAAAAACGAGTGCAAAATGGCTGGTTAATACTCTTTTCTGAATTTTTTTTCTCTTTTGGAGTGCAATTTTATGATGAAACTCTTTTTTCTTGTTTAACACATTTTACCATTTCAACCATTACAATCATAATTATTTATCCACGTGTCTGTGGTGTCCCATAAATTAATTTTACTTCCTTGCAAATACTCTTTTTTCTGCTATTTATTATAAAAAACCGGCGCAAATGGCTGGTTATAGTACTCTTTTTTCTGAAATTTTTGTCGTAATGTAAGACGATGATTTTTCTCTCTTTTGGCGAACAGGCCTCACTTTCATTGGCTCATATACTTTTTTTGTTAATTTGCTAGCTCCTTTTCTTTGCCCTCATACCAGTAAAAAGTAATAGTCAAAATCAATTGTTTATCTGGTTTGCAGATAAAAATTGGTTACATTATCACTTATTCACTAGCCCGCCAGCATGGGTGTGCATTTTTCACTTGTGAAAAACCGATTTTTTTCATCCCCTGCTACAAAAGTAATACCACCTATTGTTTATCTGCTTTGCAGATAAAAATTTGTATCGGTTTTTCAGTGTCAAAACATCTTGTACTTTGGGTTACGCTGAAGGCTAACACTAATAAAAAAACGCCATGATAATCAAAAAGTAATAAGCAAGCAACGTATAACAAAAAACATTTACCAAAAAACAATTACAAATAAAAAAGCAATGAGCCTGGCCATAAATGCATGCAAAACTGTTTTAAAGATGAAAAAGGTAATGGGGTGGACCATAAAAAAAGACTGACAAAAATATGGACAAATTTATTTTCAAAAAAACCAAAAAAGTCATAAGGTCGGCCAAAAAAGAGTCCAATTTATTAAAACTGAGCCCCTGCCCCCATTTATTATACTACCCAGACATCTTTCTGAGTCCTGGCCTGCACTGATTGATGGTGGTTTCTGGAGATCAGCAGGTGTCTACACCAAAGGAGAGCTTGCTTGTCTGCAGAAGTTTCTTGTGGGCTGAATGATCATAATTTAACTCCACAAACAATTCTTTCACAAATGAAAGGACCTTTCAGGGTTCCAAAATTACATGTCCTTGTTGGTTTTCCTAGTGTTGTGACATTATGGCATGAACTGATTCGTTTGCCTCTTGTTCTCTTCATTTGAACATCTACCACTCTCCAGTGCAGTGTTTCTCTATCTTTGCTAGTCTGTGGGCTTTTCTTAGGTCCTTGGAGTAAAACTGCATTGCTTAACTTCCAAAGCATCGAGGACAATGCAGATATCCAGGTTCAGGCTTTGTAAGTCCCTTAAGTTGTGGAGCAACTTTAGAATTTGAATAATGCTCAACTGAACCATTGCCTCTTACCACAAGATTTCCAGAACGTTAGTCCAGTTATTCCAGAAGTGGCTATTTACAGTTTTGAGTGGAAGAAGCTCCACGTCTTTCACTTGTAGTTGTCATAATCAACCAAGATGCCTAAATCTCCACAAAGGCAATGCACAGTAATACTTTCAAAGTCCTATAACTCTTGCCAAGACCTCTAGTAGTACATGTATATCATCTGTTCCATTTAACTTCTGACACCATATAACATTTTCCTGACAACAGATATTGGAAACACATGCATTATTCAAGTTGGTCTTAAAGCACAAAGCTCATCTGGCGAACGCACAAACGAAAGGATTCATGATTTCTGATGTCAAAGCTCAGTTTGAGTTGAATTTTAGTAGATCCGTTGTAAAGTATTTATGCCTGCATAGTTATCTATTAGTTGTATATTAAATAAATATTAATGCTTACATTGTTTTCTTCTATTTTTTCCAAACATAAAATGTAAGTTAAAAATTATACTCAAATTGCTGGCTGTTGCTTCATTGCTCAGCCTCCTCCCATGCTTCTCTTTCATTGCAAATGTAAAATGACTAATTGCAGTAACGTCACTTTTTGTGTAATTCGTGAAAAAGGCCCTTTAATGTGTTCATTTATGATCATTTCTTAGTGTTCTCTGTTGCAGGTAAAGTTTGGCCAACAGAAAAGGTACCAAGACTGGTTTCAAAAACAGGTTAGTTTTGTAATCCGTGATCATGAACAATGGGAATATATATCACTGTCTATTGCTATTGTGCTTTCTTTTTAACTTCATTACTTCATTTAATGCCAATGTTATAGCAAGATAATGATTCCAAGCAGAACCATACATAGTGCCACATAGCCGGGGTCTAGAGCTGTAGTGCCCCGTAGCCCCATAGTACCATACACAGTGACATGTATCCCTACATAAGCATACATAGTGCCACACAGCTCATACAAACCATGCATAACACCCCATATCCCTAAAAAACCATACATAGCATCACGTAGCCCTACAGAACCACGCACAATGCCACACATCCCTACATAATGTAAACACTCTAATAAGACCCCTCCCCCACTGGGGGGCTCAATTTAATTCTGGGGCTCGTAGAGGGGATCTCATTAGAGAGGGAAGCCATAATTAAAAACTTGAGAGTCAAAATACCAGTCATCTAAAATCAAAATCAGCTTCAATAAATTTTGTATATAGTATACAGCAGTTATCAATATCCTGAAATCAGAACTTCACAAGAAAGCGCAAAAAACTTACTCATATGAATTTTGAAGTTGGCACTGTAAAGCTTATAGTAAGATCAGCTTGTAAAACGATATATTGCAATGTGTTTATTGCACAAAATTTGAGGGGAGGGAGGGGAGCTTATTATGAAGTTGGCTGTACGGAAGGCTTATTAGGGCAGTTACGGTACTTGTTGTATAACCACACAAGGCGCAAAAATATCCCTTTTACTATATGCACACCAGTTTTGTAATAGACTCTTTTTTTCTCCAAAATGACAGCCTTAATCAAAGGATTTAAAATTAATCTCAGTGAAAAATGTATATCATGGTCTGTGATGCTGTATATGGCTACATGTGTGTGGGATTATGTGATGCTATGCATGTCAATGTACTTGTAAGGTTTTGTGGTACTCTGAAAGGCTGTGTATGGTTGCATAGTGCCATGTATGGCAATGGAGGGTTTATGGCTCTGTAGGGTTGTGTGGCTGCGTAGGTTTGTGGGGAGCTTTGTTTGTTTCTGTAGGACTGTGGAGCTCTATGGTTGGTTATGTAAGACTGTGGGTGCTTTGTAGGGTTGTGGGGTGCTCTGTATGGCTATATACTGGTAGGGTTATATCGTGGTGTCTATGGCCATGTAAGGTTGTGTGGTACTATGTATGGTTATTGGGCCCTATGAATGGTTTTGTAGGGCTATGTGTCGCTATTTGTTGTTTTTGTAGGGCTATGTGGCGCTATGTATGGTTATGCATCTCTGCTCACCCGACATAACAATACGTCGCATTACATAGCCCTGTGTAACCATACATAGCGGGAGCAGGGATGGTGCAGTGGTGAGAGCACTCTTCTTCCACCAATGTTGCCCCGGTTCGACTCCCAGACTTGGCGTCACGTTTGGGTTGCGTTTACTGGTTCTGTACTCTGCTACGAGAAGGGTACTCCACTTTTAAGTTTGATTTGAAGGCCATGGAGTAATCAGTTGTAACTGTTAAGTTAAGTGCTACCCACTTTATTATTATTATTATTATTATTATTAT
>NC_090884.1:20788940-20816440 GCF_036669925.1 Montipora capricornis | reverse complement strand
TTTGCCGATCTTCTCAATACTGTGCTAACCATGCTCCACAATAATTGCAGAGCTACACTTTAAGCCTGCCTTAACTCATCAAAACGTATCATTATAGTTGTTATTATTTCCAGCCTTCTTGCATGAATTTCATCCTCCAATCATTCTGACTGAGGTGACATGGAAAATTTGCAATCCATAACTAGAGTTTTCCAAAGAGTGATGCAATTTGGTCAAAGCAAAACCAATAATTAACAACTGTTCTTACCATTAGTTTCATCAGTGATTTCTTACTTCTTTTTCAGTATCTTTCAACCCCTGAAAGTCAAAGTCTTCGTGCTGATCTGATTCGCTACATTGTGGGAGTTGTTCATCCCTGTAATGAGGTGTTGTGTTCTGATATAATACCTAGATGGGCTATCATTGGCTGGCTCTTAACATCTTGCCAGGTAAGAGTGACTGCTCTAACCCTAACCCTAGTCATGGCTTTGAAGAAAATTCTAGAGAGCCAATCAAACTCACCTATGGACGGCTCACAATTTGCAAACACTTGAATCAAAAAAGTAAAACATCTGTTTTTCTGTTTGAAAATGGTCATCAAAGAAAATCGTTGATGAAACAATTTAATGCTGGGGGAGCTCAACATGTCAATATCTGTCAAGTGATGATTATGACAACATAATATCCTCTCTTTTTCACAAATATGGTTAACAAGTTGTCACATTCTCACTAAATTATTATGAAGCAGATGACAAATGTTTATCCAGCTACACAAAATGAAGAGCTTTTTAATATATAGTAACTCTGGGATACTTGGAGAAAATCCAACTGCTTCTTTTACATTCTTCCAATTATTAGTTACTCTACCACTCAAGCTTTAGGAGACTCGTGGGAGCAATGTCATTAAACTACAATCCAGGTCAAAAGACTTTGGGACACTTGTCAAATTTCGGGCAAAAAGTAGAGAAGTTACTGTACGTGCTTCCATCGTTATATGAGCAGCATGTGTTCTCCTTTTGCTGCCTTTTTTGGGCCCCCTTGCCCCCAGACAGTGTTGAAACATGCGATCGATTGATGAACAGATCTTTATTTTGAAGACTGAAAAATCAACATTGTAATGTGGTGAGGGGAAAAAACGGGAATTGTCTCAACAGTTTTGACAAGGATTGTAGGTTTAGGTGACAATTTGTCTGCACTTATTCTTTCCAAACTGCATTAAAATAAATACCAGTGGATTATAATCTGCTTGTTTCTTTTACTTTTTTTTGTAGACTGTGGTTTCTACCGTGAATGCTAAACTTGCCCTATTCTACGACTGGCTTTTTTATCAGCCCAACTTAGACAACATTATGAATATTGGTAATAAACCACTTTCTCCCCTAATTTGATTAGAAGTTAAACATAGCTGTTGAGTAATAGAATGTAAGTGTACAATATGCTTTTTTTTTCCTTTAGAACCTGCTATACTGCTAATGCACCATTCAATACGAAGTCATCCGACAATCACTTGTACTTTGCTGGACTTTCTTTGTCGGGTGTGTGATTTTCTTTCTTTTATTATCATAGTTACTTGTGTCATCGTTTCGTTACAGACCCAATATTCTAGGCATAAGCTGCTTCCCTCAGGGCTCTCCAGGACTGATTTACTTTGCTGTTTGTCAATTGCCGTACTGCTTGTAAAGCAATTTGCAAGCACTGGCCCCAACACTCTAAAATACATGCATCCATAGCTCTCTTCAAACAGTGAATATTGGTTTTGTAACATGCTAGGCAATTTTTACTAATGCTAGTTGTATGAAGGGACCTATAGTCTTTGGCACTTATTTAACAATTACCCTGCGAAATCGCACAGAATATCGCGTGATACATGGCGGCCGAGTTGTCTAAAATCAGGCGATATTCCGTAAGATTGAGCAGGTTTATTGTTTTATTATTCAACACATTGATGACAAAGCATAATTTTCTATGTTTATTGGGAAAAAAAGTTGGAAAAACTACCATTTTTCTCTGCGACACGCAAAATTAGGTATATGACAGGATGTCTGTTGAGTACGCACGACGAATATTGAGTGTGCTATGACCATATTTGGACATAATTTGTCACAATGTGTTGTATAATAAAATCTATTATGTAACCTGTAGCATTATGTAATTACAAAGGCAGCGTATTTTCCCTTGTTTGTATTACAAACCTCAGTGGTTGAAGCAGCTGGGGTTTCAATTTGTGACCTCCATCAATGTACATGTAGTCTGATGCTTGACCAATTCAACCAACCAGATGGGGAGTAGTGTTGTTAAAATTTCTTTCTAAGTAATTTTTGACGTGTTATCATAGCATATCTGTTATTCTCATTTAACATTTTGTAAAAACACATTTATGTGAGAATTGAGGATCAAGTTTTGGAGATCAATTTTTTTCAAAGGAACTTAGGGCACGTTCGTTAGATTGACCCTATTCCAGAATAAGAATGTGCGGAGTGATGATTAAAGCGGTATGTTTGGCGCATTTGGAAGCAGCAAAGATAATAAAAATATGTTTGAAATAGCATTTTAGAGATGTTTGACAGTCTTAATGCGAATCTCCGTAAAAACGAAGGATTTTTAACCTATATTCCATGTATTCCTATTCCGGAATACGGTCAATTGAGCGCACCCTTACATTAAAACTGTACTTTAGAGAAACTGTAGGTTTCACTTCAGAGGCATTTAAAAAACTGTTACCTCTGTATAGATTTAAAATTCTGAGATCTGCCCAACCTTTCGTGCTCAGAGACTTTTATAGCAAAATCTCAGCTTGATTCACAGATTTAACAAGCATTAAAAGTTCATTCATTGTCAGGTGCACACAAGTATGTTACAGCACAGTGATAAAAACTTTGAGTTTTAATTTATTATAATATTAATTAGCCAACAAAAATAAATTTTGTTAATAAGAACGGGTACAGACTGGTAACCTTGTTAATAAGAAGTGGTAAAAAGCCATTTTCTTAAAAAATATAAGTGGCATTAATGTATTGTTAGTGTTAGCAAATATCAGGAGCCGATGGGTAGGAGCTTGCTTCTCTCATACAAGTCTTATGAGTCAACCTTTGCACATATCTCTTAATGCACTGTCAAGAAATGGCCAATCAGAATAAGGTTATTGTCAAACGAAGACAAAAATAGCAAATGCAATGTATGGAAATTGATGTAAATGTGAGTTTCCTGCTGAAGGATTAGTTCATATGGGCAAAGGTTGACTCAAGGATACAGTGCAAGGAGAGGTTCCTAGTCATGAGCTCCCGCAGACATACATTTTTGTTGACATTTTTTTATGCTTACCAGATAATACCATACTACAGCACTTTGACAGATGTTCAGGCAAGACAGGGAGTTATCAAAGCATTTAGACACATTCTCAGTAAAAAGGTGGTAATGTAAGTTTACATTCATTTGTTTCATGGTTTTTCCATTAAAATATTCTGTTTGTTGCAAAATTCCTTTGACTTTTCTCTTGTTACATGTAAGTCTTATTCATCGATCCATGCAGGTCACTTTCCCCGCTTTTGGACAACCCTAAGATGGATCGAGAATTGCGAGTTTTGGTCAGAAGTGCCTTGGCTGAGTTCTGTGATTCTGGTACTTTCTTGTGATATTCTCACAGTACTTTCTTGTTGACTTAGTTTAAGAATTTCGTATCTGCTTGAACCATGGAGTTTGTCATGGGGGGAAAAATTGATAGTATTCAATGGTGTTTGGTGAAGAGTATTGTTTTGGTTAGTGTTGGTTTGTTCTGCAGGTTCAAAACTGGAAGAATCCTCCACGTCAGCATTTAGCAAAGTGGAAAGCTCATCGTCATCGACTTCCTCAAATGACATCATTGGCTCCCTTGGGTCCAGGATGGTGGAAGCAGATACGACTAGTGGTACAAAAGACTCTGAATTGGTGGATAGTGGAGTAGATGAGGAACTTGAGCCTCCTGATGAAGAAGCTGTCTTTTCCGACCCAGATGAAGATGATGAAAGTGACACAGTTCCTATGAAGCAAGACATCAGGGGGAAAGAGAGAGATTATCAATTTAAACCGATTGAGAAGGAAGGCATAGATGACCAAGAAGAACAAGACAGTAATGAGGATGTTACAGAACTAGAAGAGCTGGAAAATGTAGGGGATGAAGTGAAGGAATTAATCATTAAATTTTCTCAAGAAAGGTATTTTAAGCTGCATGTACTATGCACTGCGTTTCCCACTCATTCATTTATTCTTCATTCATGCTGTTATCCCCTTACCAACAAAGCTTCCATCAAGAATGCTAGGGTCATGCAACATAGCCCTTAAGTGTGTCCAAGGTCAGACCACAGAAAGGGAACAGTCTCCATCTGTGTGGTTTCTTGGTTGATTTCTCTTTACACAAAACAGACAAACTTTGGAAGAAAAGACCAGCGCCTCAAAGTTCCTACCCAAAGACACCATCAGCATAATCTTACTAGTTATTTTAAGGGTCCCTTGTTATTAGTGTTGTTATTTTAGAATACAGATGTCAGTTTTTGTGTGGTAACTTATGGTGTATTCTTTCTTTGGCTGTTTAGTAATGTTGAACTGAGATGCAGCATGATGGAGAATATCCTGAAGTATATTACATCCCTGGTAGGGTTTGTTTGTATGTCCATGTGACTTGCGGGAGAAAATAAAATTTCCAGTTTATCGCAGTTCATCATGGACCTTTTTCTATCCTTGTTGAGCGTTAGTACTGTAGGTTCCTCAAAGACAACATTAAGAATGGCTGCCTGTAAGGATCGAGAATCGTCCGTCAACGACCAGTTTGGCGGATAGCTCATATTTTGCCCAAAGATACCCTTTTGTGAATTATTTTTAAAAACCACATTTAAAAGTTCCAGCGATTCTTATTTTGTTGGAAATTTGCGAAAATTTGAAAACGCGGTTAAAGTGCGGTTTGCTGTTTGACAAATTGTCCAAAATTTACAGCGAGAACCAAGCAACAGTGAAGTCTTAAAATGAATTCAATTGGCACCAAACTTGACTCAAAATAAGAACAGCCATTCTTATCCATTTCTGCTTCGATGCTTTTTACTGAAATGTTAAAATTGTGATTTTCTAAGCTCTTTAAAGAACTTCCTCAAAAGCCACATAACATGGCGGCGGAAAATGGGTGATATTTGACGCGATAAAAATGTACCTGGAACTTCATATTCTTCAAATTGCTATTATTCATTTTCTGTGTAAGGTCTTATGCTCGAACTCTGAACGCTTCCCTCCGAAAATATCAGAAATGTTTGTAAACTGAGCGAGCTAAATGACACGAAATTTGAAGGCAAACTGATGCTAATCATTTCATGTCGAATTGTTGAAACTGACTAATTTTCGGCTTGTACAGCTGTAGATTGGAAAGCTTTAAAAAAATGCAAAGTTATCCTTCAGAAGTATTAAAAGTGACTGAAAATCGTATTCGAGGGCAAAAATCCACAAGTGAACTATATATTACTCAATTCAAATACATTTAAATTCATACTGGTTTGTGCAAGTGACTTTTCTATCACGATTTCAAGACTGAAATTAATATGTTCAGTTTTCTGTCAAAGAAGATCGTGATTCACACGACAAGTTAATATTTTGTGTGCAAGAAATGTACTCCACTGTAATGCGAAAGGAATTGAGACAGAATTTCTAACCAAATCAGTATACATACATGTATGCTCAAAAGCGAAAGCGAGTGTCAATTGGGTATCCGAAGACATAAATGATACAATTAAATTGACATTATGAAAGGTTACTACCGAAAAAAAGCTACCCAAAGCAGTACATACTTGCATTTCAGTGAGCTACGCAAAGTTTGAGTCCATAATGTTATCTAATGTTATCCGTTTCATTGTTCTTTGAAATTCTGTCATATTTTTGCTCTACTACTGCGGTAAATAACCTTTTAAAAGCGTGCTCTTGAAATAAAACGGTCCGCCAAGTCGTACATGCATTTAAGTGAAACTGACACTGCGTGCGTTTTGTAATGTAAACAATAACAAAAATAATTCTCTTTACCTTTCGCATTACAGTGGAGTGACATTTCTTGCACCCAAAATATTAACTTGTTGTGTGAATCACGATCTTCTTTGACAGAAAACTGAACATATTTAATATCGTATTAATTTCAGTCTTGAAATCGTGATAGAAAAGTCACTTGCATAAACCAGTATGAATTAAAATGTGTTTGAATTGAGTAATATATAGTTCACTTGCGGATTTTTGCCCTCAAATACGATTTTCAGTCACTTTGAATACTTCTGAAGGATAACTTTGCATTTTTTAAAGCTTTCCAAGCTACAAGCCGAAAATTAGTCAGTTCGACAATTAAACATGAAATAAGGGGCCGACCATTTAACTCTTGGGGGGGGCTTAGGTAGCTTGCAGTTTGCCCTTACAATGGGATAAGGGATTTCTTGCTTGCTCGGTTCACATGGCTCCAAGTCATAGGAGTCATGCAAGCCATTACGGTTCGCCTAACATTGGCTAGCCTAATTAGCACTGCAGTTAGCCTACAGTTCCTTAGGTAGCTTGCGGTTATCGGGATCAGGGATTTCTGGCTTGCTGGCTCGCAGTGTATCCAAACTCGTTAGCTTATCACAAGCAGTAATGGAGGTAAATTTTTCTATTTGAAGAATCAAGTTTTATTAGACAAAGAAAAATAATTTGTTCATTTTTAATCTTTTCAAATGAAGCATTTACATGTAATTACTTCCTATTGAAATATAAGGTTTTTACAATGTCTTATATAATATAAGACAACAAATAACAAGATAATAACATTTTAAGGCTTTGCAGCTCCATATTAGAACTATTACTGCAATAACCACAATGTAAATGTAAATACATTCTGTACATGTAAACACGACACTTTTTTGAGGAAAAAAAAATCCTGCATAGAAATAAAGAGAGAAAAAATATATCCTGCAGAGCATTTAGGAGGGAAAAAATATCCTGCCCACCAAGGTTGCTAGAAAAAAAAAACTGCTGACCAGAAATCACCCCACCCTCAAGAGTTAAATGGTCATCCCCTAATTAGCATCTGTTTGCATTCAAATTTCGTGTCATTTAGCTCGCTCAGGTTACAAACATTTCTGATATTTTCGGAGGGAAGCGTTCCGAGTTCAAGCATAAAATTTACATAGAAAATGAATAATAGCAATATTTGAAGAATATGAAGTAAAAAAAATTAAGAATGAGGTACCAGGTACATTTTTATCGCGTCAAATATCACCCACTTCCCGCCGCCACGTTATACGGCTTTTGAGGATGTTCTTTAAAGAGCTTAGAAAATCACAATTTTAACATTTCCGTAAAAAGCATCGAAGCAGAAATGGATAAGAATGGCTGTTCTTATTTTGTGTCAAGTTTGGTACCAATTGAATTCATTTTAAGACTTCACTGTTGCTGGGTTCTCGCAGCAAATTTTAGACATTTTGTTGACCAAACAGAAAACTGCACTTTAACCGCGTTTTCAAATTTTTGCAAATTTCTAAAAGAAATGAGAATTGTTGTGTTTTAAATGTGGTTTTTGAAAATAGTTTATTAAAGGGTATCTATGGGCAAAATATGAGCTATCCACCAAAATGGTTGTTGACAGACTATTCTTGATTCTTACAGGCAGCCATTCTTAATTAAGACGTTAAGAATTTGGAATATCCGATGCATTTTTAGTGAAACTTTCTGCAGGAAAAGCTCTCGAATAACAAACGGAATGTGTAACTGTATAAGCTGCTTGCAAGCTGAAGTCATTACATGTAGGCATGCAAAGAACTTTCAATTCGCTATTTCCCCCATCCCATGCAATACATTTTGGGGGTTCTTTACATTAAAACAATTAGCAATTATTCAATTCGACTTTCTTAGGATACTGTATGAAGCATTCTGCAGATCATGGAAGCTGTTATACCCTCCAAGATCTGCAGAATTCTTCATATCCTACGAAACCCGAATTCGGTAATTGTGAAGAAGAGCTCCCCAAAAAACCTGTCGGCCGACAGTCAGCCAACTGCTGCCCAACTGTCGGCCGACAGTTCTTCACAATTACCCCGAATTCAATATTGCTTTATTATTTATTCAAAATATTTAAAACTTTCGTAAAACGGCGGCTAACTCCACTGCAGTTGTAGGATTTCTGATGTTTTTCTCCTGGAAAGTAAGACACAAAAATTAATCGATGTTGTTTCCTCGACTTTTTGGTATTCTCATTGTCTTTATCATTAAGTAACTGGGTAATATTTTCTTCACTCAAACTTGCAAACCTACTTGCAGCCATTTTGCTCTTTGTTTTTCTGCTCAGCAAAAATAACACAACCTTGTCCCCAGGTTTTGTCGGTCAACAGTTCAATAATCTGCAGCGGACTGCACTTTGACGTTATCGGTGAAATACGACAAATTCTTTCCAAATTTGGTCAACACCAGCTGGTTATGGTGACTATTTTGAATGAATAATAATACAAGTCATTTACTTTTGCGACTGCATCATGCTTCAGTGAACTGGACATCCATTGTTTTAATGCAAATAACCCTCAAAATGAACTGTATTATGGGATTGGTAAAAATAGGGAATACAAAATTGTGTCACTTCGTTTTTTAAAATAAATAAAATTATTTCCTGTTGAAATGAAGTAACGAAGCTGGTGACTATCAAAGAACATGTAGATAGTGAGCAAAATATAATTTTTTTAATTTCTAATAAATAATATAAATAGTAAATTGTTGTTTTCAAGTTCATTTTCCTGATAAAGGTAATGAGAGATTTCACAACTCAAAAGCCCTACGTTGTGATTTTTAAAAAAATGTAGAAAACAGGGTAACAGGAAGAAATCTCCTTATCCGCGTTTTTATGAGTATAATAGTTTATTGGCCAGAAAACTTGATGTATGAGTTCCACCGACGCCAATAACCTGACTCTTTAATACTGTGGAGTCCACTATTAAAGAGTAGTGTACAGCTTGTAGTTGTGGCACACTTCACGCAGTCGTACACAGAGGCCGTTAAATGTCAATGATAATTTTGATGTTGATTTTTAGGATGAATTTGAAGAGGACATCACCAAGTCGATGGCAATTTGTCTGAACTTTTGCCTGGTGGATGATCTGTTAGCCCCGTGTATATTAAAAGACAGGTACATTGTCTTTCTTAGTTTCACTCCTCTTTGAGGTGATTCCCTGGTTTTGCATTGCGCAACGCTACTGCGCATAATTTATTGCGCCATTGCACGCGCATTGACGCCAAGCTAAATCTGTCAAGGAATAGCTATTTTCTCCTGGGTTAGCACGGTGACACCCCCCTCCCTTTTTAATGGTGTTATGTACTCGTAATTGGTATACGGATAACATTTTAAGGAGAAAAAAAGTTAACTGCGTCGCAATGTTGTGAACCCTTCCTTGTACTTGTACATGTTCATTGCCGTGACTTTAACATCTTAAATTCCCATTGCCTGCTCCCATCTGACCTTGTAGTTCAGTCGGTAGAGCAGCGGGGATCTAACCCGGAGGTCGTGGGTTCAATTCCCACCCTGGTGAGAGTTATTCTCTGTCCTTGTGTGGGCCCATTTCCATCAGTAGGGCTAATGCTCACATGGTTCATATGGGGTACAAAACTATCACTTCACATTACACACACTAATCAGTTACGTCCGTTTAAATATAAGTACTACACGGCCAACGTTTGTAAAAACGTTACCCTTCCTTGTACTAGATTAATGATCTGTTTTTCGCAGGGGTGCTGTGACTTAACATTGATTATTCAATTTTTCTTTTCATTTTTATCGTGAAGAATTGTAGAGGACTGTTTAGATGGGCCAATTTATGTTCTTTGCAGGTAAGTATAGGATTCGTCCTGTCTGAACATACCTGCCAGAGTGATAGCTGTTGTATTAACCCTTGGAAAGCCACATCTGCATTTAATTATGCAGCCAGTCCTGTCTGCTGTGGAGTCTTCTGTCTGCGCATTAACCGTAGGAGACTGTTTCTGAAATTTCAGACTGGATTACCTTTGGTTATGCTGGATTCTAATTTAGATCCTGACCCGTGTGTTTTTTTCACCACAGCACAACCTTTGGTACCCTCAGAAGCTTGTTTTTGAAACTTTTCTAAAAAGACATAGATTAAGCGGAACTCTTTGTTGTAATTTTTTGGTCTAAGAACACGTAAGACAGGAGTAAAATTGCTAAGATAAATTTTCTTGAATTGCAGAAATATATGTATACTTCCCACTCATGATATAGGTAGAGAACGGTACTTGACTCTCTTAGGTGCGTTACACAGTGCGGACCATAAAATTGGATATCGATTCCTTTTCTTCTTGAGAGCAAGGTCAGTTTTGTATCTTTTAATTCCATTTCCGAAAGCACATGTTCCATGAATTCCTCTTATTTGTTGTGTGGGGAGGTTTTTTTTTTTGGATTTTTCTATGGTGTTAAAACACTGTGAAAAAAATCCCAAAAAATAACAATGAAATTGCAGTTTTGAATCTCTGTTTATATTTGCGGCTATATATCATACTTAAAAATTTCTCTTTGGAACAGTGTTCTCGACGATGAACGTCTGACGATGTATGAAGATTTTGTAAACATCTCTCGCGGAGAAAGAACACTTCAATCATGCTTGATTGACGACCTCAAGGTCAGATAGTGGTTGTTTTTATCACGCCCGCTTCTTAGTTACCATTTTTGTCACTCAAAAAATGCCACTGACAGATTTTTTTTTTAGGTTTGCCAGCAGTATGATATCAAAGCTTTCCGTTACATAATTTCGTCTATTTACAAGAAGGTAACGCTGTTATGCTGTGTCATTGTCACTTGGGTCCTTTCATTGTTTTTTGCTTTTTCTCTCCAGCGCAGAGTTCAAATGGTTCACGTCTTTTTTGTTAGTTTCCAGAGCATGTTGTTGGTAACACAGACATTTTTCACATGCTGGTCAGAACGATGGAACCGAGACAGGTACTCAATGTCAAAGTGAGAAAAAAGAAGTGCTGTGGTCCTATTCTTCTGTGTTTCTTATTTGTTCTTGGCTTCCTTTCTCTAGCTAAACCAGCTCGTAAGTGAGATAACCTTAGGGGAGTTAACAATATTTGGAGAGGACAACAAACTCGACAGCTTGTTAGGTAATGTAGTTATATGGTTTGCATCTGATTCAACATCGCAGCGGCCATGCTTGTGTACGGAACAATGTAGTAAAATTGACTCTATTATTATGCAAAACCTGTGTGGCCATTTTCTTTGTTTTGTTCACCAGAATGGACGTCTCATCACGTGGATGCAAATTAAGAATACAACTAGGTTATTTTTTTTAACCTTCGTTGAACGTAATTTTAATTCTAATACATGCCACCCATCTCGTTTCTTAAGCTACCAGCGTTTGGTTCAGTAGTATAGTAGTTTGGGGTACTAGCACATTTTTAATGCGTTGAATTTGACCTTGGGATTTAAAATTCAAGTAAAAATGTTGTCAAAAAATTACCATGAAATATTATACCAAAAATTTATATCACCCTAAAAAAAACAAACAAAGAAACAAATAATAAATCCAATACTGAATGCTGACACAAGCGAATACACACAAAAAACTATATGTTTAAATATTCGCATAATCAAATTGAAGAATACAAAGCGTAATGTTATTGAAAACTAAATAAAGGGGTTTTTCCCGTGATTTTAAGCAATCAAAAATTAACCAGCTGGTAATTTTTCAGGTAAAAAACAGATTTGATAAATTTTTTGGTAAATTTTCTGAAAATCTGGAGATAAATAAACTGTGTTAAATATTCATATAATCAAATGGAACAGGAAAAAATGACGATAGCGTGACATTTGATAAACTTTATGAGTAAACTTTGTCATCAAGATTGTTTTAGTTTGTTGATTTTGTAATGACTGTAAGCATATGATTTTATTCCATCGTCTAATAAATATCATGTGTCATCGAAGCATGACAATGACACGTTATTCAGCTCATAGCTTCCAAGTTGATGATTGTTGCTTCGAATTGTTTTCATTGTATGATACATTTATCTGTTATTAAATAAAGTTTGTTTATAGTCTTCATGTTTGATAATTTTATTTATAATATTCTTCTTAATTCCCTTCGCTGTTTTTCCGCCTTTGTCATTGTCTTTGATATATGAATACATTTTAGATCGCAAGCCAATAAATTCAGTGATTGTAATTCCAGAAGCTTCATCTTTAAATTTTCCGACTACTTTTTTATTTCTTTTGTCGAAATATGGTGATTCTTCTGGATAATCACTGAAATCAAATTTATTTTTGTCATTAAAAAAGTCTTGATACGCATCATTAGTTTCAATTTCATAGGTGAGTGAATCTGTATCTGTGAATAGTTTTTGCTTTATGATTGTACATTTTGCTTTATGATTGTACTTTTGTTTGATATAATTATAATGAAGATCATACATTTGCGTTTTGCTTAGATCTAAAATACACATTCCAACATAAGCTGGTCTATTTAGGGTTAGTGTTTCATTAATCTTATGAATAGGTACTAGCTTTTCATTGAAGATCTTGCAACTAACATAAGTCGGTTTTGATGTTAATTTCAACAATTTTTTCTCATCCGTGATGAATCTTACATCCACTCTTTTCCGCAAAATTTTCCATTGTTTTACCATATACAGCATTATTCATTAGCTTAAAATAGTCTTTCAAAAGCATTTTTAGCGTTAGTTCTTTTCTGAGTGTTGAAATCGATATACTGTTTTAACCATGGAGATTCATCAAACTCTAGTACTCTATGAACTCTATTCAAACCAAGATCAGAATATAATTGAAGGTTTCTACAATAAAGAACATATTTCTCTTTCTTTTTTAAGGCTGGAATTAGTTTATGAACTAGACCTGTTGATACTTTGAATATATCAGCTATTTTTTGGCAATATGGAGATAACATATCTTTGTTAACTTTAATTTTTTTCTGGTCCAAGTGGATAATCATTATGCAAATCATGTAATTTTTTTGGGTATTCCAAATCAACGTCTAATATTAAACCTTTTTTGCTATCATCTTTATATTTTGCTAGGTCTAAATCAGATTTTTTCATCCATTTAAAATTACCAGTTGGTAAAAATTGACTCATAGCCCAACCGTGTAAGGTATTTGCATAGAAATATGTAATATACTTTGAAGGAGCCTTTTCATCGTATTTTTTCATGTATTTATTATTTGCTTTCAAATATCTGTTAGCAATATAACTAATACCTCCTTTCATTCCTTTTTCAATAAATTGAAACATATCAATGTCAGTCATAAGTTCTAATTTTATATCAGTCATTTTTAACATACTATCCCATGATAATCCTGGAGATGAAAAAGGACAAGGATCTAATTTGTAATACTGTAAACATGTTTTTCTAAAGTTTTCAAAAACATCACCTAACAGAAGGATATCAGATTTTAGATATAAGTCATGATATTCACCCATGGTTTTTCAAATTAAAAGTATTCCATACATTTTTGACGTGATTGTATTGATCATCTGATATATTTTCATCATTTAATATGCTGTAAAAATCTTCTTTGTTTGGTAATTTTGTTTCATTAAATTTGACAAATGAATTCATATAATCATAAGGATAAACTCCTTGTTGTTTCATAAGCTGTAAATCATTTTTAAATTCTTCTTTTGTGTGTTTTAATGATTCATTAGGGAGATTGCTAACTAATTTTTCAAGACTTGAACTCATAAATTGAAAACCATCAATAAAAGTAAGATGATTACCTAGCATAAAAGCCGTGTATTTTTCCATATTATTTTGAATAGCATTAATATTCATTTGACATTTGTCTCCATTTTTGTTTTTGTATGTGATTTTTGAGCTATTTCACCAATATTTTGCATTATAAAATGTGAATCATAACTGTGTAAATTGTGAAATATAACTGGTATTTTGTCAGTCAATCTCGACCGAAGGAGTGTACATGCATACAAGATCAGGTGGCAAGCTGTACAACATCGCAAGACTGAGAGCAAAGACCAAGATCCGCAAAACCACTATAAGAGACATGCTTTTTGCAGACAATGCAGCCGACACTGCACACACAGAACATAACCTCCAGCAACTGATGGACTGATTCTCCCAAGCTTGCCGCGACTTCGGGCTGACCATCAGTTTAAAGCAGACCAATGTACTGGGTCAGGACGTGGATACACCACCATCGGCAACTACAAACTGGAAGTGGTCCACGAGTTCACCTACCTGGGATCCACCATTACAGACAACGTGTCCCTTGACGCCGAGTTAAACAAATGCATCGGCAAGGTTGCAACGACGCTGGGGAGATTAGCCACTCATGTCTGGGAAAACCCCAAGCTGACTACCAAAACCAAGATGGCTGTATATAATTCCTGCGTCGTCAGCACCCTCCTATACGGGAGCAAGGCATGGACAACCTATAGCAAGCAAGAGCAGAAGCTAAATAGTTTCCACCTGCGAAGCCTCCGCCGCATCGTCGGCATCAGCTGGAAAGACTAGGTGCCCAACACTGAGGTCCTGGACCACGCCGGTCTCTCCACCATATACACACTACTCAGGCAGCGCAGAATGCGCTGGATTGGCCATATGCTCTATGGAGAACTTGCGGTTGGCAAACGACCCCGTGGCCGCTCACAGCTGAGGTACAAGGACGTGTGCAAACGAGATATGAAAGCCTTGGAAATCGACCCTGAGAGCTGGGAAGACATTGCAGCAGACTGCAGCAGCTAGCGCTGCCTCCTCCATAAGCAACTGATGGAAGGTGAAGAGAAGATCACCAACGAAGCCATCGAAAAAAGGACCAGGCGAAAAGAGAAAACAACAACTGACCCCGCCGCATCTACTTACATCTGTTCCTCATGCAGCAAGGACTGCCATTCCCGTATTGGCCTCATAAGCCACAGGCGGCATTGTTTCGAGCGAAGCACTACGAACTGACAGTGATAGGGCCCAGTTTCCATGGTCGACTTTGACCGAAGGAGGCCTACTACTACTATATAATTTAGATTACAATCTTGATGAGCAGAGCCTCTATATGTTCCAGTGATATGACAATGATCTCTTACTATAATATCTTTGTTAACAGACGTTTTATTACAAATATGGCATGAATCAGCTTTTTTGAAGTTTATTTCAGCTTTTTCTGTCATTTTTAATCGCTTGTTGGATTTGTATTTGATAACATTCTTACAATATTTAACTTCTTCAAGCATTTTTTCCATAAATTTGTATACAGCATTTTTACCGCAATAAATCTGAATTGGTTTGCTGTATTTATCATCATAAAAACAAACAACTTTATAACCATAACCACAATCGGTATGTTTTCGATAAGCTTGAGTATATGATTTGTCATTATTTGGCTGGCAACCATGAGCTTTTTCAGTTAAAGCTTCAAAATCATCATATATTACAAACAGCACAGGTAGCTGTTTATGAAGATTAGTGAATTTTACTTTTGAACCCTTTTCAGGCATTTTTATTGATTGTTTACCATTAATTGAAATACAATTTTCTCTGTGATTAGTTAAAAGTTGATCAGAACTGAAACATTGCAAGCAATACATACAAAAGCGTTTTCTTTCTTTGTGTTTTGTTCGATTATACATAAATTTGTTAAAATCTTTAATCAGTACATAATGTGTTTTGGTTTTTTCAGTTATTAATAATAAGTTTTTTCATACTTTTCTTCATACTTTTCATTCGAAATATACAATGGAAAAGGTTGTTTTTCTTCATACCCAAATACATTGATGTTAATACTGTTTTGTTTTTCAATTTTGTTTACTTGTTTGATATTTACTGGAAATTCAATGCCTTTGTAATCAAGATTTTGAATAAATGCTTTATCTATTTTTTTTATTCGTTGTGGATTTTTGTTTTGTGGATTAAGATGACGAATATGGCACCATCTGAAGCATTCATTATCGTCATTTTTTTTAATTTATTAATCCTTTTGAACGATTTTGAAGTTCTTGTGGTAGTTTAAAATATGATTTGCCTTTCATAGGCTCATATTTAAAAATATTAATATAATGATTATCAACTGATTCTATTGTCCAACCGCTTCCTTCTGAAATCCATTGAGTTATTTTCTTTAATATCTGTTGTTTTGATAATTTTAAAGCTAGTTTGATTTGTGTTTTATTAATTATTGTTTGTGCTTTAGAGTTAAAATAAGCTTCTTTAACTATGAATCATTTCCAAAGGAATCTTGTTCAATACTAGTATTCAAATCTTTTTCACCAGGTAAAGCTTTTCCACCTGGTTTTTTAAATTTAACATTCAATGTTTCAATGAATGTTTAATCGAAGCTAAAACATTATCAATATGTGTTTCAACAGCCTTTCTTGTGATTTGTAATTGAATTAAAGGGTCTTCTTTGTTTTTAATGCTTATTTCATATGATGCTGTGTAGCCTTTTAAAGCTTTTTTTTGTTTCTTTTATTATATTTCTTGGTTGTGGTACAGGCTTTTTAATAACCTGTTTTTTAGTTCTTGGAGCTGGAATTGGTTTATAATCATCACAAAAGTCAAGTGGTGGTTCAATTATATTATGTTCGTAATTTTTAACCATTTGTTTAACACTTTTGCGTGGTGTAGGAATTGGTATTGGATGAGTAGATTTTTGTTTTGTTTTTGTTTGAAGTGTATTTATTAATTTATTTTTGTCTAAGATTATGTTAATAAGTTCTTGTTTTGAAAATTCATTATAACTTCCATTAATATCCATTTTGTTATTAATATTAGATTTGATAAAATCGTTTATACCAAATCCATAGATATTTTTATCTTTTAACTTTTTTTTTTTGGAGTTAAAATAATTTTTCAGTTCATTGTATTTTTTATTTAATTTATCAGTTTGTCTTTTTTTAATAACTAAATCATTTTTGTATTGTTGGATTAAATCGTCGTATTCATTAATTATATTTATTACTTTTAACTTTTGTTTATTTTTAATTTTATCTATGGCATCAATTTTTTTATCCATACCATTCCTTAAAATTTTAATAAGTTGTTTATAATTTTTTTATTAAAATCAATTTTAAGAACCTCATTATAATCATTCAATAATTCAATAGTGTAACCATCTAAATTATTTAAAAAATCATGAGCTTAATTTATTATCATTTAAAAGTAAATGTCCACTTAAAACGAGTTCAAATAGATTTTCATAATCTCTTAATTTGCTTTCATTCATTTCATTTTTATAAAGTTTTTCTTCAATCATCAGTCGTTTGTTTAAATAAATTTTTAGCGTTAAATTTTTTATTCATCAATATATTAGTAGTAGATAATATTATTCTTAAGTAATTTATTGAAATCGCTTCCAAAGCGATTGTGGAACGCACTTCAATAATCCGAGATTACTACTAGTATATCGTATAAAATCTGGAATTGAATTGCGCTACATACTAGTGTTTCTAACAGACGGTAATGCTGCAGTACATTTTGCTGAAAGTGGGAACAATTATCATTGATAACCACAGCAACGAAGTCAGTGGGACTTATTTTAGTTTGCTGAGGGAATGAAAGTATCGTCAATGTGCCGAAATTTAACTCGGACCACCCTTTTCCAGACCAAGCTGAAGTGGAGAAAATTTAAACGGAAAGAAAATTCAAAACTGTAGCTGAATAGCCACTGATCTGAAATTCGTGCCCGATGTAAAGTGAGAAAGCAATACACTGCATGAAATGATTAAGCGCGCATTAGGTGATTTCTATCTATAATAATTAAATACAAGGTGTCTAAATAATAATTATTAAAAATATACCATGATAAAATTGAAATGTGCAATATATGTTAAGATACTAATAATTATCATGATAAAAATTAATAAAAAGCTTACTTAGAGGTGCGTTTTCAGATGGCACTTAAAAATCCCTGGATCTGTAATAGAACTAACCTGTAGTGTCAACTATTAATAATTTACTTAGAAGCTGTTTATTTATTTTTTATGTTGTTCGTGGCGCAGTGCATTCTGCGGGCTAAATGCAATGCATTGTGGTTAAACGTAACGCATTTTGGTAAAAAGTGGTGAATTAGAGAATTCGTCAAAGCTTACAAATTGTTGCTGCTTGCTCGCTCTGCAGCGATAAATAAAACAGTTGATGTCGATACAAACAAGGCTTTTGATTTGCTTCTTAAAATCAGTCACTGAAGGCAACACTTTTATGTTATCTTGGAGTGCATTCGAAATAGACGCACCCATGAAAGCAAAGTTGTTTCTCAACAGAGAGTTGCGAGCAACTGGGATCTCAGCGTTTAAATTAGAATTTCTAAGGTTGTGCGCCATAGGTCCCAGCTGCTGGGTGCACATATCCATCAAGTACTGGGGAGCCAAACTATGAGCAATTTTATACATCAGAATAGGTTTGCAGATTGCATATTTCGGCTTGCGGTGACCAACCTAACACATCAAGAACCTGGGCAGATGGAACTGGACAAGGTAAAACCGTGACAATGGGAGGCCCTTTTTTTTTTTCTAATGTCTGAAGCCATATTCATAAATGACGGCCTATAGATTATTCTTTTCTCCTTGTGCTAAATCAGTAGCCCAACTAATCTCGTTTGCATGAACAAAATACAAAAAATATATCACTTTATAACAAGGCTAGCAGGTAAGGATTGATGCAGTAACGATTAAGGAGTTCTTTAATAAAGCCGTTTTACCACTGTTTTCGACGTATTTGTATTAATATCTAAAACTCGGCACCGAGTTAACATATACCATCGGGTCTTTTGTTTTACAGAGAGCACTCTGGAATGGGAGTCCTTTGAGCAGCAGTGTGTTTGGCACTTGATCCAAGCTGAGGATGTGTTGCTGGAGTCTTTTGTCAATATTCTTCCTTCACTCAAACAGAATCAGCATTCAGAGGCCTTATCTAACTTACTCATTCTTATGAAAAGTGTATCGTAAGTCCTCATGACTAAACATGCCTTTGAACTGAAATATGTTGTGAAATTGTTAGGTTAACAGCTGAATAGATGTTTCCTTGAGGTTTGTCCAGGAAACCAATTTACGCGCAGTAACGTTAACATGTCAAGCAGAAAAGGACATTTAAATTGCTACTATGACCAAAAAATCAATTCTACATGATTTCAGAAAGACACCTGCTTATTTTGACTAGAATTTTCCAATTTATTGGTATGCCATTGAGTAACGTTCAAATCTTCAGAGAGCTGGATCGAGAAGAAAATGATATCAAAGATTCGCAAGCTTGAGAATTCAATAAGTGTGTACACGACTGAATTAATACGCAGCGCGGGAGTTTCAGGCTTTCAGACTTTTTAACTCGTGTTTTGCATATGTAATAAGCTGTATCTACAGGCTGAAATTTTAAACACGAAGACGCACTATAAAAGGCGCTGTGCCTTAGGCCCGTTTCAAACGTCGCATTTTACACTACAAGTCGTCAATAAAACCTCTAACCCTAACCCTAACCCTTTTTAGATCACTGATAATGATAGCATCTAACCCTTACCCTAACACTAACAGACTAATCGCGTTGTGAGCTTGGGCACCTGTGGTCCAAACCAATTTCAGATGCAAAGCGAATTCACGGCGTGTGGAAACAACGAAACATTTGAAAGAATCAAAGAAGAGATGGGAATTTTTCTTCGACTTGCCAAACATCTCGTTGTAAGGTAGACAAATTGCCAAATAATTTGACATAAATGTCGGTGTACAATTAGGCAAAGAAAAAGTATGAACCTGGTGACAGTTAAGTCAACAATCACTCATTTCACACAAAATTGTTGCTTTCCTAAGCACATACAAATCCTAAGACGCCTGGATAGTTTTTTTACAGTTTCTTCCCATATTCACCGAGGAACTACTTCTTCTTGTACAGTTTCTTTGCGGCAAAACATCCAGAGAGCCATTACAACCTTTCCAAACAACAGGATCGAGCTTTCCTCTCGCAGACCCGTAATTAAGCAACCGAAACGCTGATTCTTACCGGTTCAAACAAGAAAACCCGAGAAGTAATGAAGTTAGACGGCGACTGTTGTTCGCAGTCTTTGGACGAAGATCTTAGGCTTTTTCAAACTAACGCAAATCGTTTACCTCAACTGGCTTTGATTGAGCATAAGAACCGTCGACAGTCAATGTGATTTCTCGCCAGAAAATGCGGCTTGGGCCAAATGCAACGCTGGCCGTGCAACTTCCCGCCAAGGAAATTTGCCCGAACGCACCCTTCCCCAAAAGCCGTCTTTCCTCCCTACCTCCACCCCAACAGTCTGTACAGGCGGGCGGCCGTACGTTGACGTCATAGCCAAAATTTCTTACCCATGGTGCTCCGCTTCGTGCACCTGA
Source organism: Montipora capricornis (assembly GCF_036669925.1). Classification (NCBI taxonomy): domain Eukaryota; kingdom Metazoa; phylum Cnidaria; class Anthozoa; order Scleractinia; family Acroporidae; genus Montipora; species Montipora capricornis. Next base: position 20,796,136 of record NC_090884.1, on the reverse strand, counting down.
GCTCCGCTATTAAGACTATTAATAAGACGCGGGTTATTTTCAAACCTGGACGCCATTTTGGCACTGTAGGAAAAGTTGCCATGGCAAGATTGTAATTTCACATGTGAAATTATAAATTAACGCTGAAATTCCGAGCCAAAATTAAGGAGTAATCTGTCACCCATGTTATTATGGTGGTAATGCGGTCATATGGCCAACTTGATATAATTTCATGTCGAAGGAAACGAGACACTGCACTTCACATTACACTCTAATCAGTTAAGTCTGTTCAAATATAAGTACTTCACGGCCAACGTTTGCAAAAACGTAATCCTTACTTGTACATGTTCATTGCCGTGACTTAAACATCTTCAGTTCCCACGGCCTGCTCCCGTCTGACCTTGTAGCTCAGTCAGTATTGCAGCGGTGATCTAACCCGAATGTTGTGGGTTCAATTACTACCCTGGTCAGAGTTTTTCTCTGTCCTTGTGTGGAGCCATTTCCATTAGCAGGGCTAACGCTCACATGGTTCATATGGAGTAGAAACCTAGCACTTCACATTACACTGTAATCAGTTAAGACTGATTTTTTTCAGTTCAGTTCGTTGACTTCAGTTTCGATGGTATGAATATAACTTTGATTCTTTTAATTTAATAAACTCGTTTGTATTTTTAGCCCTTCCATGGATTTAGTGACCCCCGTCCTTTCAATGGAGTGTTCAGAAAAGAGGCCGGGAAACCAATTCAGTGTTTCGTTGCTTAGATACTGGGCACAGGAATACCCGAGAGAGCTGGCACAGTTGATTGGGCAACTACTTTGCAAACAAGCATCGGCAACCAAGAAAAGGAAGTAAGTATAAAATAATGAAATGATGAGTTAAATTGGTATTGTTGGAAGTGTCAAATTTGTATTTAGAAATTACATTTGAGGGTTGTGGAAACTAATTATTTCACCAAGTCTTGTTGCCATTTTGTTGCCACATTGTTGATGTGATCTGGAATTCGGTTGTCCAGTTTTGGTTGCTGCCAGGACATTATTTCTTTGGGCAATTCGCGTCATAGAGAGAAGCCAATCATGGTTGGATCCCTGCTCATATACTTCTTTATATTTTCATTTTCTTGTAGAAATGCGAAGAATCAATCAGTCACCAATTTAGAATTAGTTCTTTGTCATTTGGATTGGCTGCATAAGATTTGCCAAGAACAAGAGGACATAAGCTGTAAGTTAAACCACCTCCATCTCTCCTCTCATCTCACCTTAAGATAATAAAAAAACATTGTTTTCGTTCTGAGAAAGAAACCTTCGGTTTGATGTAAATATTTCGTGACGTTAGAAGGCTTGACGAAGAACGAATATTGATAGCATTCCAGTAGTGAAAGTGGGGAGATCGTATTTGGGAATTGCTGAAGTTCTTATTATTTTTTTTAGTGGTGAATTTATCTTCTCTTATGGTAGATTTCCTTTGAATTATTGTAGTTTTCAAACATGAGGGTCTTAGGTCGGCGTTGGACCAGGTCAAACAATCTGCGAGTGATGCAAGGAAGACTAAGTATGTATTGACCATGTATCTTCAGTTTGACATGCGCAGAAGTTCTCAATTTACACATGGTATACGTGATTGGCTTCAAAGAAATCCTCTTTGATTCGATATGAATAATTTATTTTAGGAGAGAGACGCAAGGGCCTGGGTCAAACAAGATACTGTTTGGCGTTTAGACAACATCAAACATTTTTTGGTGACCAAACATGCTGATGTTGAAGTGAGTGGCCAAACGGTTAAAACATGTTTGATCTAACCCAGATCTGTGTCAAACTCCACAAGCAAAGAACTATGGGTCACAAATACGTAATAAAACACGTGGATACAAGCGGCTGAGCAGGCGTGGAACGCATGCGCGAGCCAAACATGTTTGATACGGCTGGCCAACCATCAAACACGAGAACAAAAGAAATGTTTTGTTTCATTGAATGTTTGATGGCAAACACGATCAAACAGCACCAAAGAAGGTGGCCAAACGGTAAAATGTTTGGTCGCCAAACATTTCCCACTTGGCTAGGCCCTAATAACCAATTGCAGTATTCAAAGTTATGTTTCTCAGACCGTTGCGTCAATCCCATTGACGCAGATTATTATTTTTTTTTTGTAATTTTATATTTTTTTTGCTACATTTTGTAAATAATATGTTACAATTTTATGCCTAATGCTTAACGATATCTTACAATGAACTATTACAATACATCACTTACAATACATAATTACAATAAACTAAATACAATATAATTCCTACAATAAACTTACTTACAATACGTTAAATGCAATAAACTAATTTCGTAGTTTAATTAGTTCAATTAGATTGGACATATATTACAAGCCGCTACAGAAACAAACTAAAATTTACTTGCCTATTAACTTACGTGTATTTTGATATTCTTTCCACCACCATCTCTTCCTAGGTCAGTACTTCGACAAGTTTTCTCCATTTAATAAAATGTTGTGAAAGCTTATTTTTTTTCTCTGGCAATTTGGAGTTCAATTCTATAAATCAATTTAATCCGAGCGATAAAACCCTGAGCCGTTGGTAGACTATTCTGACACTTTTAGAATAAATATAATATTTTCCTAGTAATAATAAATGATATATTGAAGTAAAATTGTCTTTTATGTCGAACTTCCCAAAAATTATGTCCCACTCCTTCAATGTTTCAATATAAATATTGTCTTTAAGCCAGGATAAAACTTGTTTCCAAAATTCAGAGGATATTTTGCAGGAAAAGAGTAAATGCTCGATGGATTCTGCTGTTTTTTGACAAAAGGTGCAACTAGGGGAGGCAGCTAAGCCAAAACGATAAAGAATTTCGTTTGTATAGACAATGAAATTCAAGATTTTGTATTGAAACTCCCTAGTCTTCGATTCCAAAGTTGAACGGAGAGGTAAAGAGTAAACTTTATTCCATTCCACATTTATATCAGGGTATTTATCTGTTAGTTTTCTTTTTGCAGTGGGTGGAATTTGCTTCTTCCTCAAAAAGATTGTCATTAACGAACATTTCTACTAAGTCGAGAGCGTAACATCACCCAGACCATGTGTCTCAGGTGGCTGTGAGAGACATTTCCCTTCGTCTAGGAAGTGATGCGGACCGATTGAACTGAATACCGTTAAAGGGAAAATACGGTCTAGAAAAAGTTTCTCTAAATTACGAAAACTTTTCCCCAGGAATTCGAAAATAATTGCCGTTTTGCCCAGTTCCTTGTTAAAATGCGACAAGAGCACTTTGAAGTTGCCTCTTTCGTGACTTGGAGAGCGCCATCTTGGATATGGCGTGTTATGACGTAGCAATAGTCAACAATTGTGTTCGACCTTACCAAGTTCTTCGATCCCCGATCACTTTCTCATTCTTGTGTGACCTTTCTGCTTCGAGAAATTCAAATGTAAGATGAACTTTGGTAAATGCTCTTGTGGTTCAATAGGTAGTAGGCCATGTAGGCCATAAGTTCGACAGAAGCTCAAGCCACTTAATACTTATAGATTTTCTAGTCAATCAAACTAGGCGGCAAAAATCAGCCAGCGCAAATGTAAACAAGACAAAAACCTTGAACATGCGACAAAGAAATATTCGACAAGCGTACATTTTTCACTTTCTTCCTTCAGCGACAGCCGTCTTTGATGCTTCAGCAAACGTATTTGTTTGCTTCCACGCGGGGAAGCGTTTAATTTAGAATAAGCCGACGAAACTTTCAGATGATGCTCAATACACGAAGCAAGGCTTTTTCACATCAACAATCACCGCTGTTGGGGTGTACGCTTTCGAGGGTGATAAAACTAGACACATGTCTAGACTTGAGAACACATACAAGAAAAAAACCGAAGCTTATACCGTAAAATTAAAATTTAAAGAAAAGTTGGCCGGCGAAAATAAAACGTGGATGGATTCCTCAAACGTGAAAACCTGACTGCTATGTTTTCAGTTCAGGTCTGTCATTTTACCAAGGAGGACTTCAAGTGGGATCTTCAGGTATATAAATATTGCAATTGGTCTTGGTGACATTCGCCTGATACGGAAATCTCAGTCAAATAGTCCAAAGTATCGTTATATTGGAGCGAGAAAACTGAATCAAGCCATATGTAGACGACTTTCACTGTTGTGCGCTAGTAAACGTAACTTGAAATGTGGTTAAATTTTGTTAGCAGTATAGAAACTACTGAAACGATTTACTGTTACCATCTCATGGAAATATATAAATCGATCGTTTGTTTTGAAGTTGTAACAGGGATCTCGTAGAAAGCCACGGTAGACACATTAAACTTGATTTCCAGGCATTTATTTCACAGCAATGAGCGCGGGATAGCACCGCTAGCTCCTCTTTCGCTTTGTAAAACTCTTGCGTATAACTCACATATAAAACCCTTTTTAACGACCACGAGGTAAATCTGTTCAGAGGTGGACCCAATATCAATACAATTTAGCCTCTGGATTAAGATTCAAGTACATTTAGTCATCCGGAGAAATCCTTGACTATTGCCACGTCTTAGCCTCGTTTGCATACACAAAAGTAAAGATGGCGGATTTCAATTTAAATTTGCCCATTTATGAAGCGTTATTATTGGCTATATAAACACATTTAGTCCAAATGAGTGGTCAAGTATGAAAATACAGGTTAAGAACTTTCGATTCAGAGAAACGTTTTCTAGACCCTACTTTCCCTTTAAAGATAATTCCTAAATGCATTAGTAATTCATAAGTTCGGTAGCCAATAAAAGATGGCTAAATTCGTCACGTTCTTGTGTTTTGATACCCAATGAAAACACAGATAAAAACCACACGTGCTTTGGATCAGATATCCATACCACACGTGATTTTCATCTGTTGTCTCATTGGATATTAAGATTCATGCGTAAAAGTAAACCAAATCTAAATGCCTTTGAAAGCCACAGGTAATTCCATAAAATGTCATTGCTAGATACATCTCCTCTTGACTATTCGCATCCTCCTGGAAAAACTTTAACGTGTTGGCATCCATAGTTGCCAAATCTGTACACGACGACGCCACTCGGACCAAACTTGTCTATTTATCTGCCATTCGCGAAAATTTTAATCGCTTATTTGGTTTTGCAAGCTGTTGAGTTATATAGGTATACTCTCTTCTAACAACTTTGGTTCTTCTTCATAGTGGTTTATGGAAAACGAAAACGGTTTACGTTATTCACAGCAAAAGACTGTGCCATCCCGCATGACTTCCAACAAACAACAACGAATTTCGCATATTTCAATTATATTAATCACACACTCATAGGAAATTAGAGCACTGAAACAATACCCCCAAATTACTAAAGAAGTGTGAATACCTTTAGAAGCCATATCAAAAACGAGTGTGAGTGTTTCATCAGGGGTTCTCAACACCTCGAAACAATAAAAGCACTCCGCCTTCGGCTTCGTGCTTTCATCTGTTTTATATTACATGAAATACATACATGCTTAACTTCAAGGACAGGCGTTACATAGAGGATAAAGGAAGGTAGTCCTTTTTCTCATCAGAGTGTAATTTGCTTTCTTAATTAAATTCTAGGTTCAAGTTGTTATTTTCCCTTTGTGATGAAAAGGAGTCTAGGAAAAGGACCACACGTGCATCGATTTTGGCTGCCAACAGAGCGGCATCCTCTTCTTCCGAAAGCGAACAGGTAAGAGAAATACTACCTGTTATAGAAGATGGTATTATTTTTAATGAACAGTATCTACATCCCCCCTAACAATCTACTGAAACGTCATCTAAAACAGCGCACCGGTGGCTTGGTTGGTTGAGCATCAGGCTGTCATGCGGGAGGTCGCGGGTTCGAAGCCTGGCCGCATCAACACTCGGCATCTTAAAGTAACTGCCTTTGTAAGTGCTGCCTTTGTAATTTCATCTGTAAATGGTTAGACTTTTAGGTCTTCTAGGATAAGGAGTATAAACCGTAGGCCCCGTCTCACAAATTCTTTTATGTTCATAAGTTCCCTGTGGGGAACCCACACGCTATTCGAGAAGAGCAGGGGATTACGCCCCCGGTGTTGCGGATGTCCTGTTCTCTCCAGCAGAAGTGGCCTGCTTCGCAGTGATGTTCTAACAAGGCCCATGTATGATACCCTGCGAGCACAGTCTCTTTTGATCTTCCTAGATACGTCGGGAAGAGGAAAGAAGACTCTGCCAACCACCTCAACATTTCGTATTAAGCATGCGTTAAAAATTCCAATGTTTTTGGTGTCAGTCACGTGTGACCAGTAACCACAAAACGAAAACAAACAGTCGGGATATTTTCGAACACCTGGCAAACACACGGCAACCAAGGAATCATTTCATTGGAAACTCAAGAGAGTTCATACTTTTAAATTGCCATTTCATTTTTTACTGAAAAATTTATGGGTTTCTTGCAGACTAGTTACGTAGGAAATACTCATGGGAATTTAGACATTTAAAAATTGCCACGCTGTTGTAAATTTCAAAAAATATTGATGACGCGTGGCCATTGATCATGCGCAAAAATAAAAATAAAAGAATTTGAGTAGTCGAAACTGGACTGACTCAGCCATTTTCTTGGATGAGCGGCAAATGAAAGAATCTCGGGGCGGCTAGCAGAGGCTTCTTTTCTCTTTCCGACTTATCTCGGAAGACCGACAGAGACTGTACTCACAGGGAAGTTGTATGAGGCCACCTAAGCAGAAACAGCCATCAGTCAAAAAAGGGACTTTACCGAGTGCTGGAACATGTAGATATATTGAACCAAGAAATAACTTTCCTTTGCTCTGTTCGTAATGCTTCAATAAAATAAGTAGAATGAAGTGACATTACAATAAAAATACTCTAACGAGATCAAATTCCCATCATCAATACATGTGCTGAGGGCATGTATATATGAATACTCATTGACCAGAACTCTTCCTTTTGTTACAATCACAGGAAGAAGAAGAAACATTGAAACCTCGGAATGCCAAACGTAGAAGAAAAGCTAACACCGCCGTTGATTCAGATAGTGATGACTGAGCTCCAAGTCAAGCGCAATATCGTCATGAAATGTACTAAGGACCTAAGACCAGATTTTATGAGGAGATTGCGGCCAAATTTCCCAATTCGACATTGAAAAATTCACCCACCCACCAGCCCTTTTGTGGCACCCAACCGTACTCTCTAAACGAAAATAAAATAAAGGTGAACATAAATGTGTACTCAGGTTTTGTACTAAAAT
>NC_090884.1:20761440-20778940 GCF_036669925.1 Montipora capricornis | reverse complement strand
ATCATGACACACCAAAGGGAATTAGCAGTACAACTGGTGGCTTCCTGTGAACCCCAAGCACTAAAGATACGGTGATTAAAAACAAGAATAATATGCAAAATACAATTTCTAAAACGGCAGTATCGACTATAGATCACTTTGTTACTGCAGTACACGACTACAATCCCCGAAAAAGTGGATTTGACAAATATTAGACTTTTACGATATTAGCGCTATTTTATTGAGTTTTTAAATGGCAATGTTTTAGAAAAGCTTATTAATTTATTCTTTTGTGGCAAACTCATGCGGAAATGAGCTTCTACTGACCTCTTGCCCCGTTGCCTTAACTCATGTAGACCTATCAAAATTATGCTGCCCTACCAGATATTTAACAGAAGTTTTTTAAGGTGATTAAAATTCTTTTGTAATGATTAAAACATAAAATTTGAATGCAAACTAGTAATAGTTGACACTACAGCTGCCCCCGCTGTTAAGTATAGTTCTAAGCAGAATTCAATTTGTCCAGGGCCCAGGTAGAGGTGGCCGTTTACAAATGGAGCAATTGATGTTTAAGCGATGATACCAAATAAGAAAAGGCGGTTGCGATCATGGGGGACATAATGGTGTACCAGTCGAAACAGAAACTAAATGAAACGCAATGGCCAATTTTAATCGCTATGTTGAGCAATCTGGCCACCTTTCTTTAAAAATGTAACATACTGCAAGGGAGGAAGCTTTTTTATAAGTCCTCGATCCTGATTATATAATCGCAGTTATAGGATTAAATGACCAAATGAATTGACTTTGATATCAATTCAGAAATTTTGTTCCTTTTTAACAATATTGATCCTTTCTTTTGTAGATCACTTGCTGCTTTTGTTTATGACGTTATTTGCTGTGAAAACGTCATCATTTCCCGATTAGTTCTTTCGCGCTTGCAGCTTTTAAGTCAAAAATTTTCCCCGCAACACACACCATATATGTAATACTATATCACTGTAACTCTATATACGCGCAAGCTACAATGATCCCCCCTTGGAATTTCGCCCTTAAGTTGGGACAGCTGGCGACTTTTGCCTTCATTTAATGTGTTATGCGGGGTTGACAGGCCTTAAGACTCCCCTTTACGTGGTCTGGTTTCCTTTGCCTTGTCATAATTTTGCTCTTTGAAGTACATATTTGAATGGACACCTAATAACAATGACTGAATCCAATAAAACACCGTTTATTTCCTTTTTCAGGATTGTGATTATGCCCGGAGAGGAGGAGAAGGAAGAAGTGTTTGTGCTCCAGCATACTACCCTTAAAGAGGGAGAAATGCAGGGGATAAGCTTAGAAGATATCAAAAAATGGGTGAACGAGAACGGAGAGATCAACATTAAGTTTCTCATTTATTACCTCACATTCTGACTTTCGTAAAGTAAATGAGGTCACGTTTAGCTAATTAAAGTGAACTTCACAACCGCGTTCTTCCCCGGAAGAAGAGAGACCCTGGCAACGAGGTTGGGAAGTTCACTTCCCATTTTCCTTCAAATGTCAAAAGTAATTGTCCTGAATACTTGACTGCTGACAGACACGCTAGGGTCTTACGTTACGTTTATGCCTGAAAAGACAGCATCTTAATTTGTTGGGTAGGCAACAGGTATCGGAGAGCCTGAGCATTTGTGCATGCGCTGACGGAATGTTTCAACAAGAGAGAAAAAAGCGGTACCTCCAGACGTGGCGCTGGAGTGTCGTACCAAACGAGTCATCCTGGGATTTTGGCCCGTGCGATCACCTTTGGACGCAATTGGCCCTTCGCTGATTTCTGCTACCGACCTCGCCTACCGGTACGTCATTGAGGAAGAGATATGTCGGCCCCTAAACCATATGAGACAAATCCCACGCCTACTCACAGCTCCAGACCACCCTTGTCATTACAATTGAGCGTAATATTTCGATGCCTTAAATACTCAAGGGAAAAGTCATTTTACCAGTCATATGGTAGGCACTGGAGTCACAGATTACAAAGTGCACGCACGCGCCCTTGCTGAAGGTAACATACATACATGCATAAACTCCATTTCATCTCGAATTTCAGAATAACTACAAAAGCAAATGTCTTCGAGACGTTACATGACTAAATACATGATATTTAAAGATATATTAATTGCAAAGAAATGCCGCTGTACAAAATGCGGTCTTGGATTCTCTAGTTTAAAACCAGTAAACTCAGTGGTACTGATAAAATCAGGTAGCGCAATCCGCAACTTAGCTGATACATAAGAAAAAGAACTAAGTAAATGGGGGTTCTGGAACATTTTTTAGCATTTTATTCTAATAAAAAACTGTTTTAGAGAATTACGCTTGTATACAGCTATTTTATACTGTTATTGATATCAAATAAGGTAACAAATATGGTGTTTATGGTTGTTTTGAAATAGCATCCATGTTAATTAAATCACAAGTGTTTTTTGAATTGTAAAAGCAGATTATAATGAACAATTTTAAAAGCGGGGTTTAATAATAAATTTATTATAAAATACAAATACTGAATACAAGCAAAAAAACTACATGATTAAATATTTGCATAATCAAATGGAAGAATCACAAAGCGTGATATTATTGAAAACTAAATAAAGGGACTTTCCTGTGATTTTTAACCAATCAAAAGTTACACAGTTGTGTAATTTTTCAGTGAATCTTTGCACATTTGTGTTATTCTTTGTGTAATAGGTGATGCATGAAGTGTGTTTAAATAATCGCAGAAGTAAATGAAACAGGAAAAAATCACCTTAGGGTGACATTTAAATAGTTTTTGTCGATAAACTTTATGAGTAAACTTTATCAGTAAACTTTGTGAGTAAACTTTATGAGTAAACTTTGTCAGTAAAGTTTGTCATTCAGATTGTTTTAGTGTGTTTTATAATGCCTTTTAAATATTATATCATATAATAATATAATGACTTGAAAAAAGTGTAAGAATTCGACAATAGATAATTATGTGGTTAGCCACATAATTATCTATTATTATATAATTATCTATTATTATATAATAAATTGCACAATTGAACTAGATGATGAATTTAAGTGAAAATGATATAATTTGTCCATTTTGTTGTGTTGAAATACGAGAAATAAAGAACAAAAATAATCAAATAACCCATTGTTGTAAGCGTAAATTAACTGAAATAGATTATCAGTTATTATGCAAAATATGTGGAAAAATATATTACGAATTCTTTAAAAATAATAACATCGATTTTTATGACAATATGTATAAGATAAGGAAAAAATCAATCTACATTAGAAAATACCATATCCAGAATCTATTATCAGATATCAAGCTAAAAAATAATTATCAATATCAAGATATACAATAAACCGTGTTTGTCAGATATTTGATCTAATAAACACGGTTTTACCACAAGTTAACAAAGATAGAAGAAGGATAATATCAATCAAATTTATGATACACAAATGGAATTTGAATTTGATGTTCCAATTACTAAATCCAAAAAGACTTTGCATAATTATATTAAATATTGGGATAAGCTTTGTTTGTTGATTGAACTTTGAATTTTTTATCATATATTGATTTTAATTTTTCATTTACTGTTGGAACTAAATCGATAATTATACCGTTGAGAAGATTTATTTCATTTAACAGTTTTTTTTCTTCAAATGGAATTCCTCAGTCCAAGATATGATCGTAAATCAATTAAAATGTTAGCATATGTTGTGTAAGCAAAACGACATAACTCAATTTTTCGATTATAGTTTTTGGTCTCTGCATACCTACCTAAAAGTAATCCAGCTCCTGAAAGAGATCCTAAAACGATTGGATTTAATGTTATACTACCAGCTATTGTACCTATTATTATGAGTCCAGTTGAGGTTATTTTACATGATAAATCCATTGTTTTATTATGTTTAAAAGACTTTTTTAAATATCCAAAATTTTTTATGGTAATGAACAAACAGCTTTTTTAGTTCTTGGATTCTGTCTTCCGGTAAATCTGATGAGCTATGGTTCCAATCAAAATGTTTTTACATTTGTCTGTCATTATAATATTGTATATATTATTTTAATGAATATCTTCAATCAAGATATCAAGTTCTTCGTTTGGCACACTTATTAGTTTGACTTTAAATTGGTCAATTTGTAATGCTTAATTCATCTTTAACGTTTGTATATGTGAATTCTGATGTGATACGAAAAAATCGTTTAATGCAAATCGAAACCCATAATAAATTTGAATGTTCAGTTTTTCATAACTTAATTTGAAAGAATTATATATAATTTGAATTTGTTTAATTATTGAGCCACTCGGAAGTAGGACTGTTTTAGTTCCATTCATAATAAACGTTTTGTCTGATAAATTGGTGATAAGATAATCGTGTAAATAATGTGATGTTTTTAAAATATCAAAGCCATTCATTTCAATTGGAATATGCATTGTAAATTTTTCTTCAGAAGATACTTCGTAAGCTTTTTCCCAATCATAACTACTAATATCTATATCATTTTTTGATGCATTCTTGAGACTATAAATAAGTATGTAAATTGGTAATCTATTTGGTGACTTATTGTCATAAGAAGCTTGAAAGGTAATGTATAAACGTCTTTGAATATTATAACTAGATCCATCGGGTGATAAATTCAAAATAATCTAATACATTGATACTGGTTATTTATTTTTGCTTGATAATCTATATTCATACTGGTTGTTTGAAATGTTAAAATCGTACTATTGAATTCATGGTTGTATTTTTTTTAAATATAAATTTCAATGCATGCAGTATAATGGTCACTATAATTGTCTTGAATTAGTTTGAATAAATTAAAATCCCATCTTCCTTTAAAAACGGATTCATCAGTTTTTCTTGCAATGGCTAATTTGTAGGCTGCTTTATTAATTAGATGTGGTTTAAAATTACAGGTAAGCTGGCACCATATATACCAAAATCAGTAGTTAATTCAGTTTGTGTTTTCATAATACATTCAAATACGTTTTTTCTGTTTTCGTGAGATGAAATATGACTTCCACCTAATTGTTCAAGAATGACAGCATCAGTTGGCTTTGTTCCTTTTTTCAAATTGATGATTTGATTACCTGTCTTAAAATCATTTGTCATAGTGGTTGAACCATCACGCTTTATATAATTGCTTAATAATTTGCTATTTTGCAATTCGAGTGTTGAAATACCTTCATTTAATTGTTCTAAATTGACTCCATCAGAATTTTGAGATGCTTTTTTTGAGATTGACTATTTTCTGGTTATTAAGGTTAAGATCACCACCCATAGCCTCACTTCCATCCTTTTTTAAATAATCAGACAAATCAACCACAAGCTTGAGAAACTTTTTGATCGACATAGGATTTATTTACAAGCTCATTTAAATCATTTGGATTTCTAGAACTGAGTATTTTATTACCAGCCATCTTAATGTCTTCATTTTTATCTATTTTTTTTCTTGAGTTCATTGTTTACATATTCACGATTAACAGCAGATGTTTTGTCTATTGAGTTTTTTATGCCACTGATACTATTTATTTATTTATTATTTACTATTTTTTTTATGGCATTGATACTATTATTCTTTTGAATATTGCCTTTCATCGTTCCTCCTGTTTTGTAAAGATAATTGCCAAGCTCATTGGTTTAATTGCGTAAAATTGATGGTTTGATGATCTGATGTTGCTTCTCTCACATTATTAATGTTATGGTTTTTGATATCAAGATTACTTGTCAAGCCGCTTTTTAAAATATGATTATTCAGTTTTGGTTTGTTCAGCTTTTGAAACCATCAAATTATCAATGTAAAATTTCGTACTAGCATCTTTATGATGAAGAGGCTCTGCTAAGCAAGTTATTTTTTTATTTCCCATATTAATTGCATTTTTTACATCGATTTTTGTATTATCATCATTAAAATTAAAATACCATTGTTGAAAATATTCATATGGAATGGCATCAGATTCATTTGATCTTGGATTTGTGAAATTTTCAATACGACTGAAATTCATATTTAACAAACCCGCTATTTGATCGCTGCCATCTTTTTTCAAATAATTAGTTAAGTCTGTTGGAGGGCTACTTGAATCATCACCATTAACCTTGACGCGATCGTATATCTGCTTTCTGGTTAAAGCATCACTGTCATCTGTGCCTGGTTTTAAATTAGTTAATTTTTTATTATTCATATCATAATTACCATCTGGAGTTGGTTTAAAACCAACTCCTGGTATGCCTTCAATTATTTTTGCACTTGTTGATTCTAATAAACCGTTTAAATAACTCATGTATATAATTGGTGTATATTATACTTGTTCATTGAAGTTTTTTGTGGTAAATTTTCGTGGCTTATCAATGTAAACTAAAAAACTATATGGATCCTTTGTTGCTTTTTCATATACTTCCTTTGGAGTATTATTTTCGTGACAAATAAGTGATTTTTCATTTGTACAATACTGCTTATTACTGGGTTGCCAGTATGGCAAACCCAGTTGGGGTCTGCGTTTAGTTGATTTGTTTTATTTTTTTAATTTTATTATTATTTTTTCCGTGTCGGTAAAAGTCTTGCCTGTCACTCCCCTGCTATGTGGTGTCTTTGTGCATAGAGCCTTCTGCGCGTATTTTCTTAGGATCGAGAGGGTAGTGGGAAATGCGTAGATTTCTCCGGTGGACACAGTAGGACGATTAACTTGACCGGCAATGGCGTCGAAAGTCATGTAACGCGAATGGCGTTTTAGTGGAACTTTGGACAAAATATACCCTTATGAAGCTCAATAATGGCAAGTCAATTGGATATACAGGCGGTGGAATCTTAAAAGCGACGAGTAATGGACTTCGACAACAATCTATCGCCCGTCGAGCCGAAATCAAAGTGAGCTGTATTTACCTGAAGTACATGGTAATTTGACACGATTGAGTTTCTTGCCTTCACGCACGCAATGAAATAGGAAGAGGTTTTCGCCTCTAAGAGCAAATATGTTGTTTGTTTCATTAAATTTTTGCTGGAAAAGGATTCTGTGGTATTTTTTGCCTTTGTGAATTATAATATCATGTTGTGTATTGAATTTCCGAGCTTAAGGTTGAAATGTGATATGGGAGATGCTTTTTAGTATTGCTCTGTAAGCAAGAAGGGTTCACAGGCCTGTTGGAAGCGTGCTTGAGTTTCAACAAAATGAGCCCCAAAATCAGTGAAAAAGTGGGACGCAGATGAATAATAAAGTAGCTGCTATTTCCAAAATGATGAAATTACCTTGGTGATAAATAACGTCGAACGTGTCTTGGAAAGTAAATTTTGACTTTGCATAAACAAGAGTTGGGCGATTGTGATCTTTGTTTTGACTTCGCTTATTTTATTGTCAAACTTTTTAACACTTAACAGAAAAAGAAACTCACAAAAACCCGGTCGGTATCTTGCCATCATTTGACACAGATGCAACACTGTTTGGCAAGTAAACATGCCGCGGTAACTTAATCACGGCGCCCGCTGAATTCCGGCGATGCCACTTTTGATTTTGCGATTTATTTGTGCAGCCAAAACATACAATAACAAAATTGAATGTAGCAAAAATCTTCCAAAATGTTTGTCGCTGATCGTAACTGTTTATATTCTATATTCACGGTTCAAAATTAATGTTGTTTTCATGTCGTAAATATGTTATTCTCGAGCGACCGTCCTGGAAACTTCCTTCTGCTCTTTCTAAAAACTGTGTATCAATATTTATTTACTTTTGCATCAATATTTGTTTTTGCATAAAGCAAGCTAACAAAATCTGTACCTTAGTGAGTTCGCATTTGTTTGCTTTAATAGTATTTTCGGTCCGATGCTTCTGTTTTATGAGGGGTATATTGTTTTGGTCTCCCATCCAAACACTAACCCCGCCGAACAGGGGATTAACTTCAGTGAACTTCGGTGAACTTCGGTATTACAAAGCTGTCAGATGCTGAGAGGGCACGCTTAAACTTGTGGTGAAAAGAAGTTTATCAACATGTCAGCCCAGAAGCCAATGTTTCTCACTTCCCATTTATTTTCTTCAATCTTTCTGGGTTCAGTACTTTGCTAGTAACCACAGTCTAGTAACCATAGTCTTCTCAGACTATTTACCCAAGACTTCTACCATGGCACTACAATGATAGAGAATACCAAAACAATATCGTGCACTGTTAGAGCTACATATTACGCAAGGACAGATCTGTTTCGTCGTACGAACGTGTGAGGACCTGTGAGCCAAAGGGCCTCTTCTGGTATGACTTCTTAATGACCCCCCAGCTTGAAAAAAATTGTCTGGAACGGTGCACGTACCACAGGCAGCCCAGTGTACCCTCACGGAGGGTCTAGGGTGAATAAAAGAAGCTTTATTTTCAAAATAAATTTTGTATCTTTCATTTAACGAAAACTTAATTCTGTATGAAGGTGATTCGAATTTTAATGTGCAACCAGTAAAAATACCCCATTTTAAAAGCCTGCTGACGCGTTAACAAGCACGGTGACCCCATTTTTTTATTGCATTTTTTTAATGTTCACATCATGAATGTTAATTATGCCAAGTTTCCAATAAAGTTTGATAGTAGAACAATTTCAAGGGAATTACCTTAAGTGGAAAGAACTTGAAAAAAGTAAATCTGAATTAAGAGATAAAATTAATACTGTATGAAACGCAATCATACAACACGATTTGGGTCAAAAAACAAGCCAAGCATCGTTTTCCAAGGTGTTTCAACCAATAACAACACAACTTGACGATGTTATTACCAGTAATTTAAAAATGCCTGTAACAAAACGACGACCATTGAAAAAGGGTGAAGTGCCAAATTATGGCATTGATATTAAGTTCCAGATATGAAGCTGGGTGATTTATTTGATGAAACTGTTTTGCCTCAGCAAGAACAACAAATAGTTCCAAAACCACCAACTTATGCAGAATCATTGCAAGATATATTGACAGGTAATAAAGAAATTTATGTTGATCCTCAATACTTTCCTCAAGAAGCACAGGATATGCCACCAGAATATGATGATGACGATGGTGTTGATTATGGATTAGATGATGATGATACGGATAACGAGATACTGGTAAAGGTAAGGTAACTTTATTTAACGTCGGTAGTTCCTTCAGCTACGAGGCTGTTATCAATGGAGGCTGACGGTGCACCCTTTAATCCCCTCCCTCTGTCAGTGCTCCGTTTTACGGGTATTTAAAGCTATAGGTTTAAGTCACCGAGGATCGGACCAGGGACCTCTCGCTTCGAAATCAACTAGCTAACTGAGCCACAACTGCTTATAAGGTATTAAATCAACCAGAAAATTAATCAACAAAAAAAACAGACAAAATCTTAATAAGATTCTCAAGGAGGCTAAAAATAAAAGAAATCAATTAAAGGTTATAAGGCTGCTGCTATAACTAAACAATTTTAAAGTGGTTCCATTTCTGAAGGTGCAAGACAAATGGAAAATAAAAGAATAGACAATGCAAGAGTTACATTGAATGCATGTATTGAACATTATGAAAATAAAGTCAAAGCAATAAAAGGTTTTCGAATTCGAAAAAAACAAAGAGGTGGAAATGTTATATTTTTCAATGATCCAAAAAAGCTTATCAAAAAATTGGAATTGATTGTTGGTAAAATTTTAGCTGGAAATACAAGCATTGATATGCGAAATATGGGAATTGCTATATTAGCTACATTGCTAAAAACGTCAACAATTAATAAATCACAACCTAACAAACTCTACAAACTGTATTTTAAAATTTAATGTAACGATATTGTATATATATGGACCAAGAAATTGTATTATCAAGCTATTCTGTTAAAGAAATACCTTGTAATAAACCTGGAAATTTCGTTACAAAATTCACGAGACCAATAATTTTACCAAGTAATAATGAATATCAGCTTGGTTTAAATAGAATAATTAACATGAGTTTCACTTGGTTTAATGTCAATCCATCATACAAAAATCAAACAGTAGCATATAGCATCAATAATGGATCAAAAGTTCAAGATCTCACTTTTCCAGAAGGTGTTTGGAATTATAAGGATTTTGATAGTTATCTCAAACAAATAATAAAGAAAAACGGCATATCTTTGAAATTTAAGTCAACAACATTCAGAGTCACAATTGTATTGCCAGCTCAAGTCAGACTTGACTTAACAAAATCAGATTTTAATGATCTCATCGGTTTTGACAAAAAAATATTAACAAGCGGGACTCATATTGGTATTAAAGTCCCTAATTTAAGCCAAGATACCGATGTTTTCAATATTCATTGTGATTTGATAACGATAGTTTAGTTGATGGTCAAGATACAGATATTATTTAAAGTTTTAGTACAAGCGTTTTACAACCATCGTACTCATTTAAATTAGAACCAGGAAGAATAACATATAATCCTATAAGTAAAACTAAAATGGAGCCGATGTTAGTTATTCGTTAATATGGAAAAGAGTAGAATAATATAACATAACAATATAATGAAACCATACGAATTCAAAAGATTTTTCCATCCACGACTTGGTAAATTTGAATATATTACCATAAAGGATCTGGTATCATTATTGATAACATTTTTAAACCTATGAAAAGTATTAAAAAGGTAGCAAAGACTATGGCAAAAAAGGCATTAGAATCTGGTGTATCTCATGCCGGTGATAAAATTGGAAAAAAAGTTGCTGAAAAATCTGGTGATTTAATAATGAAACAGCTTTCTAAAATGAGACAAGGGTCAACAAAACAAAAAATGACAATGCCAATAAAACAGCAACAAGAAAGCACTAATATGATTTTAAATCATTTGATACCTGGTAGTGGTATAAAAGGAAAACCTAAAATTATGTAATATAATAGTATAAATGGCTTTTAGATCAAGTGAATATTTACAAAGAAATAAGTTTGTACGTTTTCAATTAGATGATGTAATTAGGGCGCTGGCTAATAATCAGCATCAAGAAAAGAATGGTTACAAATTTACTATTAATGATCGATTTTCTTTTTTTCGATTGGTTCAATGGATTTTTTGAAGTAAGATTTCAGCTACAAAAACTTGCTGATGGAACTGCATACAATGCTGAAAGAATAACAATGATAAATGGTTCACATAGTCTTATCAAGCATCTTATGATTAAATCAGCTGGAAAAATGATTTATGATACAGATAATCTTCATAATGTTACATTTGTTAAAAATCTATTAGAGTATTCTGATGATTTTTCGAGAAGTGTTGCCCAAAAATTCTCTTTGGTATCTTGATACAACTAATACAACAGATGTTGGAAATACTGGCTATGAAGCTCGTAGATTGCTAACACGATCATCGACTGCTGATGGAAATGGTCCACCAAGTCAAATAAATATTATTATACCTATCAATCGTTACAGTTTTTTTGAAGAACTCGAGGACAAAATGCTTGTACCAATGCAGCTTCAATTCAACATCACTTTAAATGAAGACAACAAATTCATTCATATGGCAAACGGTTTTGAAGCCGGAAGAATTGTTATTGATACACTGTAAATTTCAACTATGGCTTCCAAAATTGATACCCAGGGATAGTATGGCTTCTAAGTATCAGTTCCAACAACAACCAGTGGTTATTTTCAGATTTCAGCATCCATTGATAATGTAAAATATGTCTTTGTATATCTAAAAAAAGTCATCGCAATGCAAATGGTTTACGACATCAAGAAACGACTCCATACAAAATGGATCCTTTTTTATTAGATGGATCATCTTTATCAAACTGTAGATTGGAATATGGCAATGGTATTTTTTATCCTGAACTTGAGTATGATAGTGATAGTAAAGTGCATATTTTCAATGATTTGATGGCATATGCGATGAGAAAAAATGATTACAATAGCGGAACTCAATTACATTTAGCAAATTATGATAGCTTATATCCACTTATATTTTTCGATTTGTCTTTTCAAACAGAAAATTAACAAGAGATCCAAAACAATTAACTTTCAGATATAGATTGTCAGCCAATGCAAATCAAAATTTCAGTGTTCATGCTGTTGTTTTATATGAAGAACAAATTGCTATAGACAAAATTGGAAATGAACTTGTTATAGTTTAAATTCGGTTTTTATATTTAATTAAAAAATATGTTATGTAACCAAAAAATTACATAGCATATAATATATACAAGAAATGACACAACTTTACAACATAAATGTAAAATTATCACCAAATCAAAAAAAGAATTTAGCAAAAGCTTAATTTTCATAAACGAGAAACAATTGTTTTGAGATTAACAAATAATGCTTTATCAGGAAACGATACTCTTCATGTACCTGCAAATGTTGTCAAAAGATTGAACAAAAGCAAACAATTAAAAAAAGGAATGGATATCAAATTATCTAAGTATTGGTATTCCACTTGCCATTGATGTTATTAAAACGATAACAGATAGAAATGCTCCTTGAATAGGAGCTAAAACATATAAAAACAAAGGTGGATCTGCTCCATAATTACACAAAAATACCTCCTCCATTTTATGGCTATCCTTCATATGTAACTGGTCAAGGTGTAAAAAAAAATAAAGAAAAAAAAAGGCAAAGGATTGCTATTAGGAAAAAACAGTCCTTTCAACAATATTACAATTGAATTGGTGCAAGTATTTGAATATACCAATAAAAGATGTGCTTTCAAGAGATGAAACTGTACCTCATAAACACAAACAAACATTATTCATATATAATCTCGAACCAGCATATATGTCTGGAAGTAACTGGATTGCTACTTATGTGAAAAGTGGTATCATTAATTATTTCGCTTCGTTTGGTATGGCACCATTTCAAGAATTAGTCAATCATGCTAAAAGAAAAAAATTACATCAAAACAATCAGATACAAAACATTATGACAACAACATGTGGTTATTTTTGTTTGCACTTTTTAAATCATATTATGATCTGTTGAAAGTATTTGACAAACATGATACAATGTACAATGAAAAATAGATTGAAATCGTATTGTGTTAAACAGAAAAAACAAACCGAATGTGTTGAAACTTCAGGTTACAAAACAGCTAAAACTGATAGACTTGTGTTCTTTTGAACTTGTGCTGAATGTGGAATTAAAAAGACTCGATTTGTTAAAAAATCAGGGAAACTAATTAGCCCATCTATTTGGGTGGGCAAAGGAATTGTTGGATCTCAATTGCTTTTAACAAAAGGAATCCCTTAGCTAGGTAAAAAAGCAGTTGAAATGGGAAGATATTATAGTTCAGAAGCTTTGAGAACAAAAAAGCTTTTGACTATGCTTTGGACAAGCTTAAGCCATGACTATGCTTTGGACAAGCTTAATCCAATGATTCATAATGTTGGATCACAAGCTTTGAATCAATGTTCGACTAAAATACGACCAAAGAAAAAGTATAGAACAAACAGAAAAGATCTAGATGGTGGTGCTACTGATATACAAAGTATGCTAAATCAAAAATGGTTACTTGAGTTTCATTTAAGAACGTTTCCTAGTTTTAAAAAATATCAATTTTGTGGACCTAATACAAGACTGGAAGAAAGATTAGCACGAGGGGATCAAGGAATAAACAGATTAGACAAAGTTTGTCGAACTCATGATATTAATTACAGTAATGCAAAATCAATATCAGACAAGCATAAAGCAGATCAAAAAATGATAGATGCAATAGAACAATTTCCAAATCAATCATTGACAGAAAGAGCAATAAAAAACACAATGAAACTAAAAAAGAAACTTGGTTTTGGTGTTAAATCAAAAAACGTAAAGCGCTGTTGAGTAATTATGATTGGGCTCAACAATTAGCAAATGAATTACACAAACCAATCACGAGAAAATTCAAAACTAGAAGAGTTATTGTAAATAACATTGATGAAATATGGGCTGCAGACTTAGTTGAAATGCAACAATTCAGTAAATGGGATACAGGCTACAAATATCTTGTTATGATGATAGATATTTTCAGTAAATACGGATGGATTATACCATTAAAAGATAAAAAAGGTTTGTCGGAAAAGAAAAAACACAAAATTTAGAAACGATTCCTTTTAATCCTTCTAAAGATTTCATTTATTACTCGCCGGAAAGATTGAGTTGGAAGAGAATAAATTGAAATGTTTTCTACTCTTGCTTCATTCGGTTTGCTGATACGAGAGCAAGAGGATTCGAAAACGCTGGTGCTACTGCTACATTAAAAATAAGGAGAGGACCTTTGACTTAAAATAAAATTTTAGAAAAAATAGGGGAAAAACAGATTATTTTTAGGTAACAGGATTTTACAAGAAGGTAGAGGTTCAAAGAAAAAAACAAATGATCCATATTCGGGTGGACTTAACCCTTACTCACAATTTGGTGGAGCTAATACAAAAACGACACCGCATAGAAATAGAAGTTGAAATGTTGCCGAAGCTGAAGCGTATAGGGCGTTAATGGAATTGGGAGGACCGACAACACGGAATTCGGGAATTGGTGATGGGAATGGACGGATTAATAGAGACACAAAGAGAAAAAGAATGACTTCAGATTTACCTAGATTTTCTGCTACTTTAGACACTATCATACCCCGTAAAAGAACGGGTCCGAGACAAAAAATGGGGAATGAGGTTAGACCTTTTCTAGCTAAAATCAGACCTGCATCGAATAAAAAAACGGGCGAACCGAAAGAGTGGGTATGATACGAAAGGGAAATAAAAAGACCACACCACACACCATCATTGGAGGTTGGTACATGCACGGTAAAAAAGCCGGCGAACCTACAGTTGTAGACCCGGACGTTGGGCCGCCATGATAAGAGCTTACGTGGAAAAAGCTTTAGTGGCATACAAAAGACCGTCTAGTAAGGCCAGTTCTTCATGGACAATGGCCGCAAAAGCGGAAAGAGGGCAAGGACGAGTCGGTAGCACGTTGGGAAAACAACTTTTATCCGGTATTGGGAAACTGGGTAAAAACGCTCTCTAACAAGCTTTGCTGAGGAATGCCATTCCCACTTATAGATTGTTAGCGAATAGGGGAGGTCTTCCTAAAGATTATGTTCAAAGAAAACAAAGAGGAAAAGGAATTTGGCTATCTCCCAAGCCTCAAATTTTGTCGCAAGCAATGAGACGAAAGCAAAAAGGAGGATTCTTCCCACTTCTGGCAGCAGCCTTACCCATAGTTCTCACGGCATTAGGAACGGGGGCTTTGAGCGGGGCTGCAGGATTTGGAGTTAAAAAATTACTCGATAAAGTGACGAGATAAATACCGTTGAGAATAAGGAAAACTTTCATTTCCTACAATTCGTTTTTTGTGTCAACATCTCTTTATCATGTTTTCATATTTAAGAAAAACTTCAGAGGAAAGATCTGAAAAAAAGGTGATGAAGAAAAGAAAAAACAAGAAAAAGTGAAAGTCAGAACATTAAAAAAACAAGGAGACAAAACTAACAATCTCAAAGAAAAGAGTTTCTGAACTCATAAAAGCACAAAGCATTCCTGAACAAAATGAGCAAGAAGATATAGATGATTTACTGAAAGTGTTAGAATTACTGGAAAAAAAAGCAACGAGAATGAAAGGGAATTAAATGCTCATAAAAGAATGTCATCTATGATGTTAGGAGCGCAGGGAAAGATTAATTTTTCTGTAGAAGATGAAGAGAAAAAAGAACTAAGGATTAGAGCTCAAAGAAAAAGGAGATAATATTAGAGATGACATTCTTTCCGATCATCAAGAAAAAGAACAGATGAAAGGAGAACTTGTGAAATTAAGAGCAGCGAATACTAGGATGATGGAATTTTTGGGGCTAAACCAATCAGGGGAAAAGGAAGTGAATCAAACTTCAAACAAAACAACAGAACTTTCATTAGACAAGAAGAGAAGGTTTAAAGAAAAAGGGGAAAAAAAATAAAAAAATTGAATGAAGAGATTTGCAGCCGTCAATGTTCTGCAAGAAGAAGTTGAGGGACCTCCAGATAAATTACCTTTAATAGAAACTTAGGAAAATGCTTATCCTACCGGACTTTATCCAGAATCCTATGAAGCCACATCTAAAACATTGACATTCGAAGTGAACACAAGAAAAGAAAATTGGTTTATTCCTTCCGATTTCAAATTGCACATTAAGGTAAAACCAGTTCAAGCTAATGGGAATCGTCCTAGAGATCCTGCTAATGCTGCTAATGGTACCGGCGTACACATTCGATTCAAAAACGATATAGCATCTTGGATAATAAAAACCATACACGTAAAACCAAAAGGCATGCACGGCATAGAAGTAATTTCACCTTATATGTCTTTTGAAGAATCTTTAAGAAGTGATCTGCAAACAAGCAAAGAAGAAAAAGAACATGGAGAATTCCTCTACACCAGAGGATATGATCCAAAACTAAATTATAACCCACATAAAGATAAATGTGGTTTTGCCAAAGCAGCAGAAAAAATAGTAAACATTTTTGAAGATTATCAATTTGATTGGATTCCAATCATCATAAAACCATCTGTAATGGATTACGTGGTGGAAATTGACCTTCAAGTGATGAATTTATGTTAATAGCAAGAGCAGGTGCCAATGATGGAGATGGGCAGTTGTCAATAACGCAGCATATCGAATTCACACGACAGAGACATTTCTCCTAATCGATTATAAATCAATGGGGAAAGAAGAAGACTTAAAATTGGAAAAAGAACTTTTTTCCAAGGACGAATTACAATTTGACACATTGGATAAAATGAGATATATTTTCAGCGAAGCTTTCTCAGAAAATAATACGGGTGAAGGACTTTTAATTAGAAATTGGACGGGTTTAGATGGACGAGTGCCAGATAAGATTTTATTTGGAATGGTAAATGCAACAGAAGTAATGAATCCTAGTAGAATACAAAATCCAGGTCAATTTGAACCTTTCAACTGTACAAAGATTCAACTTTTCATCAACGATATGCCTATTTTTCAAAAAGGACATATCAATTGGACAAACAACTTCACCAATAGAAGATATATTTGGTCGACTCAATGCGACATGGTAGATCTAGGAGACTCGAAAAGAAAAAACATCAGTCAGTTTCCTTTGGACAAAATTCAAAATAGGAGATGGTTTACTTATGTCGATTTGACAACCAATAGAAAAAAAGGCATCGCCAACACTGAGAGAAAAATTGACGGAATTTTTTCAGCTCGAATTTGGTTCAATGTGACAAACGCTGCCGCCAGACGACAACTTGTCATTGGCTGGTCTGAAAGAGGAAAAGTGACCTGTGTCAACCCCCTAGACAACAGTTGGGCACCAAAGCAATTCAAAGAACTTCCTACCAAATTACCTATTAGATTTAGTAACATTAGAGAGGGTTCCCTCCGATAAGAATCATGCATGACACTGTTTAACTTGTTTTAGCTTGTTCAAAAGATGAAGAGATTTCTAAAAATAATTTTTAGGGGTTTTCGCAGCCGATAAAATTCCTTCTCCAATTCCTTACTTTTGTTGTTTTATAATGAACACAGATAAACATGGACAACCAGGAGAACATTGGGTTTCTGTTTTTTGTAAAGGGGGGGGGGGGGAAATTTTA
>NC_090884.1:20746440-20753940 GCF_036669925.1 Montipora capricornis | reverse complement strand
TGCAGAAAAAAATTACCAGTATGATTTTTTCATATCGCTTTAGTTCTACGAATTTTATAAAGAAGAAAAAAACAAAAACTCACTGATTTCAAGTGGAATCTGCAAAATTTATTTTTTCAGTTTCCCCTTGAAGTCCTTGTGTTTTTAAAACATATTACATATGACACATAAATTAATAAATGGAATGATGATTACAAATAGTATCACCACACCTACTGGTCACCCAACCAAGCGGGCATGGAACATGAGGACAGAAACATAGCTCTGGTTGTATGAATTCCATCTATTATTAGCTCAATTAAATGTAAAAATAAAATAAATAAATAAAGGAATATTAGGTCAATCATTCATTGTTCCGACTTCCGAACAAAAATCTTTTTCTTAAATAAATTTAAATAAAGTTACAATTATTCGATTACATTTTATTTAAAGTTCAATGATGCCGCCAAAAATACAGCTGCCTACTGGTCACCCAACCAAGCGGGCATGGAACATGAGGAAAAGGGAATTTTCAGTCTGAGATCTTCAATTTTAAACAGCAAATCCAACCTCATCATAATATGTTTATTTTATTATGTAGGTGTGGGGATTCATTGTTTCATTATACAGAAATACTTCTGGACAATCTTTTATCTTAATATAATTTTAAAATAAAAACGGAATGATGATCAGAGAAATATCTCTACCTCTACCTCTCCTACTGGTCACCCAACAAAGAAGGCATGGAATATAAGGAAATATTAACTGTTCCAAGAGGAATACCATGATATTAACTATCATGTATTCCTCTTTGAGCACTTCTTAAAATTCTTCAGAACAAACAAAAAATCGTTCCAAGTAAGTTTTTTATATTAGTAAATAACAAAAATTAAAAGCTTCGATGATTATGCGACATATATGTTCCAACTAGTCGCCCAAACAAGGGGGAGTGGAACATGAGGAAAAAATGAGACAAAAATGACTCAAATAAAAGAAGTCTAAATATCAAGTAATTCAAGAGGAAAACTGTCAGGTTTATCTTGCCATTTTCCTTTTGGATGACTTGAACTGACTTCCGGACAAACATGTTTATTAATATTGAATAACTCACGAAACAAAAAAACGAATATGTTTTGTCTTCTGCAGAGGTTTTACACCTATGAAGTAGACAAAGCAACTTTGATTTTTGTTAACAAATCATTTTTAAATTAAGGAAGATCAATGATGACAAAGAATAGAGCTTGTGCCTACTGGTCACCCAAGCAAGCGGGCATGGAACGTGAGGAGGAAAAACTGTTGATCTGAGATCTTTCAATTTTAAAAAAAACAACAAATCCAAGTGTTACCTAACATGTTCATTTTGTTATGCAGCTGTTGGATTTCTTGTCCAACTTTTTTCTCCTTATTATGGATTTTAAAATAAAAGACCAATAATGATCAAAAAAAGCCTCCTCAATATTCCTACTGGTCACCCAACCAAGCGGGCATGGAACATGAGGACTGCCTCTGTTTTCTGAGACTTGATTATATCTAGTTTTCAACTTCAATTTAATTTCATTTCATACATTTATTTCATTAAAAAATATATATATATAAGTATTCTTTAAATCTCAGTTTAATGAAGATCAGTGATGACTTGCAATTGCCTTTACCTACTGGTCACCCAACCAAGCGGGCATGGAACGTGAGGAGTTACATTCAATGAACTGAGATCTTCAAAGACGAACGAAGTAAAGGACTAGTTTGTTGAAGTTTATCTTCCAAACTGCTCCTTTGCATTGTTAGTTAGTCTTCTGGGACATTCTTAATGTAATTAACTCATTTTTAAGCTTATGTTGATGATTAAAGCACGGTTTGACTGATGGTCATCCAAGCAAGGGGGCATGGAACCTGATGCAAAAAAAAAGCGCTCTTCCTTATGAGAGATAAGTTAATCTTCCCTGTCTTTGACTTGAAAGAAAAAAAACTAATAAGCCAACACATGGAGAAATATGGAGAACATGGAATACAAACATTAGTTGGTTCAACTGGTACACGTAAACTTTTATACCTTACATGTACCCTTTTGGTCACCTTTATGAATTCCACACAAGAAGACATCAAGATTCTCAAGTAAATATATTATATGAAATGAAACGTCAAGAGAAACGACAGCCTTCCCCCATCTTTGCCCCTGAAAAAATCAAAGTCTTGCATCCACTCTTCACCTCAATAGCATATTACACCCAACGTCAGTAGCATAAAAACTGTACGCCGAGTACCCCTTAACTACTGTGCACTTTGTAATCTGCGACTCCAGTGCTTACCACATGACAGATAAAATGACTTTTTCCTTGAATATTTAAGCCATCGAAATCTTACGCTAAACCGTAATGACAAGGACGGTGTGGAGCTCTGAGTAGGCGTAAGATTTGTCTCATATGGTTTAGGGGCCGACATATCTCTCCCTCAATGTCCTACCGGGAGGTGAGGTCGGTAGCAGAGAGCAGCAAAGGGCCAACTGCGTCCAAAAGCGGTCGCACGGGCCGAAATCCCGGGATGACTCATTTGGTACGACGCTCTAGCGCCACGTCTGGAAGTACTGCATTTTTCTCTCTTGTTCAAACATTTCGTCAGCGCACGCACAGATGTTCAGGCTCTCCGATACCTAGCCTACCCAACAAATTAAGATGCTGTTTTTTACAAGCAATTGAGATTTCACTTGATGCTACACGCATAAACGTAACGTAACAACTGTGCGTGTCTGGTCTTTTTGAGACAGAGGTGAGAGATCGATGGTTTCATGCAGACTGGGACGCCTAAAATGTTCTCTTGGAAACAAGGCTGTTCACCAGTGAAGTTGTCTCTCCGGCCTTTCTGTGGACAAATTTCAGGACCTACTCATACAATTTACAATTTGGGCAATAACTTCAATCGGTGGTGTATTTTGCTGGTAGGACTGGGTGACCGACACTTGAAATGAGAATGGGGCAAGAGTGGCCCTTATAAGTTTCTGGAAATTGGGAAATTGTCTCATACGCTTTAAGGTAGCGTAACATCTCTCCTCTTTTAGATCTGATGGAAAACACTTGCTTGAAAAATGATGACAATGCAACAAAGTTTCCACAATATCAAAGAAGAACTTATTACTATGAAAACAATGAACCGTTAACATTCTGAGCAATACAAATAAAACATCACAGGAAAAAAGATGTTAACAAAATGGCCCGCTTCTTAAGTTCCGACTTAGTTGTGATGATCACAACTGAACAAGGTAACCACCCGGCTGTGATTAAAAAGCCCTGGTGACACTTACAGTGCCAAGAAAAACACTTGGATGCATTCTACAAAACTATCATTGTTAAATATCTTGACCAATTAGTGTCACTGCCTGTAGAAATTGCCTTTGTGAACAAGTCAAATATCAAATAATTCAAGAGGAAAACTGTCAGGTTTATCTTGCCATTTTCCTTTTGGATGACTTGAACTGACTTCCCGACAAACATGTTTATTAATATCGAATAACTCACGAAACAAAAAAACGAATATGTTTTGTCTTCTGCAGAGGTTTTACACCTCTGAAGTAGACAAAGCAACTTTGATTTTTGTTAACAAATCATTTTTAAATTAAGGAAGATCAATGATGACAAAGAATAGAGCTTGTGCCTACTGGTCACCCAAGCAAGCGGGCATAGAACGTGAGGAGGAAAAACTGTTGATCTGAGATCTTTCAATTTAAAAAAAAAACAACAAATCCAAGTGTTACCTAACATGTTCATTTTGTTATGCAGCTGTTGGATTTCTTGTCCAACTTTTTTCTCCTTAGTATGGATTTTAGAATAAAAGACCAATGATGATCAAAAAAGGCCTCCTCAATATTCCTACTGGTCACCCAACGAAGCGGGCATGGAACATGAGGACTACCTCTGTTTTCTGAGACTTGATTATATCTAGTTTTCAACTTCAATTTAATTTCATTTCATACATTTATTTCATTAAAAAAATTAAAATTAAGTATTTTTTAAATCTCAGTTTAATGAAAATCAGTGATGACTTGCAATAGCCTTTACCTACTGGTCACCCAACCAAGCGGGCATGGAACGTGAGGAGTTACATTCAATGAACTGAGATCTTCAAAGACGAACGAAGTAAAGGACTAGTTTGTTGAAGTTTATCTTCCAAACTGCTCCTTTGCTTTGTTAGTTAGTCTTCTGGGACATTCTTAATGTAATTAACTCATTTTTAAGCTTATGTTGATGATTAAAGCACGGTTTGACTGATGGTCATCCAAGCAAGGGGGCATGGAACCTGATGCAAAAAAAAGCGCTCTTCCTTATGAGAGATAAGTTATTCTTCCCCGTCTTTGACTTGAAAGAAAAAAAACTAATAAGCCAACACATGGAGAAATATGGAGAACATGGAATACAAACATTAGTTGGTTCAACTGGTACACGTAAACTTTTATACCTTACATGTACTCTTTGGGTCACCTTTATGAATTCCACACAAGAAGACATCAAGATTCTCAAGTAAATATATTATATGAAATGAAACGTCAAGAGAAACGACAGCCTTCCGCCATCTTTGCCGCTGAAAAAATCAAAGTCTTGCATCCACTCTTCACCTCATTAGCATATTACACCCAACGTCAGTAGCATAAAAACTGTACGCCGAGTACCCCTTAACTACTGTGCACTTTGTAATCTGCGACTCCAGTGCTTACCACATGACAGATAAAATGACTTTTTCCTTGAATATTTAAGCCATCGAAATCTTACGCTAAACCGTAATGACAAGGGCAGTGTGGAGCTCTGGGCCCGGTTGTTCAAAAGCCGATTAACGCTAATCCCAGATTAAAAATTATCTAAGAAGTTTATTACTCCACTACTAAATGCTGTTCAACGTTGATATTTGGCAAAACTTTACATTAGGAAAAGTCAATCTTGAAAAACAAAAATAAGCAAAAAAACCTTTCACCAAAGAGTTGAAAACATGAAACAAAAGTTTACGCTAATCCTGGATTAAGCTAATCGGCTTTCGAACAACCGGGCCCTGAGTAGGTGTAAGATTTGTCTCATATGGTTTAGGGGCCGACGTATCTATCCCTCAATGCCCTACCGGGAGGTGAGGTCGGTAGCAGAGAGCAGCAAAGGGCCAACTGCGTCCAAAAGCGGTCGCACGGGCCGAAATCCCGGGATGACTCATTTGGTACGACGCTCTAGCGCCACGTCTGGAAGTACTGCATTTTTCTCTCTTGTTTAAACATTTCGTCAGCGCATGCACAGATGTTCAGGCTCTCCGATACCTAGCCTACCCAACAAATTAAGATGCTGTTTTTTACAAGCAATTGAGATTTCACTTGATTCTACACGCATAAACGTAACGTAACAACTGTGCGTGTCTGGTCTTTTTGAGACAGAGGTGAGAGATCGATGGTTTCATGCAGACTGGGACGCCTAAAATGTTCTCTTGGAAACATGGCTGTTCACCAGTGAAGTTGTTTCTCCGGCCTTTCTGTGGACAAATTTCAGGACCTACTCATACAATTTGGGCAATAACTTCAATCGGTGGTGTATTTCG
This sequence comes from Montipora capricornis, assembly GCF_036669925.1. Lineage (NCBI taxonomy): Eukaryota > Metazoa > Cnidaria > Anthozoa > Scleractinia > Acroporidae > Montipora > Montipora capricornis. The sequence continues at coordinate 20,748,402 of NC_090884.1, read as the reverse complement.
CTGGTAGGACTGGGTGACCGACACTTGAAATGAGAATCGGGCGAGAGTGGCCCTTATAAGTTTCTGGAAATTGGGAAATTGTCTCATACGCTTTAAGGTAGCGTAACATCTCTCCCCTTTTAGATCTGATGGAAAACACTTGCTAGAAAAATGATGACAATGCAACAAAGTTTCCACAATATCAAAGAAGAACTTATTACTATGAAAACAATGAACCGTTAACATTCTGAGCAATACAAATAAAACATCACAGGAAAAAAGATGTTAACAAAATGGCCCGCTTCTTAAGTTCCGACTTAGTTGTGATGATCACAACTGAACAAGGTAACCACCCGGCTGTGATTAAAAAGCCCTGGTGACACTTACAGTGCCAAGAAAAACACTTGGATGCATTCTACAAAACTATCATTGTTAAATATCTTGACCAATTAGTGTCACTGCCTGTAGAAATTGCCTTTGTGAACAAGTCAAATATCAAATAATTCAAGAGGAAAACTGTCAGGTTTATCTTGCCATTTTCCTTTTGGATGACTTGAACTGACTTCCCGACAAACATGTTTATTAATATCGAATAACTCACGAAACAAAAAAACGAATATGTTTTGTCTTCTGCAGAGGTTTTACACCTCTGAAGTAGACAAAGTAACTTTGATTTTTGTTAACAAATCATTTTTAAATTAAGGAAGATCAATGATGACAAAGAATAGAGCTTGTGCCTACTGGTCACCCAAGCAAGCGGGCATAGAACGTGAGGAGGAAAAACTGTTGATCTGAGATCTTTCAATTTTAACAAAAACAACAAATCCAAGCGTTACCTGTTCATTTGCTTGAAAAATGATGACAATGCAACAAAGTTTCCACAATATCAAAAAAAAACTTATTACTATGAAAACAACAAAGCATTAACATTCTGAGCAATACAAATAAAACATCACAGGAAAAAAGATGTTAACAAAATGGCACGCTTCTTAAGTTCCGACTTAGCTGTGATGATCAAAACTGAACAAGGTAACCACCAGGCTGTGATTAAAAAGCCCTGGTGACACTTACAGTGCCAAGCAAAACACTTGGATGCATTCTACAAAACTATTATTGTTAAATATCTTGACCAAGTGTCACTGGCTGTAGAAATTGCCTCTGTGAACAAAAAACCCAGGGCCCAGTTGTTCAAAAGCCGATTAACTTAATCCACGATTAGCGTAAACTTTTGTTTCATGTTTTCAACTTATTGGTGAAAGTTTTTTTTGCATATTTTCGTTTTTTAAGATTGACTTCTTCTAATGTAAAGTCTTGCCGAATGTCATCGTTGAACAGCATCTGGGAGTAGAGAAATAAACTCCTTGGTTAATTTTTAGTCTGGGATTAGTGTTAATCGGCTTTTGAACAACCGGGCCCAAGTATGCAGAGGCGTTATTTGGTGAACACTCTACAACCATTGCAGTTAGGGATAAAGTCCTCTATTGAAGCAACTGGTAATTTGATGTCATCAATATGGACCACACCTGGGAAAGTGGATCAGAAAAACACAACAGGCCTTTAGTGATCTAGCCAGGATGAGGTTTTCGGGCTCATTCCAGGTGTAATAACCACAGCTGACTTCACAGGATGAAGAATGGCTACATGCCTTTGCGGGAAGCAATGGCACAACTAGCGAACTGCTCCTGTGTTCAGCATTGGTGTCTACAAGTGCTTTGGTTAGAAAAAGCCAATCTATTTCTTATCGCCATGGCTCCATCTGGGAGGGGAAACACGCCAGCTTGCCACAAGGGTTGCATCGCGCCCATCGTAGGCACTCTCAAAAAACAAAATTGAATCTAGGATGGTGATAGACGAGAATTCATAAAGTGGACTTTTTAATCACTTTTTAGTGGGTTCGTGATTCACTTTGCCCCTGTATTAAGGATACGCATGTCATACTTGCAGTCAATCCTTTATGTTGTATTAAAAATTATCCATACTCGA
>NC_090884.1:20733940-20741440 GCF_036669925.1 Montipora capricornis | reverse complement strand
TTAATTATTTAATTCTTACTAGTATTTTACAGTTTCCATTCTTACCATCATCCATGCTGCTCACAAAACAGGATCTTGAGATCGCTGGAGAATCAGATGTCCCTTGATTCTTTGAAAATGTACCATCCAAAAAGCTCTCCTTTTCTTCAACGTCTTGAGCGTTAGGTCGCTTTTCTTCACCGCCTTCCATGTTTCGTGATTGATGGTTACCATTCATGCAGATGACTGAATAATTTTCATCCAAATTATTTACTTCTGTTCCGTGCAACAAGCATTTTCTTGATTCAGTAATTGAATCGCTCATCGTGTCCGCCTCAACATGACACAACGTCTCTCCTGATTGTTTATTAACCAATAAGAGAGAGCTGCACAGGTCAATGCCATTTTTGTCATTACGATTGACAGGATCTTGGCTTAATCGTCTTGCCTCTGTGAGGTTCGTTACACGAATGTCTGATTCGTCTTTGAAATCCCACTCACTGGAAGTTTCCTTCTCATTAGCCTGATATGCCCCTTCCTGTTAGAAATGTAAAAACAATGCGATTGGATGACACCTAAAAACCGTATCATTGACATATTCTAGATCTAGATAGGACAACTGTCACGAATGCAATGAAAGTGTGGGGTAGTTAATATTTCTCAAAAATACAGAGCTAATTTCTCTTACACTCACGTCAGGTTTGTTCCAGGAGAGAAAAAAACCACGCCCTTACTTTAAACACAACAAAGGCATGCACAAGCAATGGTGCATTAATTTAACATTAAGTTGCACTGAAGCTGAAGAACACATCTGCAGATTAATCCACTGTTTCACCACAGCTGCGACTGTTCATTTTTGTTAATAAAATCTAAAACTGTCGAACGATTATAAGAAGCACATGACCTTGAACCCTGTAACTTGCAACTATTTTTCTTGAAACAAAGCTGGGAATTTTAGGACACCAATTTTATGCCGAAATATGGACAAACATAAGATCAAAGCTGCACGCGTGGGAAAATGCCTAGCCACGTTACATCCAAATAAAGCTGGAAATTTGCAAACTTAAAAAAACCCCAGCTCTGAACCAGAGCTAAACACTTCAGGGTCATGAGCTTCTGGTATTATTTAAGTGCCTATGATGCTTATTTTTTCCCACTTTTTCACTTTTCATTTAAATATATATAGTTTCTGGAGTGTAGTACTTCAAACTTTTTCCCCTCATAGGGTATCCACGCATTTTAGCGGGCCTTTGATTTACTTACAAAAAATTTGGCGAGCCACTTGGGTCCTGTAACTAATGACGACAAAGAAGTAACTTGTTCGCATCACTTCCGAAAGAAATGTGCAAAAGTAAACAAAGTCTTGTGGAAAATCTAAGTTTTTATAGCCATGTCGGACCATAGTTACCCATCAGATGCTAATGGCTGTTCTGAAGATTTAGAATGGAATTCCTTTCCAGGTTACATATAGCTTTCGATGTCGAGCCATCTATTGTCAACCAACAATACCCTAAATTTAAATGTGACCTGTGAGATGAAGGTTATATGTTGCTTACATGCGGCGGCACAAGAATGCATCTTCCTCTATTGGAAAACATTTCCGTGTGAAACATTCTTATGTGCCCAATGATCACACCAAGAATTTTACCACTTTAAAAAAGTGCAAGAACAAGTTTGACTGTCTCCTTTATGAAATGTTTGTTATTAATGAACTAATCGAAATTAACTTTTTTGCTCAGGTGCCACCTGACTAATAGGAAAATTTTGGTCGCCAACTTATTTAATATATACGAACATGACGTTAAATGTTACTTTTCATGCAAGGAAAGTCATAATTATTAAATAGCATGAAAAAAAAGCTTTTGTTTTCAGTTTGGTGATGGTGTTATTTGAACTGGAGCGAGGCACAGAACGTTTTAAGTCCGTGTTTTCCATAACAAGGCAAACATCGGTCCTTTATCCTTGCTTTTCACCTCTTCAAAACGTAGTTCTTTATTCTCCTACAGTTTGCGTGGCAAGCAACTTACCTTTAGAGTGGTTTTCAATTGAGTGTCGAAAGTAATTAGCGAATTGCTTTGGTTTATGATTACTTCACTCAATGATTGGTTCAAAGTTCTCACGCCACTTTTTCAACCAATCAGAAGTGAAACCAAAACCAATCGTGGCTCGCGCGTGCACATTTTCCCACGCTTTGTGTCGGCTACGAGTAATTACTTCGAGTTTTGATTGGTTTACTGGATTGTCTCCGTCGTTTTTGATTGGCCAAAGTAATTACTTTGGTTTTGGTCTTACGACACCCAATTGAAAATCGCTCTATCGCGAGTAAACCTTTCTACCGATATTTATCTCCACTTATTTATCACCTTGTGTAGTCAATTTTGCAGGTGTCCGCTTTCTAACAGAGGGGACAAGTTCTCCAACCTACTTTACGTTAAGGGTACAGCTTGGTTTTTGAAAGTGCCATACATATTTTAAACTCGTTATGCGATGTCCAGGTTCATTATCAGTATATTACCAATATCAAGCTAGTTCTGAGGAGGTCCTTCGGTAATTTGGCTAAAACTACGTTTTCAGCATTCACAAGACTATTTAAATTTTCAATTAACATTCCGGCTGAATCTTTGTCTTCCGGCCGCAAAAACTCACACACTGGGCAAGAAACATCCTCGAAGACCCAGGGGCAGATCGCGGAGGCAAGGAGACGTCTCAACAGGCAAAAGAAAATGGCGACAAAGAAAAGCATAATACGGCGAGAAGAGCCCCTGGGGACACGTTCTTACCAGACCAGTTCCAAACAGTAGGGGTAGTTCTCAATTCTGATTGGTTCCAGAAATTCTTTGTGTTTTTCTGCCCAGTCAGAGGTCAGCAGGCCGTGAAGTTGTTTCGTGTCTACTTACACGGAAATAACTTGATCGCCATACTCGCCTGGTTCGTTTGGCAAGGTTTTGCTCCAGGGGGAGAGTCTCAATCACAGCACAAAATTTACAGGAAATCGTTCGGAATATCGGCGGAGAAATACGCTGGCCCTTTCGCAGGTATCGTTACAGTTGCGTATTTCCAAGTGTGCGCGGTTTTTGTAAAGATGTCCTCCCCGATTCACCTAAAATAGCAGTGATTAATTTTGATCTAACAATTGAATTATTTTTATTATGCCCCCTTTTCCTGGTCGAGGTATTTCTAGATTTCTTACATGAATTGCTGTGGCAGAAACTTTGCTAATATCGAGCAACTCTTGATCGCACGGGCCACACTGGTATGTCGAGCACACAGCATGCAAGCTGCATGCAACTTTATTTATTTTATCGAGCTCGTGTTCTCTTCACAATATTGTTCATGATGAGCCACCCGAAAGAAACAGTTGATGACTGTTGTTTACAAACAACAAAAAGAGAAAGCGAAACCTTTATGATGAATTTTTGAGAATACTTAAAGAAGTTTTCGATCAAAATTAAAAGTCCAGGCACATGATCGATGGTCTTTCTCATGGAAAGGGTAAGATCAATCTGGAAAAGAAAAAAAGTCGTCATTTGCCATTTCAGCAAACCACTTGTTGAATAGGAGACATGCCCTTTCTCCTTTGACATCGAGCCAAGGGGATGCACAAACTGCTTGTCACTTTGACAGAAAAATTGTTATAGAATTCCTTTTGAAAATGTACCAATTAAGCAAATTACACCATCCTCGGTGGCGTCTTGTCCTGGTGAGTAGTTAACAAATCACCATGAGGAAAGCACCCAAACACCAAAATCAGGTTGCCACTGCTTTCCCAAATCAAGCAAAGAAACATCTGTCAAGGTATGCACATTTCCGATAATTATGTATACATACACACACTGTATGTCGATGTAGAAACACATTACTATACTGACAGTGTACTAGAAAATAAACTTTGCCATCGTTGTAATGAAATATCCTCAAGTTTCAAGTTTATTGTGAATTACTTAGTTTAACTTATTACACACGATGCCATATCCTTATTCTTTAGGAGGCTTAGAACAGCTGTTGAAATAGAGTTTGTTAGATTTTTTCAGGTTTATCTCAAAAGTTTGTCCAGTGTCCTTCCCTGATTTGTTTGGAAACAACTGAGAAGCGTTATTTTGCATTCTTAAAGGGAATTTTCAAAAATTATGCAGTGGAGTTTTTTCATCTTTCAGCTTTTTCATAAATATTTTGAACTCTACTTCAGTTTAGTTCTTTCTCACATCATGTACTGGGTCAGGGAATTGTGATATGATTTCGAAATCTAAAAAAACAAAATACTGCTCACTGAATTGGTTTTCGAGATACTTTTCAAAAACCAAGTTTTAGAGGGTCTTTGAGTAGCACTGTACCATTACCATACCAACAGTTGGGACCCAGCAAACACCATTTAAAACATTGCCTCACAATAGTATTCAACAGGTATGAAGCTGTTGCCCTTTTGTAAGGATTGGAGTAATCTTTTTGCATTGGACACACGACTATTAATAGTGGAAAATCCTTAAACTGAGAAAATAATTTATCTTTTTATCTGTGACCACATTTCTGTCATCCTGTAGGGTGCTCTTTTACCTCTTCAAAGATTGTCTATCTATGTAGATTATGTAGCAGTGACATTTTGCGTTTTGCCTGAGTAAGATATTTATGCTGATTTCAAAACTCGATCCGCTGGAAACAGTTGAACCAACAATAATAATAATAATATTATTATTATTTTCAACTGTGTCCAGGTACGTACATGTACTTGTACTATAGAAAGAGTATGCTGTTTCCTTCTTTCTGTGGGAAATGTCAAATAGTACGTCAAATCAGTTAATAATGGTTCATTTTTTGCAGTTCTATTTTGTTTCCCTATACTGAAATATTGTGCTACTTTTTCTGATGTGTCCAATAAAGCTGATAAACTAATAAAAAATATTGAAAGAATGTGAATTAATTATTAAAAGTTGTCACATTTTTGGGATCTTTGCTGTAAAGAGAAATATCAAGGTTAAGATTTTATATTTACAGAGGTGCAACTCAGAATACTACCTGGATCCAAACTCATTTTATTATTGGAGAAGATTACTTTCAGCATTGTCTTAGAAACCTCAGGACTCTGTTGTTGTTAACACACAGCACACTTTTGAATGAAATATGAAATAGCAAACAAGAATTTCATTAGAGCAAAATTACTGTTGCTTTAAAACATTAATGACAACCCAACTTACAGTGCTCACAGAAATATTCAGTCTCTCTCTTTGCAACTGTCTTTAATTCAGATTATTGTCCATTATCCAAGTAAATTTATCTCAAAGGAATTGCCAGCGCCAGTAATAAAGACAGCCAACACGATAATAGGAAACAACAAACACTTTACTAAGTACAACAAGGTCGCTACCCGTTGGCGAACCCAAAACATAAATATGCCACGAGGGGACACGCGTGATACACATGCGTGGCTGACGATAACCGCTGGCGCAACTTCTTCTTCTTCTTCTTCTTCTTCTTCCCGAAGGAAAGATAACTAACGTGTGAAAGTATAACAGGAAATGAATGTAAATGAAATGTAAAGAAAAGTTGGTAAAAGATCGCAACCGTTCTTAATAGTACTTGGTCAAACGTGCCAATTCTGAAATAACTGTCAGCTAACAACACTAGTTGAGAATGTACTCCCGTAAGTATGATGGGGGCCGGCGTGCCTGTTGGGGTCTTGGTTCACATGAACTTGAAACAGGAACAAAATCAGTTTCAAGGGGGGTCGAGTCTTCCTGCTGTTCGGCTTGGTCCTGGGTGGAGTCTGGAGGATCTGGGTTGGGCGGACGTAACAGGTCTGGTGGGGCAGAGGGCTCTTGACAAGGCTGGGGCTGCTCAGGAATCTCCACACATTCGTCTTCGTCAAGTGTGGGGAAGACAGACTGGTACGATGGTGGTGGTAGGGTATGTGGTACAGTGTAGCACTCGGCTAGCTTCACCTTGTAAGATAAAGCCCTGAGTTGTGAGCCAGAGAACTTCTTAATGAAACACCATTCGCCGTCGATGCTAACAATGATATAGCGATCACGGGCGCGAGACTTATCTCAGTCAGACTTCACATACACCAGGTCTCCAACCTGCGAGGGGGGAACAGGAGCTTGTGGGTGGTAGCCACCCTTGGCCGCTTCGCTGAAAGGATGGTTGGTTTGGCGAACTTGGTGCTTGGCCACAATGTATTGTCGGTCATTGACGGGTATCTGCTCGTTGGTGAACTAGTTGCGCTGTGTCCAAAGCTCCCGTGAGGACAGGCCTTGGCTGCAGAGTCGCAAGTTCAGGCGGGCAGTGGCAATAGCAAGGCCGAATTCGGTAACAGGGCCTCCGCCAGGCTTCTGACGTTGGGTACAAGGCATGATGCAGTGTAGGAGGTGGTACATTCTCTCAAAAGGAGGATGAATTGACGACTGCGTCTAATGATATCAGCGGCAAATGACACGCCCACGACTTCAGGTGGATCTTCCGATGATTGGCTGGCAAGGGAGGTAGGGAACTTCTTGAGTGAGGCACAAGAGTGGCAAGAGTCTGATAATCGAGTGATAGCAGGACTCATATCCAGGGCGAAGAAGTGACGCTGCATCACCATTTGCAGTTGGTTCTTAAAAGGGTGGTCAAGCTTGATGTGAATAGCAGTAAGTAGGCCGTCAAGTACGGAACGAGGTACCACTATCAACTCAATAGGGCGGGAGAGTGGTTGTTGACGCTGGACAACGAATAGGCCGTCCTTGGAAATGGAAGTGACGTTAAGATAGTGCTTTACGTCTCTGATGTTGGTCAGTTTCTTGGAAGGGCGGGTGCTCTGTTTCAAGTGAGCATAGACGCGCCGTAGATCGGGGCACTCATGTTGAACACTGAACCATGCAGGTCTGCCAGTGAAGGGTAGGCGCTTGGTGTTTTCCAACACTTCTTGAGTGGAGATACCACGGACGACTGAAGTTTCTGTTTCATGAACGAAAGAGCAAATTTGACACTGGGGTTCGTTACAGTCTGGAGCATTACGACTGGAAAAGTCGGAGGGTAAATTGGCGGTGCTGGCAAGATGTTGAAGGCTAACTTGGTATCTACTGACTGTGGTCAAGAAGGAGGTAACCCGTGGACTGGCGGAAAATTCACCTCGGCAAAGTTTGTTCAAGGCCTGGACACAGGGCTGGCTATCAGTCAAGACGCAAGCACGGTGCTTGAATTGAATGATGAAGGGGCTAAAGTGCTTTACAGCAGCGGTGATAGACAAGGCTTTGACCTCGCATGGTAACCACGTGACCTGATGCTTGCATAGTTTCGAGCTATAGAAGCCGGCAAGGTGGAGGCGGTCTTGGCAGGTAACGTACAAGGTGGCTCCGAGACCTCGCTTGGTTACTGAGCCATCAGCCACAATCCAAAGCTGGTCGGAAGCATGAGGGAGGACGATAGACTTGTGCAAGTTAAGGGCATCTTGTGCAGCGGTGAATCTTTGCCGAAGGCATTCGTCCCACTTAACGTGTTCATCGTGAGATTGCATATTGTCCAAGGCTGACTCGAGTGGGTCCACAAGTT
>NC_090884.1:20721440-20726440 GCF_036669925.1 Montipora capricornis | reverse complement strand
TGGTCGCATTGGCGACCAGTGAGTCACAATTTCAAGCCCTGTAATGTTCTATACACTCAGACTCAGTTCAATTATGTTATTCTTGCATGTTTTTTAAACACCCCTTTTTTACATTTTCATACTTTTAGTTCTTTGCTTTATATATATACTTATTTTTATCTTCACTTTTAGCTTGATAATGACGGAAGTTCGGTCAAAATGTCGTGTCTTTTTACCGTTAGTTTTACTTCAAATTACATAGCCATAAGAGTCCGGAAATGAAGTGTTTGCTAAAGTACCTTTAATTTAACGAATTTGCCCAAGGGCAGGTAATATTACAATAGGACACAAAGTCCCCTACTAGGTAAAGTACCGCTCAAAAGTTACCACCTTTGAGCACGATGCAAATCGCATTGCGGGCTACGCGAATCATATCGTACGCGATGGTAAAAAATCTGTAAGTGCAGTGGCTTGACGCTCGCGCACAATTTTAATTGACCTTTTGTTAACCATGGAAGGTGCTTGTGAAACGCCAATGGCTTAATTGCTCCCTCATGTGTTTTTCTATTAACATGTGTCTATCTGTAATGACTATTCCAGTCACTAGCCCAGAAGGTATCAGCTGCTGAATACAGTCTTCAAATCCAATATACAGTATTCCATGGCTGGACTGTTTCCAGCAACGTTTCTCTGTGAATTTAACAAATAGCCATTAAGTAACATGTCTAAATGAGTCTAATTGGAGCTGTCTAGATAGGATGGAAAATTTGAGGTAAAGGCATACAGGAAAGGGGAGGGAAAGTATTTTATGGGAATCAGGCCTAGCTGCAAGTTAACGTAAATTAAACACCAAAGGTGCAGTTCTTCAAAACATCCTGCCCAGCAAATAATTGCCACGACTGCAATGTTAGAAGATGTGGCTCTATACTAGAAAGCTTTACTTGAGCTAGGGAAAATTCTATGATTAGTGGAATCGTATTGTCATGCCTACCATCTCCAGAAATGACAATGGCTTCGCCTATGTCCTTCAGTCTTTCAGTCTTCTGCTCCTTACATCTTTTCCAGAAGAGATACACAGCTGGGTACAATTTCTTCTGTAAAAGTAAACAAAATGGTTGCACATTATAAAATGTTGGATAGTTTACCCAGGATAACTTTGGCTTCCATACTGTAGGGGTCTGTACTCTATCACCACAACACACTTTTCCACTTTATCTATTCTCCAAAATCATGCCAAAGACATTGTGTTGTTTTGAAAACCTTTAGATTGAAATTTCACATTTTTATTGGCTTTGAAAGACAAAGTGGTCATACTTTGATCAATAACAGCAATGAAAGGGAATGGGTTTGATGCCGGGTTGACGTCCCAAATCAAATTACATCGCTGTTAAAAAAAGTGTGCTGAGGTGATAGGCAATTTAAGACAACTGCACCTACCCTTTGATGTCTGAAATAAGTCTAAGTGAAAAACATTTGAGGCCCATGTGCTGCAGCACCTTAAAGGCTGAGCTGCCAGACAAGATAGAAAAAATATAAGAAATTACCACTGTTGACATCCTTGTCCCAGGCATCTGTGGCTGGCTTCACCAAAGATTCACAGGCTTGGGAAATTTTTTGTATTTTGCAGATCGTTCTGACCTCAATCATTGTACTGGTTTCTTTACTGGACACTGCTGGACGGCACGTTTGCAGGCAGGACACACATTGAAAAGCAGGAGCATTCTGGACAAGAAAATGATGAACTTTGGCAGTGACTGTAAATTGTCTCCTGACCATGCTCTAAAGAATAAAACACAAAACTCTGTTTTATGACGCATCTAAATGCAGTGTAATCTGGATTCATAACTAAGTTATCTTTCATTTACATCTCAAAAAGCATCACCTCTTTCTTTGATTCTGTCTCACTCTCAGCCTCAGGATTGAAATCTGAGTGTTCTGAATCATCATCGCTGGTGAATGCCGGTTCTTCTTCGATGTCCATATCCTCATGGTCACTCTCCATTTGGTCTTGATAATTGGCAGACAGATCCATGTCTATCTGTACAATCCTCTGCTCTTTTGCTTTTTCATATTGGCCAATGCAGTGGACATATTTGCTATATCTTAGATCAATAGAACTGATGTATTAAAACTGACATTCATACCCTGTCATGGTGCTACTTTTACTTGACACAAATAACAAAAAGCAACACAAACTATAAAACACTAACAATCATCAAAAATAATCATACCATCCTCCAGTTTCTGTATCAACAACAGCATCGTTAGGTATTGTCAGGTATTACACTCTATTCAGTTTTCTGAATCATAGACTGATCTTGTTCATGTTTCGCCTCCATACCAATTACCATTTTGTTTCCAAGACGTTCGGATTCAGTACAGGGCCAGTTTGGGGTTGTTATGGACACATTACACACCTAGAGTAACAGTATTTATAACTCACTGTTAAACATCAATTCAGATCAAGTATAAGGCGGGCTATGATGGAGTCAGATATTCTATTCTTTTTAGACACAATGACAAATAATAACTAGGAATTTAGCGCGTCTATGAGACGTGTACGTAATTAGTACATACACCAATAAGTGGTAGTGACACAAAAACACCGTGTCGCAGCAACACCAACAATTAACAAATCTATCGATCTATCTTAAAGATATGGTATCAGTAGGATATTAGATATATTGAATACCTGAGTTTCTAATTCTTCCAAGGATTCGAAAGCACTATATCGACATCAGCACCAACAACACCAGACTTGTCAATTTCTGGATCTTCGTTTGTGGATGAGCTTACTTCACTTTGAAGCATTTGAAAGACTTCTCGGATAATCTATCAGAACAACAAGAGGATTGATAATGACTTGAAATGATGGAGAGTTATTACAAAATGATAAATACAATACCTGACAATGCTGTTGGTTTGATGGCCCATGTGCAGACTTCACTAACTGTCTTCTCTTGACTGGGATGAATTGTTGGCACCGAAACTATCCCTATTTCACCGAACTCAATCTCTGAACAAGCAAAATATGAGAGGGCAGCTCTAGTGGTCTTCTGAAAAAGGCCTCGGGTCAAAAATGTCAAGAGCAGATCCTAGAGTTTTCAGTAGGATTCCATTTTGTGCAAACAAACTGTAGCCACAGTCGTCGTCGTCGTCTTTTTAATTAGCTTCAGGATGTTCGTCATTCTCCAACGGAATCTTGTGCAGCAAAATATTCTTACTAGAATCCAGGATGTACAACACACCGATTGGGCATATTACACTATTCCAATTTTGCGGCATTTGCAGAGGGGGTTACTTCTTTGACGTCATAGCTCAGTCTCTGACAATTTGCAACAGAGATCCCAACTTACAGTTAATTAGCTTCAGGACGTTCGTCATTCTCCAATGGAATCTTGTGCAGCAAAATATTCTTACTAGAATCCAGGATGTACAACACACCGATTGGGCATATTACACTATTCCAATTTTGCGGCATTTGCAGAGGGGGTTACTTCTTTGACGTCATAGCTCAGTCTCTGACAATTTGCAACAGAGATCCCAACTTACAATTTTCCCCAACAATCTCCTGAGACCTTACACTTACAACAAAAAGTTTTAAAAGCAAACAAAATAGCAGTCACAGGGACTTTAATCTATTAAAGAAAGCATACACCATTTTGGCACCTATTTGTCTTACACTACAGTGTTACTAGTAGTAGTTGACACTACACTGCTGCCCCTATAGTTGTATGAAGAATTCAACTGTGTCCAGGGCCCTGGTGAAGGACTGGCAGTTTACAAATGAAGCAGCTTTAGCATAAGGCAATTGATGTACATGTAAGTGGGAAGAGAACAGATCACTTTTTATTATCAGTACAAAAAATGAAAAGGGCGTTGCATTGTTTGGTGCCGTTCGAAATACATGGAGTAGAGGATTGGATCATGGCAGACACAGTGGTGCACCAGTCAAAAGAGAAATTACAGGAAAGGAAAGGTCAATTGTTAATGGCAATGTGGCAACCGTTTTTTCAACATGTTTACATACTGCAAGGGATGAAGTCTGTTTGTCTACAGTGGTAGTTGAATGCCTTAATTAGATTCAATGGGGCTGCAGTGAAAACTTGAAGTTGAAGTTCACTATTTTGGAAAGATGTGATTCAGTATAATGGTGCTCTGGTATTGTTCGCATGCTCAGTATGGTTAGTGCATGTTGATCCTCATTTGGACAAATAATGCACAAAATAGTCTTGCAATAACTTGGGCAGTGAAACATGGATGCAGCCTAGTCTATAACATATCAAATATCAGAAGAGAAAAAGAGAGACATCTCTTTTTCTGAGACATAAGCCCTGATAAATTAAACCTTGTGACTGCATGCATGTCGTCGTTGTCAGCATTGTAGGAATTTAATTGCATTCTTTAATGTTTACAGTTTTGAGATAATTAAATGCCTCCCAGCAGGGATTCCTACAGATAACTTTCTGCTTGAGATAGATTTCTTCATTGATGCCTTCTGCAAAGAACAACATATTCTTGGACATGGCCTATCCAAGGAGAAACCTTTATTTGAGTAAATGTCGGGGTCCGGCAACATACACTGTTACCATTATAGCAGTATGTAAAAAATGTTGCAAAACGTTTTCCAGAGGAAAAATCATACAATATAATTATGTCGGTCAAATATTTCAAACAAAAGTTTTAATGCACATCAATACTTGGACCTACAGCCCTCCAGATGTTTTTAAAGCCTCTGTTCTCAGTATTTATCTTTACAAAACAAAATTGGTGCCATTAAAGTATTCACTCAACTTACTTGTGACTGGCTTTGAAAGTCCCCATCATCAACCGCTCCATTATCATTCTCAGTGGGTTGTTGAATATCCTGCTGATGCAATGAAGCAGTAGGTAAACAGTAACGTAAAGTCATGCATGAGCCAACTAGGGCCAAAACACTTATCCCGGTTTCGTCATAGCATTAAGCAACTGGGAGAATTATTGCTCCCCCCTGGATGGGATGCTAGTCAATCGCAGGGTTA
>NC_090884.1:20691440-20696440 GCF_036669925.1 Montipora capricornis | reverse complement strand
TAGCTCGCTAGTTTGAGCACTCTGGCTTAACCTCCATCCTAGACATCAGCACTGCACTGATGAGGCCCAGAAGGCTGAAACAATACTGTCTGCAGTTAGATATAGCTCTTTGGCATCACAAAGCTTTTGCTTTCAAGTTCAAATTGAGCACTCTACTAGGATGAGTCACTGCCGCTAGCAATTGGGCATGCTCACTAGCTCGCTAGTTTGAGCAATCTGGCATGACTTGGATGTACCACATGCGTGGGACATCTGGGGTAGCTTTTTATAGCTTATCCTCCATCCTAGACATCAGCACTGCACTGATGAGGCCCAGAAGGCCGAAACAGTACTGTCTGCAGTTATATATATATATATATATATATAGATACATAGACTTGAACTAGGTCAAAAACATTTATTTGCTACTCCGAGTTTCATGCTTCTCACGAAGCAATCATCAGGCAACTGCCAAAAAGAAGGAATACATGGTGTTTTACAGTGATTTTGAAAATAACGGTAGCAATTCACTATAGGCTGGGGTGCATAGCAACGGTTAAACAATACAAACTGTTTCCAGTGAGCTGCTAAAAATAAGCCTTAAATAATTACGCTATTGAGAAGGAATTTCTTTGCATGTCTGCAACTTGTTACAAGCTCATTTCTGTTGTTAAGGGTCGCCAAATCTGGTCTACAAATTATATAGTATTTCTCCCACAGACATAAATTACACTTCTTCGTTACATTTGAATAGGATCTCGCATATGAGCTTGTAACAAGTTGCAGACATGCAAAGAAATTCCTTCTCAATAGCGTAATTATTTAAGGCTTATTTTTAGCAGCTCACTGGAAACAGTTTGTATTGTTTAACCGTTGCTATGCACCCCAGCCTATAGTGAATTGCTACCGTTATTTTCAAAATCACTGTAAAACACCATGTATTCCTTCTTTTTGGCAGTTGCCTGATGATTGCTTCGTGAGAAGCATGAAACTCGGAGTAGCAAATAAATGTTTTTGACCTAGTTCAAGTCTACGTATCTATTCAAAGCTCTGGTAAACCCATTGAGCACTTTTAGCTGATGATCAATTTATCACGTCATTTCATTATATATATATATATATATTATATGTATATATATAAACGAATAGACTAAGATGAAGTTGCTTTGCTTATCTTTGGAGTGCTCAATGCAAGAATTTTGCAGAGCAAAATACAAATGTACAAGTGTACAAATGTACAAATATACAAATGTATATATTATAGAATGAAGAAATGAAACCCATCCTGTGAATCAACCGATTAATTATGTCAAATGAAAAACATGAAGAATTGCCCTGAGCGGGATTTGAACCCACGTCCCCCTGAACACCGGTAGGGTGTGATGACCACTACATCAGGACAACCACGCTGGCAACGCAGCTATCGAGATAGTGAATTGGCCTAACGTGAGTATCCTGGAATTCTTCTCACGGGTGAGATGGGAAATCCTAAACCCCTTCATAGCCTTAAACCTAAGGATCGACTAACGATTCACAGGCAAACACCAACTTAGGCATCAGCTAATCAGAGGGATCAAGTTAATGATGCAGGCTTATTCATATAGACCATAAAATGAAGAAATGAAACCCATCCTGTAAATCAACTGATTAATTATGTCGAATAAAAACCTGAAGAATATATATATATATATATATATATAGGTTATTTGAACATTTACTGCAACTCTGAGTTTCATGCTTCTTGCGAAGCAATCATCAGGCAGCTGCCAGAAATAACGGTTACAATCACAGAAATTTGAAATACAGAAGCTAGTTCTTACTCCAATGTAACTAAGAGATGCAATTTGTGTCTGTGGAAAAAATATTTTATCATTTGTAAACCGGAAATGGCAAGTCTAAACAAAAGAAATGAGCTGTCATCGTGTTGTAGACATGTTAGGAAATTCATGTTAAAAATGTAAAGATGCAATGACATGCCTAGATGCCTAATCAGAGCCCCTGATTAGGAATTATGTTTTATCTCTCGCCATTTCATTTTAACGCTGGTTATTTTTAACGCTGGCTCCTTTGCATTCTCAGTGGACTCGACAGCCTTTTCTTTTCTCTTTTCATTTTATTTCTATGTTTGTATTCTTTTATTTTCTTTCGATTTGGTGGGTTTGTTTCGTATAGTCATCGTTTTCACGCGTAGTAATTACCGATTGTTCATCACTTGTTAATTTTTTGCGAATATATGTTATCACGCCCTGTTATATAATCATCTTTGTAATGTTTTGTCATCTTTTATATTGTAAACTTATTTAAGGAAATTGTAATTTACCATTCACTTGCACTGCAACTGATGAAGGTCACAGACCGAAACGTTTTTTATTAAATTTTTTATCATTTTTACTGTATATATTTTCCTTCGCTCGAAGTTGTCCGTCCTTGTTTCCATAACAATTTTATATATATATATATACTCACATAGCTAAAGTTGTATTTAAAAATTAAGCGATTAATGTAAGAGTTCTTTAATCTATCTGTATTAACTTTCGGATACTGACTTGTTCAATTCCTTAAATTGTAAGTCGATACTTTTCTTCTTGGGTAATAGTCCCTGTATGAGAAGGTCACGCTATAGGGCGTTTCGCTGGATTCATAGGCTCAAATCTTGAAGTTTCACATCGATTTATTATCAAACACACACTATTCACTGTACATGCAACAACTCGAACGAGAACGAACAAAAAACACATGATTCGCAAGACGTGTTACTCACGTGACCCGATGTCACGGGTAACACCATACTGTCCGTAACACTCCCCCCTGTTGACCAGATCATTACTTGGCTACCTAATTCTATCTGGTCAACACAACCATCACATGATAATCATTGAGAAAACTGAACACAACAATTATTCCTTGAGAAAGCACAGTTCATTAATTCAGATCCTCCAACCAGGTCTTCCTTCTTCGGTCGGCTTCAACTGCAGCCACTCGTCTTGGACGGCTTTGTCTCGCTACTGGTTGCTCAACTTCAGTAGTAACTGGATCAGGATTCTGACTTGAGCAATCTTGAGACGCTTGTCGCACAGGAACATCACACTGGATCTCTAAAGGGTAAAGTCGCTGAACTGGACGCTTAAGTTTCACAGATTTCCCTCCCTTGCTTCGAACTTCGACAACAGCTCCTCTGATACAGCTACCTGCTCCAGCGATGAGATCCAAAATCTTTCCAACTCGCCATTTTCCTCTGGGCTGATTTTCTTCATGCACAATGACTACATCTCCAATGGATATGGCTGTGCTGGCGTCGATTTGACTTTGGTGACGATGGGCATTTCGCAGCTCGATCAAGTACTCATTTCTCCATCTTTTCCAGAAGTGGTTCAGGATATTACTCAGGTGCTGCATTCTTCTACTTAGATCTTGTGGCTGGACATCAATGTCATAATCTGGAGAGTCACTTGTGTTGCTATCTGGAAGGCTCATTAGGCGTCGGCCACATAAGAGGTGTGACGGGGTGAGGGGTTCTTCGGGATCTTCGCTTGACACATACGAGAGGGGTCGGCAGTTCAGAATAGATTCCACTTCAACAACTACTGTCTGCAATTCTTCGTAGGTGAGGATTGCACCACCAATTGTCTTCTTAAGGCACCTCTTCACAGATCTTACTAGCCTTTCAAAAATGCCGCCCCACCAAGGAGCCTTTTCGAGGTTGAAACACCACTTCATTCGTGCCTTGGCAAAGTACTGTTTCACTTCTGTGTCGTTCATCAGTCGTTTTATTTCTCGTGCTGCTGACTTAAAGGTTTTCCCATTGTCAGACACCATTAACAGTGGAGTACCACGGCGGGCGGAGAATCGTCTGAGGCTTCTCAAGAATGCAGAGGTGTTGAGGCTTGGTACAAGATCCAAATGAATAGCCCTGGTAACGCAGCAAGTGTAAAGACAGATCCATACTTTCTGCTGGGGACCAGTATGATTTTTTACATAGAGAGGGCCCGCAAAATCAACACCAGTGTAGGCAAATGGTGGACACTCCTTTACCCTGAACTCCGGGAGGGGTGGGGATGGTGGAGCCTGATATGGCCTTCCTTCGAGTTTCCGGCAAATTACACACTTGTACAGTAGCTTCTTTACAAACTGCCTGCCCTGTACAATCCAAAATCTTGCTCTTAGTTCTGTAAGGGTCAGCTTCACACCACCATGCATGACTCGTTTATGGCTGTCCTGGACTATCAGGGATGTGATGTGATGGCCTTTATCCAACAAAATAGGGTGCTTGATTGAAGGTGGTAAGTCTGCCTTGGAAAGACGACCATTACATCTCATGATCCCTTGGCTATCAGTAAAGATGCCAAACTGCTTTCTCCAAATTTCGAACTTGGGGTTCTTGCTTAGGGACTTCTGAACTTCCTTGATCCAGATAGTTTCGGCGTCTACCATGATGTCTTGAGCAGCAGACTCACTTGGCGAAGGAATGTCCTTCTTAAGCGATGACTTCATGGTCCTTACAAACTTGAGAACCAAGGCGGTAACTCTTAGCAGTCTCTGCAGATCACTAATGTCTTCCGCTCTCATGATCTGCGCTATACCACAAGATTCAGTTGCTGCAAGAAATAAGGATGAGGTTTGGCACTTCACTTTCTCCTCAGCTCTCACTTCCACGAAACATTCTTCAGGGATGTGTGTACTGTTGAACACACTCTTGGTGTCTTCTGTAAAGCATGTTAACCACTTGGGACCTTCCTTCCAAAGGGGACACCTTGAGAGCTCCACCGGACTCAATCCTCTCGAGGAGATATCAGCTGGGTTATCCTTTCCGTTACAGTGCTGCCATCTGCTTGCTGGAACAAGGTTCCTGATCTCATTTACTCGGTTTCGGACGAATTGCTTCCACTCTCTTTCCTCGCCCTTAATCCAAAACAATGTTACTCTCGAGTCAGTCCAACAGGTCATGTTTGTAATTGTTACATCCAGCTCTAAAGCTTCCTTGACACGTGTGATAAGTCTCGCTAGTACCAAGGCGGCAAGAA
>NC_090884.1:20671440-20678940 GCF_036669925.1 Montipora capricornis | reverse complement strand
ACCCCTCGATCCGCACAACGAACAAATTGAATGTTAAATAATGCAGCAAAGTTCTGAGTTTGCTTGTTTTTCGGTAATATGTCATGCTGTCAAGCATTTCCATCGATCGTTCGCTTGTTACAGTTATAACTTTTGATTTTTAATAGATTAAATAGGGGAAACAGGATAAAGGAAATTTCACTTAGCGTGGTTTGAAATGAGAGTGAAAGGATTTATTGATAGATAATGGCAGCAATACGAAGACACATGTAAAACCTTATTCCAAGAACACACAGGCAAGGCTGAATTTTTCAAACAGAAATGCCGACTCTGTGATTTGGACTTTCATTGTCAGATTCACATACATAATTTGCTAAGTGCAAGATACATGCAAGCCGCGTGTAATGGACATAGCAATTTTACTCGTGTCAAATTACACGCAGACTGTGTGTAATTTCAGGCGTGTGTAATAGTTCGTGTAAAAATTTACGCGCACATATTTTGTGTGTAAGGCCGCCATCTTGCATGCATTTTACGCATGTGTAGATGCTGCTTAAATTCCTGTGGCCAGTACTGTAAATGCCGCTGTATAACGGTCACAATTTTGAGTCGTGATTTACCATTTATAAGCACGTAAATACATTGGTAAAAGGTAAGGTAAAGTCCGCTACGAGCCTAGAGGGCCCACAAGGTCCCCCTGCGGACCACTCAATCCGCAGTCGAGCTCACTGACCATGAGGCCACCGCGACCTCTCAAATACATTGGACGGGCCTAATTATTAGTTTCCTAAAATTAATTATTTTATAATCTGGTGACATTTCCGTGTAATGAACGCAAGTTTACACATACCATATTTACCCATGTATAAGTCAACCTTTCATGGCCTCAAATGAAGCTCCAAAAATCGCCCTGGACTTATAAATCAGGGCCTTTCCTAACAGGGAAGATATTTTAGTGTGCATTTAGTCAACTTTGACCAGAAGTCTTATTGCTCCGTGACACTTAAGTGAAATTACTGCCACGGTTTCTGTAGATGATGTAGAAATACCCTGTGAACGCAGACATATTTCCAGCGGTCTTTCCTCTGCAAAAGTTCTTGCAAAAAAAATTAATGCATTGTTACAATTTCAGAAGTATGGTGTGGGTACATGTATATCTACAGCTGTACATTGTAAAGTAACATGTGAAACTGTTGGTTTGACTGGTATCTTCTTCATCATGTTTCCTTTAAATGATTAGTACGATTTCATAATCGTATCACAGTTAATAAGAAGCTGGCTGAAGGCATTATGCTTAGCCTAAATTACACATTGGCTAGCCTAGTTAGCACTGCAGTTAGCCTAAAGTTCCTTAGGTAGCTTGCGGTTATTGGGATCAGGGATTTCTGGCTTGCTGGCTCGCACTCTATCCAAACTTGTTAGCTTATCACACTTGCAGTAATGGAGGTAAATTTTTGTATTTGAAGAATCAAGTTTTATTAGACAAAGAAAAATTTTGTTCATTTTTAATCTTTTCAATTGAAGCATTTTCATGTAATTACTTTCTATTGAAATGCAATGTCAACATATAACAATATAATAACGTAACAATATATAGCAACATATACAGTACCGCCTGAAAGTATTGACCCCTTTACCGCGTCATTGCCGCATCACCCTGTCGCGACTTTCCCTCGGTATTCCCGCGGTAGGCTGATTTTCTGCCAAGGGAAAATTTCGGCTAGGCTCCCACGTTGCGCGGGAAAGTCAACCGAGGTAAATCCTCGGTTTTTAAAATTCCGTGGTAGAGTTGTAAATGGTTTCCTTTGACTTTGTGTTTCAGTAAGCCAGATTATAATGTTGAAATCCCACCCAAGAACACGAACTGAACAAGTTTCTATTGAAAATTGCGAACATCACAGAGGATCATAGCCGATAATCATGTACCTTGGTTGCATTTACTTTCCTTTTACATGCGAATAGAATATCCATAGCCAGAATCTTCTGACCACATTTGAAACCTTCTTTGTAACATATTTTGATTTCAGTGATTATTTCGAAGACTTCCTGTGGACTGTTCATTCGAAGGTTCAACAAGTCGATTTCGTGGACGCTTGTCCCGCTTGCGTGGTGTGTCGCTTTCGTCATCACATTTTTAAGTTTTATTCATTTCAGTTTATGGGAGAATATGTCCACTTGTTTTTTGCAGCTCAGCACTCGGAACATACATTTATTATCTCGATATACTGCAGCCAGAGAGGGTTTTGACAAAATATATACAAAACTGTAAGCTTATATTACTTGTCCAGGATTTGGGTGACCCGGCAGGTATTTTTTGTAGGTTGCAGGTTGCAGATTGAAATTTTATTATAACTGGAAAACCACTGGCACTAAAAAGAAAGGTATTAAAGCGATAGACTTGCCGTGACTGTTACATGAAAAGCTAACCTTTGGCCTAAAAACTTTTCTTTAGGCCTAATTAGGCCTAAGGTTAGCTGTTCATGTAACAGTCACGGCAAGTCTATCACTTTACCTTTCTTTTTAGTGCTAGCGGTTTTCCAGTTTTAAGAAAAACATGACACTCCTGAGTTTTACAGACATGTTTCGGCAGTTGCCTCTGCCATCTTCAGTGTGAAATGAACAATAAATTACAGTGAAATATAAATACTAGAGCAATTACAATAATAATAATGACAGTAATTAAGACTACGACAATAGTAATTCAAAATTAAACAGAAAGTTTCAAACTAACGTGTTTGACCTGTGCGTTAAGTGTTGGTTTGTCCCAAAATATGTGCAACGCCTCTTTGATTTTGAGAGCAAACCGCGAAGATGCCTTATGATTCACAATGGAAGCGGAATCAGATAATAAACTTCCCTTTCTAGATATATACGTTGACAACACGGGGCCTACGGTAGAAGCAAGAATGTATCAATTAAAATTGAAATTTGACAAGTCTCACAAGGTCGAAACCAAACAAATTGCTCACGCACACATACATGTACAGTATTACAGCTTGGATAACAACGAGTGTTTCGTTGGTTGGATAACATAGCTGTCGCTTACACTGTAGTTAATAACAGTATCTTTGTATCTTTACAGTAAAGAAGTCTTCGGATTTACATTATGTAAAGAAAATAAAATTTGAGTCCTTACGGAAATTGTGCACTTTCTCATTTTGATTACGATTTCTTGCTTTAAGAATCGATTCTTCACACCATGAGATCTAAAACTTGACAGTCTTCCGCTTATTTCACAAGTGCAGCAGATCATTGTTCTTTCCCGCGGGAAGCCTCGTCTTTTCTCTCACAGCAAATTTCCCGCGGCAAATTGCACCTCGGTTTAACCGAGGGAAAAAAATTTGCATACCTCGGTGGCGCGCGACCACTACCCGCGGCAAAGACAAGGTATTGCCTCGTCCCGAGGGGTCAATACTTTCAGGCGGTACTTTATAACAATATATATATAATTATAAGCATTTTCATTTAATTATTTTCTATTGAAATAATAATAAGGTTTTTGAAAATGTCATATAATAAAGACAACATATAACAATATAACAATATAACATAACATTTCTGCGATCTTTTAGTAACGCATCTATCACCTATCAATACCTAGCCCCAATGAGGGGTGCGCAGGCATACCCACCAGCCCAACTCAGAACACCATCACATTGCTTTTATGTTCAACTCTGAGGTAGTCAGTTTAGAAGTGGAAGTAAAGAGGCTGAACAAAAATTACTAGAGCTATTTGTCAAATTAGACCAGATCAACTAACTTTAATTCTGCTTTCACATTTGTTTTGGAGATTTCAGTCCACTTTTAAATTGTAACTAATGATTCTAGCAGTACCGGTAATTAGCATGCTATGATCATTTCTGAACTGCTTTTTTTTAAATTAAGAAGCTAGACATTTTCAAATCTACCTGTGGAGCATCACTTTATAACATGAGAATATTGTTATTAGGTAACATTAAATGATTCTAAAGAATGACATTCCGAAAACATGTAGCTATACAAGAATGATCTTGTATAGCTCACAACATTTTAAGGCTTTGCAGCTCCATATTAGAACTACTACTGCAATAACCACAATGTAAATGTAAATACATTCTGTGAATGTAAACACAACACTTTTTTGAGAGAAAAAAATCCTGCAGAGAAATGAGAAGAAAAAAAACATATCCTGCAGAGCATTTAGGAGAGAAAAATATATCCCGCCCACCAAGGTTGCTAGAAAAAAAAAAACTTGCTGACCAGAAATCACCCCCCCCCCCCCCTCAAGATTTAAATGGTCGGTCCCTTAGAATGAGATTTCTGAGTAAAATTTTTATCACACCTTTCCAAGGTCATGTCAGAAACTTAATTCTAAGATTCTTTGCAAATTAACCCTTGTACATATAAGATCTTAACCATCAACTGCAATTTCGTTACTAAGGTTTCTTATCAGATCTTACCAAGATCTTGTAAGAAACTTGCAAGTACCGTATCTTGTACGAATCTTAATACCAAGGCATTGTAAGAATCTTACAGAGATATTACACAATCTTACCAAGATTTTGTAAGAATGTTACCAAGATCTTGCACATTTAAGAATCTTGTTAGGATCAATCTTACCAAATCTTGTAATCTAATTCTTGTAAGAATCTTAACTTCGAAGTAAGATAAGATATTGTTAAAGAAACTTAGCGAGAATCTTTTAAGATTTCCACCTGGGATGGATGGACGCAAGGTGCATACATGTAAATGATGGAACAGTGACCCCAAACGCTTGTTTGTCTTGGTCAGATTTTATCGCCTTGGCACTTGAAAATTCAACAGTGCCTGAAGTAATATTTCTCCAAATAGACTTTTAGGAAAACATGTGTGTTGCCGCTCAACAGCTCCTCAGAATGCAACTGCCCGGGCAACTGCTTACCTCTTTGATATGCTGGGTGAACTAAAATGTAGGATCCAGTGTATTTGCCACTTAAGTACATTTTACCACTTGAAAGGGTGTCCTCTATAAGTGATGAATTAAAAATGGTAACCTCTTCATTCTTGTATCTTTCTGACTCAAAAATCCTGCAAATAATTTATATCATTTAGAATACACAGATCACATCTACTTTATGTACAAGGACGCAAAAACTAAAAAATAAATGAAAACGCCTTTATACCTTATAGTATCTTTTGCCGCAGCTTTGCTACTGAAGATAAAGTCTGCATCATCAACTTTATTTGTTTTTAATCCCCCATGCTTTGCTAAAACCACGAAAGTTAAACGTCAATAACCCTAGTACTAAAGAGCTCAAATCAAACTGAAGTATAAAAAATCGATCGACAATCGCGAATAGGGATTAAGCTTACTCCATTGGCATGCCACAGTTGTAGGTACACTGGAGGAAAACCAAGCCTTCAAACCTTTAAACACATCCTTCTCGTCAAACATCATGATAGTTTTCAACGATAGAGACTGCCATGCCTAGAAAACACACGCAAGGAAGGACTAAACTGCGTGTTGTCACGTTTTGCGTAATGTACTAGCGGAGCTCCGCGCGCGCGGCGAGACAACCTCGTTCCCAGGGTCCTCTCTCTTCCTTCCTCGAGAAATAAATATGAATAAATTAAAAGGCATTAAAAGTAACTTTATTCACATCATAGGTACGGACGGATTTGAAGTAAAGAGTGAGACTGAAAGAATCACCGTAGTTTGTCCACGTTGTCGTCAAAACCTTAAATTTGGTGATTTTACGTAGTAGTCTTGACGAGTACGGGAGACAAATGTTCAAAAATGCGTGCCGCACGTGCAGCATGATGTCTTTGGTTCTTTTAACCAATAATATTACTGCTTTTTGGCGTTGTCGTTGCCGTAGCCGTCGTCGTTTCTTCAACTCCCTAAATCCCTAATAGCAGGAAGACTACGATTGATCACTTGTATGCTGATTTTGTCAATCCCACACCACAATTGAAAGGGTCTAAATGAAAATTGCAGTGAAGGGAAATAGCGCCTTGGCACAAATGATGATTGTGTGAGGTCGTAGCTGCATTCATTTGCCAATTAAAAGGAGTAAATTTTTTCAACTGTGTTTTGACCGATAGAGTTAAATAATTCATTAAACTCTTTAGCCACTGCATCATCGTTGTCGCTAAAAGACTTTCTGTTCACAGATTTTTTGGGAACACATAATCGTATCCTTTTCCTTATTGGGATTGTTTCTAATCCGGTTTTCAACATGTTCCCGTTCAGCTAGTCTTAAGTCACGCTTAACTTCCCGCTTAAAATTCCTGTAGGTAGCCCAAGCCAAAGGATCGTTAGCCTTCCTTGCGATCTTTCTCCAGAAATCTCTAGTTCTAATTAAGGAGAGAAGCTCATCATTGACGCATGGGTTTGGTCGGCTTCGCAATTCAACTTTCTTGATAGGCGCATGGTAGTCTAGAAGTGGCTTGAATAAAGCACTTGTCTTCAACATCAAAATAGATGTTGCGATTGCCAATCCGATCCGCATAGTTTTCCCTTGACCAGTGCTGAAGGAGAAATATCGTTAGCATATTCTTGTTCTCCCTGCTGCTTAACAACTTCTTCCACTGTTTGGGACATTTTTGACCACCCACAGTTTATTTTAACTTTGACAGCTCCTCCACTAGCACGTAAAAATAACCAAAGAAACTTTCACCAAAAAGTTGAAAACATGAAACAAAAGTTAACGCTAATCCTGGATTAAGTTAATCGGCTTTCGAACAACCGGGCCCTGGATATGTATCTGTAACAAAATTAATGCGTCTTGCTAAGATTGTCTGGGGAACAACTGAATGAAAAACAGAAGTCGCCAACTCTTCAAATGTCGCTGGAATTTCTTTCATCGCTTTAAGTACAGGAATACAATCAACAATCAATACTGCAGTGGGTGGAACATCCTCAGCTGGTTCGACTCCTTCAATGGGCGTTCCCAGTAACTTAAGACTTGTCAGTCTTGCAGAGATACCCATCCGCTGAAGCCAGAGACCACAGAAGAGCAGTGACCTAGGGAATACTTGAAGACTTCTCGTAGATCCATTTCTCTCTTCTGATCGACAACGATAAGAAGAGCAAAGAGGTCTCTGTCGGCTTTAAGCATCACTTCTTTTCCACCTATTTTGACAGATGAAACGGGCATAGAATCAAAGGTAGCCAGCTTTAGTTTCGGCGTTGGATCACAGAAGGAAATTTCATTAGTCGTCAGCCTTATCCTGATGAAAGCTCTCGTTGCTTCTTTTCCCTTATCGTAAATAGGGCGTAAAAAGATCTTCTTCCACCTTCCTTGAGGCCGTCATTCCTGGGATTGACAAAATCAGCATACAAGTGATCAAGCATAGTTTTCCTGCTATTAGGGGGCTAACATAACGAGGATGACGACGGCTACGAGGACTTCATTTAAAAATAAAAGTTCCCGTTATTCATATCACTGCAAAGCTATCAGTTTCATGTCGCTTCGCGTTAAAAATGTGTAGTAACTGTCGAGGAATTAAACTGGTATGAGTGGGTTGGAAGCGTAGAGGGAGAACTGAAAACTGATTCAT
>NC_090884.1:20663940-20666440 GCF_036669925.1 Montipora capricornis | reverse complement strand
CATGTTTTTAGTAAAGACACACTTCTTACAATAATTAATTCTTTCGTGTCTAGCAAGTTGTGTTATTGCTCGTCCGTCTGGTCGAATACTTCTGCTAGTAATATACGCAAACTACAAGGAGTACAGAATTTCACCGGGACCAGGATACCAGTTGAGTCACACTTGTATTTAAGGGACGCCATCTGGCCTTTAAATCTATGACAGATCAAGTACCAAACTACCTCAGTCCAAATTTTATCTCCAGACTGAACATTAGCAGTCGAGCAACCAGATCATCTAACCAGCTTATTAATATACCGCTTTCTAAAACCAAGACGGGACAGAGATCTTTTTATTACAGAACTGTAACTTTGTGGTTTGCCTTAAAACGCCATTTTAAATCAAGTGAATTCTTTATCATTTTAAACGTAAAATGAAAGCCTTCCTTTTAAATCAATTATTATGCAAATAGTTTCTCAATAATTTGTTCATCGGTACTTTTTGAATATTTTTAAAGTCCTCTTCTTCTTATTATTATTATTCATGATTATTGTCTCTGAAAAGTCCCCATGGGGAGTTGACAATAAAATTTGTATTGTATTGTAACGACAACAGCAAAACAGAATACCAGTAATAGCTCATACTTGGTGGAAGAAGTTACTTCACAAATTCTTTCCTTGGGCACTAAACCGTTTGTTATTTTTACGGACGCGTCGTTATTTAAAGTGGATGCGTGTTTTTAAAAAGTGCTTTAATCGTCTTTTCCTTTGTTCAGGACGGAAACTCGAATTTTTATTTTCAACTGAAACTAAATAACAATTATCTGTACTCTTTTGGAAATAAAGAAAAACCTGATTTGTTTGTTTGTTTTGCTCTATTAAAAATGCGAGCGAACAAGTGCTTTTTAGGGGTGGCGAATGGTTCTTCAAAAACTCTGGGTCTCGCAAAATTTTAGTCGAATTTGACGGGTCTCGCAGTCTCGTTTTTTGAGCGGTTATGTGCGTCTCGCAGTCTCGTTTTTTATATGAAGGTTTCAAACACTTTGAAGTCTCGGTCTCGCAATCTAAAAAGTCAAAATGTCTCGGGCTCGCAAGGAAAAACGCTGGTCTCGCCGTCTCGCAAAGTCTCGCATTTACCATTCGCCACCCCTCTTTTTTAATCCTTTTGCCCAACTGTTTTTCGATGTGCCTCGACATTGACAAGAAAATTTTGCTCTTATGTTATAAACACGTAATCGCAATGAGTTCTCGTAAAATTAGGGCGAAATTTCACTAGCTTGTGTTTTCAGAAGTTTGCTTAAAGCACTAACGGTAGTGCAGTGTTGTTATTTTATTCCAGTTGACATTAAAAATTTGAGTTTTCATTCCTGAACAAAGGAAAAACCGATTAAATCACTTTTTGAAAATAACAAATGGTTTATTGCTCAAGGAAAGAATTTGTGGAGTAAATTCTTCCACTAAATATGAGCTCTTACTGGTATTCTTTTCTGTCGTTGTCGTTCTCTTTCGCTCTCGTTTCTGTTCTAGTCATAGGTCCTCCAGGCATCATGTAACCTTATCAGAGCTTCTAAAGATATGCCAAAAATTGCAATACAGAGAAAAAGGCAGCTGTAAGCAAATTAAAAATAAATACTCAGCTTTAAGTTTATGTCCCTCCGATGCTTGACTTGAATAACTGCGTAGCCGCCAGCTGCAGTGTGGACACAACTATCATAATTGTCAATAATAAAGTCCTAACGAACTCCAAAGTGATTGCTGACACAATGAGTACTTCCTTCTTCTGCAACACATTTATCACCAGTCTTAAACAACAACCCGAATGTGCCTTCTGCTAGAGAATTCTCTTCTTTCCAGTATGTTTCCAATGAGCAAGTTTTCAAAGCACTATCTACGCTAGATGCAGGGAAAGCAGCTGGAGCGGATAATATCTCGGTAAAAGCAATTAAATCTGTGGCTGGCTACATTGCATCCAACATTGCATATCTATTTAATGAATCTTTTCGTCAAGGTGAATTCCCCTTA
This sequence comes from Montipora capricornis, assembly GCF_036669925.1. Lineage (NCBI taxonomy): Eukaryota > Metazoa > Cnidaria > Anthozoa > Scleractinia > Acroporidae > Montipora > Montipora capricornis. The sequence continues at coordinate 20,664,440 of NC_090884.1, read as the reverse complement.
AAGTGGAAAATCGCCCGCGTTTCACCACTTTTTAAAGGAGGAATTCCTACGAACTGCAACAACTATCGACCAGTGTCTGTTTTACCTTGTTTAGCCAAAGTGCTCGAAAGGTTTGCAAATCAACAATTTCAAGACTTTGCAGTTGAAAACAAACTGATCAATGAAAAACAATTTGCATATCAAAAACGTTCATCATGTAATATAGCCTTAATCCGCCTTGTTGACGACTGGAAATGGTCCATTGATATTAAACATATAGCTGTTGCGGCTTTTCTGGATCTACGAAAAGCCTTTGATGTTATAAATCATAATATACTCTTAAAGAAGTTGGAATCTGCAGGTGTGTCCGGCTCTGCGTTTCATTGGTTTAAAAGCTACCTTGACAATCGTTATGTAACTTGCAACTCAACAGAATCAAAATCTTTAGCACTTCGACACAGGGTCCCACAAGGGTCCGTCTTAGGACCAACTCTCTTCTGCGCACATTATAACGATGTTAC
>NC_090884.1:20623940-20656440 GCF_036669925.1 Montipora capricornis | reverse complement strand
TTTGCCTTATTATCCTGGGGCCTTACCCAGGATAAGAGCGACTTCTGCTTGGATTTTCGGGGTTTTTGAGAGGACATTGCCCATTTAAGATCATGTTCCGAAGACGAATCCAGTGATAAGAGTGAGTCGCCTGGATGTCAAAACGATTTGACAGTTTGATATATATTTGCTGTAATCTTTTAGCTGGTTTATCTGTAGTTTTTTATCACCGAACAAAAGAAATAAAATATGAACTGGGGAAATGGTACTGTAATCAAAGTTTATCAGGAATGATTCTGTCGGGAATTATTGACATCTTGTTGTTTCAAACTTCTGGAAGAAGAAATTCTATTCTTGTGTTTTTACTTCTTGAGGACAAAAAGTGGAGGGGCACGCCCCCCCCCCCCCTCTCCCCTTGCTACGACCCTGCTGTTAGTAATAAAATTTAATCATCTTTTAAAATCCAACATTGAATAGGATCTGCTCTACTGAAGACCTCAACTATCTGGCAACTTTAACAACAACAATAACCTAATTTAACAAACAAACGCCCAGAAGCCATTCCAGTTATCTAACAGCCGACCCCTAACCATATTACATCAAATTCTGCTTTTTTAAAGGGCGGAAAAAACCAGAGTAGCCGAGGAAAAACATGATGGAACAGAGAGGAGAACGAGCCAACTAATCTCATAGTCTATACCCCCAGCTGTGGCACGGTGCACAAACCCGTCTTCTGACTTGACCAAGTTCTAGTAGAGTGTTTTATAGTACGAGTGTATATCGCTTGCGTGATCATAGTTCTTTGCTTTTTCGGTCTGTTATCCTAAATATATTTGTAAGTTAGTTGAGACTCACACTTACATAATATTATCTTAGTCGATTTAAATTCTGTTTGGAGAGGCTGCAATTCCCAATGATTTTGTCTGATCATTATTCAATAATCTCTCTGAAGTGTGTTGTGATCAATAATCACTAATGTAGTTAAAATGGTAAAATATGAACAGAACTAGAACTGGAAATAGGCAGAGAAGGAACATAAAGTGTCCTGAGCAATACATGTACATGTATACAATGCACAAGATGCAATGTAACACAGAAGCGCACTGATGAAGGTTGGACAAAGAAGTTTTTTGTAAACTGAATACTCAACTGAAACCTACCTGCCACCAAGTGCTTTGAGCACCATGACTTGGTACAGTAATTCCAAGGCAGTTAAGTGCAAAGTATATCATTGCTACAGCAATATTAGATGGGCTGTGCTGCAAACACAATGTTGTGTGGAAACTATCCTGTAACAAACTCCAGCTCAGTTGTCCAATGGCATCAAAAGACTCCTCCGCAAGCCAGTCTTCAAGTGATTTAAGGTAATGTAAAAGGTACTATAAGAGTGATAAAAGAAAGAAAAAACCAGGATAAACATTTCCAAGGTGCCAGTTGATACTGTCAACCCAAATTCTTGTGAATTAGGTCAAAAGTGGCTTAAATGATAATTTTCTTTCTAGATGGATTCAATGCATGTTGTGTGAACACCCTCCCCTACACCCCCCGCCCCCCCCCCCAAAAAAGAAACAAACAATAGATGCAAAAAGAAAGCAAACTGTACTGTACATGTGAATGCTAACAGTCAAGAGATTATAGAATATTACCTTGTGTGGATTATTAAAAGTTACATGAAACTGTAGAGTTCTAAGCATCATTAGCTCACAATTCACCAAACTATCGTGCAATTCCCAGTATAATGATCCAACATCCAAAGGCACCATATCGTTATGTAACAACCTTTGAAAGGAGGAATATGACAGTCAATACACATTAACATTATCTGCCAGGAGAAACATCTACAAACTCATCCATCAGGTATTATTCTGCTAAAAAGTGTTTTTCTTTTTTAAACTTAGGCACTGTGCAACTAACTAGTGTGATTTGATGTTAGTTTATGTGAAACAATTAGAGCTATAAAATGGAGGAACCATTTCACATCGATCTATATGCAGTATTTTTAAGAAAAATTAACACGGATTATGTTAAAAGCGAATAGACCACTTGCATAAATGGCAACCACTTTTTCATTCTTTGTATTTATGTTAATTAGACCAACTGCCCTCATTTTGAAACAAATACTCTTTCAAAATTTGTGCGTTGTACACGCAGCAAGGCTAGAAAGGCTTCTTAGCATCAAAGCAAAAGAATGTTTTTTTTGGCTGCCATTATGAAAGAGGTCTACGAGGTTAGATTTATGCTCCACCAAAATCTTTTGAACCAGTTCATTTTGATTTTCCTTTGTTTAAGGTTATGATAATAAATAATAGAGAAAGGAAAAGGAAACTTAAACTGGCTTGACAAACTTTAAATCAATAAAAAATTAGAACCCTAGCATGTACACTTGAACATTTGCTTTCCCTTAACCACACACAAAATGAGTATGTGTAAATGTTCTACACAAACACAAAGAACAGACTAGAGCAAAATCATTGCTTTTTTGTATAATCGTATTTCGACCAGGAGCCAATCTAAGTGTTTCAAACCTTGATAACCTCCTATAAGGGTTAACAATAATTTCATAATCACTCTTTTGATAATAACAATAATTATTATTAATCATTTTATGAGAAATAACTTGTGTGAGCTAACAATTCCCTGGTAGAAATCCTACATAGGCTCTTACAGGATCCTGACTAGGAATAGGATGTTAATCACTCAGGGGTTTCAATAACTTTTGAAGTAGATGCCTGGGCTAGTCAATGTAAGGGCGGTCATTTTAATTTGTCTTTTACAAGTGTTTGAGTGAAAATCAAGGAAGAGTAGCTGGCATTGAGAGGCAAATTTCTGACAAACAGACGACTGTATACCGCAGGTGACCAGCTTCTAATGAAACCACTGCTTATCAGGATCTTGAATAAGATTATGACAGTGATCAAGACCGAGAATAGGACAGGAAATCCTTCTTAAGATACTCAGAAGGACAGTGCTCAATAATAATAATAATAATAACAATAACAATAACAATAACAATAACAATAACAATAACAATAATAATAATAATAATTTAATAATAATAATAATAATAAATATGCAGTCTAGGAATTAAAAACCATTCCTCTCCTTGTGATGTCCTGTCCCTCCCCTGAAACCCTTTTTTTCCCAAGTAATGCATGAAATTACTAATGTACTGTATTATATATTGTACTAATATCCGTGCACTGGTGACTCAGTAAGTTGAACACCAGGTTGCCATCCGAAAGGCCGTGAGTTTGACTCCAGCTGGACCAACTCTCAAGGTCTTTGACTGGGGAGAAAGTGCTGCATTTGTAATGACATCAGGAAATGGTTAGACTTAGGTGGTTAGTTATTATTACATGTAGGAGCAGTCGTGGCTCAGTTGGCTAGTGCACGGGTTTCGGAGAAAGAGGTCCCCGATTCGATCCTCGGTGACTTAAACGTCTGTTTCGACTTTCCTTTGATCCTTGTAGCTATAGCTTTAAAAGCCCTTAAAGTGCCCCTGTGAGCAAAAAATCAATTCATATTTTTTTTTGGATTTCAAAACTACCGGTATGTTAACAAAACACGAAGTGACCCACGTTTTAAGCCTTGATTTCAAAAAGACACTTCTTTATTTTAACTGTAATTTTCCTATTTAATGGTCCACCATTACTAACATTATGTTCTTGAGAGAGCTGGATCGAGGAGAAAATGACGTTAAAGGCTCACTAGTTTAAGAATGCAATATGTGTGTACGCCACAGAATTAATATGCAGCACGGAGGTTTTGGGCTTTCAGACTTTTAAACTCACGCTTTGCATATATAATAAGCTGCGTTCACACGCTGAAAATTTAAGTTAGTGAGCCTTTGACGTCACTTTTCCCTGGATCCAACCGTCTGAGGTCCAATCGGTCAGTTTTGAACGTGAGTAATGGCTGACCATGAAATTCAAAACTTACACTCAAAGCAAACGGCCTTTGGATAAAAATCAAAGCGCAAAATTTTGCCAGTCAGGTGTTAAGCAAACACACTTTCAAAATCTGAAGGAAAAAAGGAAGTGGTTTTTTTGATCACAGGGGCACTTTAAAACGGAGCACTGACAGAGGGAGGGGGGTAAAGAACACACCATCGGCTTCCATTGTACCAGCCTCGTAGGTGAAGGAACTGCTGACGTTAAATAAAGTTAATTTACCTTTACCTTTACTCTCTAGTCTTCTCAGATAAGGATGATATTTAAACCATAGGCCCAGACTCACAGCCCTACAAGGTTCACAACCCTGTGGGTCGTAAAAGAACCCACACATTATTTGCAAAGAGTAGGGCATTGAGTTCCCGGTGTTGTGGTCTCCTCTGAAGTGATATATCATGGTTGCTCAACAGCGTTTCAATGACTTACGACTCCTAAGCCCCTCATGGGTAAATATACTCCGACTGACTATGACTATAATTATGTATTATCAGTTTCTCAAAATAAACAAAGGATATAAACAAAATTTGTCCTCAAGCATTGTTTAATAATGATAATAATTTTAAAATTTATAGCACACAAATATCTATATGAATATAATCAAACGCGTGACAGAAAGAAATGGTGTAACTGAAATATACATTGATTACAAAGGCACATAAAAAAGGTAGAAGTACATGTAGTATATGTAATGTTTAAAAAATGAGCAGCAGTGTTTTATCGGGGTTTAAAACACGAGGTGTACCCAAGTGTTTTTAGACCCGATAAAACACTTGCTGCAAGTTTTTTGAAATGCTTAAAAAACATTCCACAAAGAGCGTGTCCCTCTGGACTCAAAACAATGGTTCAAATTGAGGTGAACATTAGCATACAAGAAAAACAAGCTATGCCCTATAAGTATTCTTTATATAAATAATACTAGTGAGGAGTGTTTTATCAGGATATAAAGCTCATACATGTGACGTTTTATCTGTGTTTTGATAGGCTGTTAGGCTCATGAATTATTAATGAGTTTTTAAAGTATGTTTTAATAAGATTAATTAACCCTTTGCCGTCCAAACTGGCCAAAACTGGCCAGACTCAGACACTCACTGAAAATGTCCCCATTAACCCTTTGACATCCAAACCGACCAGACGATTTTACTCATCAATGGGGAACACCTGCGAGTCAGTGGGCTAAGAGTATAGTATGTATTTAATTAGATCCCAATTATAAGTTACATGTACATTAAAAAAATAAGTCTTAAGCAAAGATGTAAAATTAGTTTCATTGCGTATGTTGTTCGGCAAGGATCCTGTAGGATCCAGAAGTATCTTAAATAGGATCTTAATCCTACAGGATCCTGGTAGGGTCTTGAGCACGATCCTAACAGGATCGTACTAAGATCCTACTTAGGCACCTGGCCAGGATTTCTACCAGGGATTGTGAGAGAGCCGTTTTTAGTCAATTTCCATACTATTTTTGTCACCTGTAGGAAACATTTATGACATCTCGCAGCTTGCAAGGGCATTCCTCTATTTTAGATGCCAGGTATAAAGCAGTACTTCCAACAAGCTATACCAGGAGTAAGTACATAAATTTAAAGGTAAGCAAATTACTCAAATCCATGAGCTGCATCTAGGAAAAATAAATTCGAATTTTTTATTGTGGACAAAGAGTATATTACATGGTCGTGCAGGGATATGAATTTTATCTTTGAGTGCTGATACTCTCTCTCACAAACTGTGAGCGCAGCAAAGGAGACTGTGCAATACCAACAGGAAAAGAAGATAAAATTCGTTTTGCCAAGCTGTTATTACAGGAGTGGACATAGATACTGATGAACTGTCCAGATTAAAAACAACTTGCTTTATTCAAATTATATTACAGCACAAAAGTATCCAACAATGAAGGGGAAACTCGCTTTTATTGGCTAATTGTGTTTACTTAGTATTCATGATGACACCTATATCTTCACATGACAACGTGAAAGATAAAAAAACACTAATACAGTACATGTACGTATCTTCACTGCACTCTGTGAAGATATGATTTTTTTAGAAAATCCTTAGGCTAGTATTTCATCAGTATCTACTATAATAAATATAATTTATAATGATTATTATTGCTTAAAACTGGTTAATTCTTAACAAATACATGTAGATACATGTAACAAACCATTTACAATAGTTCTACCTCACAGATTAATTTTGTCTAAATTTGTGTGTTTGTGGTCTGTGATATAAATTAAAACCAATCAAACCTTCATTGAATGGGTTAGTTATACAAATGGTATTTTTTCCCTGAAACCTTGTCCATGATTGTGCTCAAACATCATTCAAAAAAGCTTACTATAATTATTATGCAGGAGTTTTTCTTAGTTATGCCATAAGGTACAGGAAACTCACCATAGCATTGTTCAATCTGAAGTCGGATTGATTGCTGGAGAAGTGTTTCACAATGCGATGATACAAAAGACAAGCAGAGGCACAAGCAACTGAGTGCAGGTTTAGTCTAAGACCTATGATAATAAAAACAAAATTGAATGAAAGAAATGTATGTAGTGTGTACAATACATACATTTCTTTCATTCATTGAGTTCTTTCACAGGAACAAATGAGCCCAACAAAATTGACTTGCTCCCAACTGTGTGGCTTCATGGCTCAGTTGGTAGAGCAATGCACTAGCATCGCAGAGGTCATGAGTTTAAACCCTGTTTAAGCAACCTGAATTTTTCAGGTGTCTATAAAGAGACAATTGCTTAAATTGTCTACATTTCACAGTAATGATATTAACTGAAGCTACAGTATGATCCTCACAGTTGTGGATGCAATTTTAGCAGTAGTCCATTTTACAGTTCTATGCTTGAATGAAAGTGAAGCTGGAGTTGACCTTGTTTAGATAGAAACCTCACTGCTTTTCTTACATGTATGTAAATTCTTACTAATTAACATGACATCAACTCATTAACATAAGAAAAGGAGGGAGGTCTGTATCATAACAAGGTCAACACCAGCCTCACTTTCATTTAAATGCCAGGTAACTAAGCACACAACTGTAAAGAGGACTATTGCATAGAGAAGCCTGGAAAATTCAGGACTTCAACAGGGTTTGAACCTGTGACCTTGCAATACCGGTGCAGTGCTCTTGGTCCTTGCCACAAATAGTAAGCTCGCCTCAAGATCATTCTCATCTACTAACTTCATCATCTCTCTCTGAAAACAGGCAACTCCAAAGGGCAAGCGGGTGAACTGCGAGAGATTGTCTTAAGCTTCAAAGGCTGTGTAAGGCTTGTCGTCATCCTTGAAAGGCATTTGATGATATGCACTTCGGAGATCAATAGTGCTGAAGATTCTGTACTGGGCGATCTTGTTGACTATGTCTCTTATTCTGGGTAACGGGAAAGCATCTAGAAGTGTGAGTCTGTTAATTGTTTGCGAGTAGTCAATGGCTAGCCTCTTCTTGTGATTTTCATCCTTAGTCACAACGACCTGTGCGCGCCATGGTGAAAGGCTTGGTTCTATGATGCCTTCTTTCAGTAAAATTGAATAGGCATTCTCTGGCATTATGGCATTATCCCATAGGTTTTCTCTTGGGATTTCGTTTGCACTCTTTGTAAGGTTACCTGATTGCATGATTTATAAACTTAAAGTCCTTTTGTTAATCCTTAATCTTGGTGTTGGGCAAATTAAGCGTACTTCGGAATAGAGTTCGCTCTTTCTTTTTCATTTTATATTTCATGTACTGTTTTACTTAATGAGCTTTTTTGTAACTTACATATTATGTAATATGATTATGCAACAATACACAGGTTTTCTTACATTTTTTATACACTTCTTCTCTTACACCTTTTGTCTTATAATTTTGTATGAATAACGCAGTGTTAAACGGTATTAAACTGATTACCTGTTCGATGTAATCACCACTGCACTATCAGAGCAACCATGCTGGCTACATGGCCAATCTAGATGGCGAATGGGATTTTACGTGGCTATCCCAGGACGTGGGTTCAAATCCCGCTCAGGGCATAAAAAGCTTTTCTCCCAATGAAAATGTCATCCAGGGGTTGTCCGTCCTTGGTCCCTTCAAAAACTTCATTCATTAACTACATTTAGTGCTCCAGCGCTAGAAGACTAGACACTTAAGTAAAGTTCCTTTCCTTTTGTACACAATGCCACAAAAAGCAAAAGTACAGTGTATGGCAGTTAATAACAAAGGCATACGCGTAGGCGTAGATACTGTTGAAACATACGCACAGGCTTGTGCGAAGTTCGCTTATCTTTGAGCTGTACTGCACTTGTATATCTTTCGTGAAACACATTATCTCTTTCAAAGGTAACTGGTCGTTTCGCCAACGTTCAACGACCTGTTCGCCAACGTCTAATGTCAGTTCGCCAACGCTTATATGTCAGTTCGCCAACATCCAAAATACTTTGTGAAATAGACCTGAAAAGTATTTACAAATTATCAAAAGAAGATAATGTGATCTTTGATCCAAGATGAATTGTTTGATTCGGCTTGAACATGTTCGTTTCACTCTCCCCAATCTCCCTCTCTCTCTCCCACGCCATCCACGGCTTTATTTGTGAACATAAACCTGCTGTAAAACCTTTTTATTAAACATTTGCGTAGTTAAAGAGCCATTGAGTTGAAATATGTTTGTTTGATTATGCGCTTAGAAGCGTTCACTTGTTTCCCGCAAGTTTCGCCTACGTGCTTGTTCTACTCTCGCAGAGGGTTTTTGCATTGCTTGAAACAGTGATTAAATATTTGCGGCAAAACTTTTTCCTTCCCCCACTCAACTATTTAATGTTCCCCCTACAGCCTGCTTCTCTACCGCTCTCTTTTCTCTCTGTTACAAGAAGAAGTACGGGAAGAAGTAGAGGAAGGTACGTTATCGCAATTAGTTTGGACTGAACATATAAAAACTAGGTAACTAGGTAACTTAGGTGTTTAACTAGGTAACTTATGTGAGTGAAGGGGTAGTTTCTAAAGAAACTGTGGTGCTGCGTCGGTGGGGAAGTAGTATACAAAAATTTGGTTTATCAACGGAGTTGATAATGTAAATTGATCACCGTACAGAAATTCTAAAAGCTGACGTTTCGAGCGTTAGCCCTTCGTCAGAGCGAATCGAATCGGATTCGCTCCGACGAAGGGCTAACGCTCAAAACGTCAGCTTTTAGAATCTCTGTACGGTGGTCAATTTACATTATCAACTCCGTTGATAAACCAAATTTAGGTAACTTATGTGTTTGGCTATGTTTGTTTTCAGGTGCAAGAGCTTGGCCTGCAGAGAGCCTATTCTGAGGACGATGTGGTGTATAAGTACATCAGAAAGTAAACTTACAGCCGTCACCATCAGGCTTGTGTCCGATGAAAAACTGAAGCGGGTCCAGTGGAAGCAGTATCGAAACCTGCAGGCGAGGCTTTTCGACAGCCTCGGGGGCGCATTGAAAGGTTCAATAACAAATATGGCGGTTCACATCAACAATCCCTCTCATGAGGTGAATTGCAACTTATCTAATTGACAATTATTTTCAACCAAAAAGGTGTTCTTGGACGTTGGCGAACTGACATATAAGCGTTGGCGAACTGACATTAGACGTTGGCGAACCGACTTCATACGTTGGCGAACAGGTCGTTGGCGAACTGACACGTTGGCGAAACGAGCGGTATTCCTTTCAAATGTGGCTGAAGAAATTACTTTTCCATAGACATCTGGAACCTTCGACTTCAAGTGGAGAAGAAGTGAAAATGTGTTGGCGAGACTGGCTCGGACATCGTGTCCGATCATAATGTGAAATTGGCTGGACATTTTTCAATGTCCGATGACCGACTGTTATTTCCAGCACTGCAGGAAGGAAGCGACCCACAACGGGTTAATTGAGAAGTTTTTCGTAAAATTATCTTCTCAGGTCTCACTCAGTCCATGTCTTCCCATACAAGCGAGTCGTTATACATAGTCCCTCACACTGGGCTTGGGGAGCCTGTGGATGGATACTCACTGCTCGCCATGCTAAACGACTCTTACCTGCATCCATGATAAACTTTGTGATCCTCAGCTTTTCTCTGAAAGGGCGGCATGTTGTGGGTGTAATCCCCGCGCTGTTTTGCTCTGCAGGTCTCATGATACCACCCACCCTGCTAGCAGAACCTTTCTTTTGCTTGCTCGATTTTGGCGTTCTCGAGAAACGCTCTGCACATTCTCGTTCCCAGAGCTGCGATCCTCTTGGCCAGCGACTCGAGAGCTTTGCGCTGAAAAACGACTGCGCATGCGCCAGATAGGGAGCGCAAATCGTGCATTTTCACTGGCGAAAAATGTCTGATTGGTCGAGGCTTTGTCATGTGACTTCAATACCTCAAATCAAACATGGCTGCAATTCGGTGTTTATTAGATCAATTTTATTAGATCTCCGTCGACAAAAAAGACCCTTTTTCAGGCCAGTAAAACGGACGAATGTAGACTGCATAGTGCGTTTCCATGCCAGCGAGATTCTCTTTTAAGCCAACAGGGCTACGAGGGAAATTTCTTTTAAAATTTCAAGGTCAACGCGAGTCTCGGTTCAGGGGCCTGTTTCTCAAAAGTCCCGAAACTTAACGGGCCATTTTCGGGTATCACAATTCCCTTTGTATCTCAAGAACGGAGAGCATTTAATTCGTCAAACTTCACAGTTATTTTTCTTTTCGTTACCTTGAAAACATGTTAAAAGATCGGCTTTCTAAAACAAGCGGTTGGCAACTTTACAGATGGGTTTTTGGGCCCGAAAAGTTTTCGGGACTTTTGAGAAACGGGTCCCAGGCTAGTGTTCGAGTGGAAATTCGTTTGTGGAGCTTACCAGCTAATGGTTACCATCTTGATTTCAATTCATGCGTTTATCTTTTAAAAAGTGGAACAAAAAAGATACCACTAAATTTCCAAATGGTTTCTCTTCCAACTAAATAGTTACACACTGTTTCCCCGGGGTCCCGCATCTAACAGAAAATGTTAAGATTTTCGCATTTTTTTTCAAAATTAAGTTGTTAAAATTGCCATTCAAGAGGTCCCTAGAGGAAAATTTATTAAGACCGAAGGGAAAATTAAGAAATGTATTTCAGTCGTTCAAAAATAAAGTTTAAAGTGAATTTAGCAGTAATAATAACCAAAATCATACTTGACATGTCATAGCACCTCATATTGGGTACACTAGAAGCCCTGGGGGGGGGGGGGACTCCCATATGGAACAGACGGGGATGCTCGTGGGAAATTTTGAATTTACCCCTAAAGGGGACCATCCGGGCGTGGCTCAAGCTTTTTGTGACCCCTAAAGGAGACTAATCTGGGCGTGGCAAAATGCCAATTGTTTGCTTTCCTCCAAATTATAGAAATAAACATAGATTAGGTTAACTCTGAATAGCCAAAACAACAATATTTGATTCAAAAGTCCAGCTTACCAGCAGGGAGAATTTTACTGTAGCAAAATATTACTACAGCTAATAATACGCTTTCACCACATTGTAGTGGGTTAATGTGACAACAAAAATACTTACCTAATCAGGAATTGATGTTATCTTCCAGCAATAAAACAGCAGGAGGATATAAAATTAGGTATTTTCAAAGTTTAGAAAACTTGTTGAAGGTGATTCAGTGCCACCCTCCAAAACTCTTCACAAATTTCACGCTGGCCTACTAAGTACTTCCAGTACAACAAATTATCTAATCTCTCTTTGCGGACTCTGGTTGCAACACAGCTGCTTCAATAATTTTGATCCCCTTGCATTAGATTTAACTTTTAGAAAAACCATAACTTCATATTTCCGTAATAATCGTTCAAAGACATTGAGCAAAAGCATACAAAGCTACATTTGAAAGGGACATAATCCCATGTTGCAGTTTTCTGGATAAGACTTCACAGAAATAACTCCTGTTACCTTTCCACATGTAAAGAGGTCCCATGATTTATGAGTCAATTAGTCAATGAGTCATGAGTCATGAGTCAATGAGACTCACAGTCAATATAGCAATAATTTATTGATCAAGCCTAAGCCCTCATTTCAGTGATTAGGCCTAAGCACTCTATGAAATTTTAGCTTTCCTTTTATGGGTTAGGGTAACTGCACTAACTCATTGACTCATGACTCATTGACTCATAAATACTTAAGACTCATATGTAAAAAATATTTCAACATTAGATGCAATGAATTTTTTAGCAATTGCTGTAAATAATAGTAAGCATTCCTACCATTCCAAAGGATGAATAAATTAAAGTTGAATGCAGTAAGTGTAAGAAGTAAAAAAAGTGGAAAGTGGTCCAATTTATTTAAGCTGTAATCAATTTCCATCCTTGCTTTAGTCCCTTGATAGGGTTAAACAATGGTGGTGAAGTGAACAAACTACCCCAAGGGGGTACTTATGATACTGAGACCAAACAGCGGGCAGAGTTGCTGCAGTACATTTAAGGCTATCAATCTGAAAAATGAATGGAACTGTAGAAAAATTTGGTAAGCAAGCAAGTAGCTTTTACCTAAGTGTTATGAATTATAAAATGCCAGTCATTTGTCAATTTACGTAGAACTGGTTCCCCTAAGGGGTCAGATTTCTTTAGCCTACATCCAGAAAACAAGATTCTGTTACCTTTAAGGGTTGTTTAAAAAAAAAAAGACCCCTCCTGAGCAAACTGCATCCTCATATTTGGATTCTCATTGATTTAATGACTTAAACGATATTATGCAAATTTGTTCTACAATAATACTCAAATACCATAAAAGTATTTTTAACCTAACGTTTTTGCAAAGTTTACTCCTTGAGCCACCAGCTTCAACTTTGATACTTTGTTCTAAAAGCCAAAGCCGTTGTATAGCAATGGTGGAGGTGATGATTAGTCACTTTTGTTTTGGTTCAAATGAAGAAAGAAAGTCAAAGTAATGATTGCACTTTAACCCTTTCACCCCTAAACCGGCCATACTTGGTATTTTACTCTGTCTAAACCCAGAGTATTTTGCTCTGTCTAACACCAGACGATTTTACTCGTCAATGGGGAACCCCATGGAGTCAACAGTCAGTACTTCTCAACATAAAGAAAATGAATTCTGTGGACTTGAACATTCCCAAAAAGAAATGCCGTATATTCCAAATATGGTTGCGTAAACTCTTCAAGATTTACCTGCTTCAGGAACTTCAAATCAATGAATATTTTGAATATTTTTCCTGAACTCCTGCAAACTTTGTACACTTTTTAATGGTTTGCCCTTTAAAAGTAACATTCAGAAACAATGCAAATACAACTGAGGCTGTTTTGCATTATCTACAAGACAAGACAACAATATCCTTTATTCAAACACAATCAATATTAAAGCAATAACACATGCTTGTGGGGTCATGTGCTAACTATAATAAAGATACACTACAGGAAATAAAAGCTTAAAACTAACTATGTGACAGACATAGGATATCTACACATAAGGGATCAGAAAAATATATCAATTGCTATCCAAAATATCATATTGCAAATACACCAAAAGGTAACGGTTGATTGACAAGTTCCTTGTGCAAAATGGTAGAGCATGTTTGAAGTCCCACAGGACCAAGATGAGAAGTTATGATAAAAACTTTAAACATATTTTTTACCAAAATTATTTTACTGCCATCAACCCCAATGAGACCTTATGCATGGGACACTGTTTCTAGCTGCAGCTACAAATCACATAATATATTAATAAATTTTGCCATGTAAGAAAAGAACAAACATGTGGGGTGTAAACAAAAAAAGTCCAAGGCAATAAAGCTTCCTTTCAGCCTTTTCAGGAACAACTATCCACTGTCAACCATACTTGACTCAAAACAGAATTTCCTTGATCCAACAACACATGACAGTCCCCTAAAACCAAAATTACATCATTAATGCTTCCAGAAAACAATAGTCTAAAAAAACCTGAATCTATAGATACCTATATACATCTGTACCTACACGTCTGTTCTTCCAAAAATTATTTTAACTAACATGGATTTTAAAACTATAAAAGTTAGAGATAACAAGTTAAACCGACGTTTCGGAGTAGACATCACTCCATTATCAAGGTAAAAATGTTCTATGATGCTAAAATTACAGTATTAAAAACGATTGACGCTAAGAATTAACATAATAAGCACGTGCGAAATTGGCTATAAGAATACTTTAGCACGAATGGAATCCGATTGCACATTGAGGCTAGGCTTAAGTGTTCTTATAAATAACATTTCAAACACTAAGCAATCAAATTTGTTTTTACATTTTTTGAGCACCTCAAAGCGTTTAAGCAGGTCCCGAGGGATCGACCCGTGTGCGTTCTTATAGTGTCTGGCAATAGCCGAGGACTGTTGCTTATGTCCCTTTACACGATTGTGTAAATGTCCGCGTGTGTAGCCTACATAACCTTCATCACAAAGGTCACATTGAAATTTATATACAACACACTGCTGATTTATGATTGGCGGCTTTGCCTCTTTCACTTTCAGTTCCTGTTCAATTTTTCTGCTGGTACATTGAACAGGAACTGAAAGTGAAAGAGGCAAAGCCGCCGATCATAAATCAGCAGTGTGTTGTATATAAATTTCAATGTGACCTTTGTGATGAAGGTTATGTAGGCTACACACGCGGACATTTACACAATCGTGTAAAGGGACATAAGCAACAGTCCTCGGCTATTGCCAGACACTATAAGAACGCACACGGGTCGATCCCTCGGGACCTGCTTAAACGCTTTGAGGTCCTCAAAAAATGTAAAAACAAATTTGATTGCTTAGTGTTTGAAATGTTATTACTCGGGCCCCGTAGGGGCTCGAGTTATAAAAGACGTTAGATTTCAGTTTTTTTTTTCCTGTGCAGCAAAATGCACAATAGAAAAACGTGGCCGTGTTTGATTTGGCAATGCACAATAGAAAGCACGTGGCGGTGTTTTGATTGGGTAATGCACAATAGAAGCCACGTGGCGCTGTTTACTTTGGTTATTTAAAGCAACCACGTAATCCAAGATCACGAAGAGCTCTGTGATGCGTTGTTTGGATTACTGAAGATCGGCATTGCGTTGGGTTAATCGATTTCTTCTTGGGGCGCTCAAAGCACATACAAAGAATGGCATACGCTTTTCGCGGTAGACCCACACTAAAAGATGTCAAGCGTCAGCTTCGAAACGGGTCGTTCCGCGAACTGAATGAAACAAGAATATACTCGAATGTAACTGAAATGGACGCAACTATTGAAAGTGATACAAGTCAAAACACTAATTCTTTAATAAGCAGCGGGTACCTTATTGAGAACTACTCTAAAGATGACAGCGACAAAGAAAATAACTCCACAAACAAATGGACGCTATACTGGAATCTTCTGAAGACAAAGTAAAAACGTATCCACAGCGAACAAATGGCCTCACGCTGGTACCATTTTCACCGCGAACAAATAGCCTCCCGCTCAGTGTACCATTGACTACAGAGATAAGTTTTTTGTCTATTACGTTTTTTTCTTTTTCATTGTGAAACAGTTTGTTTCTTGTAATGGTCTAGCTTATATCCTTTGTTCAAATAGCCATATTAGCGATCGTGTTCACTGCCATCTTGTGTGTATAGTTCTGTTCTAGTTTCACAAGATTTGATGTCATCAGTGGAAAGTGTGATCAGCTCTTTAGAAAATAACTGTGATGTAGTTTGAAAGGCTGTACAGTTATTTGATTCTCAATGATAATAAAGACTTCATTCCGAAGGAGAAATACAGGTCTCGATAAGCAAAAGTTGTTTACTTTTGTTTTGATTTGCGTGAGCATCGACATAGACGTGCCCGAGAACCAAGCAGAATTACAGAGAAAAGGCTGAGATGTCTATTTTATAACAGCAGAAAAAGGAGGAAACTTGCAGGAACGTATTTGGGTAACAACGTACCGAGGTCATCCGCATTT
Source organism: Montipora capricornis (assembly GCF_036669925.1). Taxonomy (NCBI): domain Eukaryota; kingdom Metazoa; phylum Cnidaria; class Anthozoa; order Scleractinia; family Acroporidae; genus Montipora; species Montipora capricornis. The sequence goes on along the minus strand of NC_090884.1, from coordinate 20,640,630 downwards.
CATCGTATTACTAGCAAGGGAGATCACTTCCTCGTAAACACTACAAAAATATCTACCTCAGGTATGCGTTTAAATCTAAGCACGTGGTACAGTGTATGTACCACTTTTCCAAACAGCGTGGATGAACTGGTAAATTCAAAATGAACTTAAATTTATGCAGAAATCAGGAATACCCGGTATGATTTGCAAAAGAATGTTTTCTTTTCTCAGAAACGAAACGTATCTATTTTGAATTTAGGGTGAACTATTTACACAGCGAGTTAGAGTGGCCAATGGAAACAGAGTGTGTAATTGGAAATCTAAACATCTACGAGATACAAAAACAAACTTGTGAACACGTAAACCTAAAATATTCCAAATCATAATGCTGACAAACACAAAGGCGAAAGAAATGGATTATGCATAGGACGTTTTGAATATCTGAATGATTTTGGGTTAGAAGAAAGCGATATATTGTTAAAAATTCCCAAGTTATCCCTTTTCCTGTTAATTAGTAATGCAAACAAGTCTTCGTAATAAATTGTAATAAAAGTAATTAAATTACAAAAAAATAAATAAATAAATTGGATTAACGAGGAACCAGTGATTGTAAAGCTAGTAACTTTATACGGACCTCCCAGCTGGCAAATAACATATTTATTTTGACAATTGGGTGCATATTACTGCGAGTATTTAAATTACAACAAATGGTATATTTTAAATATTTGATACTCGTGCTATGGATTCATTTGGCATGGCCTCAAGGAACTTTTGCACTTCTGGAAGTGTTTTCAAGTGTCGAGATATAGTGCACATCTTCACGTGTCGCGCATGTGACAAGGTGACCTTTACGTGCACCACTGCACGAAAGTTTGGTCATCTTGAAAAGATGTTTTCACATCTCACCTTCGTTTCTCTTTCATTTTTTTCTGCAAAAGATGTTTCAACGAGTCATTTCGTTTCATCTTAAGCCGTTCAATTAGCGTTTCCTTTCTCAAACACTGAGCAAGAATACCCATCGATCAGTAAAAAACAATGTCAGGCTTAGCCACTTTGGCATAAATACACTATTTTTACTTCGTTTCCATGATCCAGTGGTCATTGTCACCACCTGTAATGAAGATAATCTGGGCCCGGGTATTCACTACATACACAGTCGAACATCATGAGAATCGCAATGTAAGGCCGATGTGAGAAGGACAAACTTCTCTCTGTTCTTTTCTTTAGCGCTAAATTAACCATACACCACTCACTGTACTTTTGCAGGCCCGAGTATAGGCTACTTGTAGCCTCTTGTTTATAAGAACACTTAAGCCTAGCCTCAATGTGCAATCGGATTCCATTCGTGCTAAAGTATTCTTATAGCCAATTTCGCACGTGCTTATTATGTTAATTCTTAGCGTCAATCGTTTTTAATACTGTAATTTTAGCATCATAGAACATTTTTACCTTGATAATGGAGTGATGTCTACTCCGAAACGTCGGTTTAACTTGTTATCTCTAACTTTTATAGTTTTATGTTTTAAGAAATCTCTTTTAATACAACATGGATTTTGATTTTGATTTTAAACTCAAATTAATTGCAAATCCATAACTTGGTAACTACATGTACTTGAACGCAAGGATCGTTGAGTTGTGACTGCTAAAAAGTATAATAACTTAGACATTCACCAGAAAAGGGAATATAAATGACCTTAAAAGCAGCTATTTAAACTATTTGATACTAGGGTTACGTTCCCAATGAGACAATCACAGTCAAAATCAAATTCATATCTGATCGAATCATTGATCATTCATGTAGAGGTGCCGATCGTAAGGTGTAACGCAGAAAAAAATAACCTTCACGTTGAACAATATTACCATTTCCCTGCCACCTGGTACAAGCCAATTCACACATGAACGGAAACCTTAGGAATCCTCCTTTCTGTACATTACAGTAACTTTTTGTACCCGGTGGCAACAAACTTTCCACATCAAAAATTGCGTAAAAAACTCACCTGTTTCGCAGCTCTTTTCCCACGAAATAAAATTTTCCAGGAGCAAATTTTCCGAGGATGCTCGTTGGATTGGACTTTTAAACGATTTACACAACATAGACGTTCTCTAAGAATACATTCCACTTGAAACTGGCGTTAAAACTAGCCTTGATCGCTCTAAAAAGAACGGAAACCAACAAGCTACCGATTCTCAAAAGGCAGCCATTTTTCTGTTCTCCTCGGGAGTGTTTTTTTCACGAGAGCCAATGATCGTCCCGGAAACGCGTCACGTGACATATCGCGCGACTCATGCGCAGACATTTTTCGCCAGTGAAAATCGTGCATGAGACGCGAAGTGTCCATTTCGATCGTTTGATCTCGTCTTCTACCTTTGTCACTTTATAACTCTTGACGGTGTGAATTTTGGAAGTGAGATCGTGGTGATTTAATTTAAGGAGACACATCAGATCTGTGTAATATATTTGTGTGGAATTTTTGGGCCTTGAGATCCAAACCCAGTTAAATTTGTTTTGGAATATGCGCTGCAGAAACTAACGGAGGCTACGGTGAGTGTTCCATATTTGTTTTTGAAGCATGAAGTGTTCACAACGTTTGGTTCAGTTTGCACACTAGGGTATTGCCCATGCAATCTCTACAGTTTTCATCAACAAGATAATTTGGGCAGGGTTTTCTGAAATCACCTTTACAATCAATCATACATGTATTTACAATGCGTTAATTAAACGTAACATGTTCTAAGAGCATTATTTGAAAGTTGTCAACCTTCTCCTTGATCTTGGTGATCATGACTAAAACACCACACGAGTACATACGGGTAACATACGAGTAACATACGAGTAACATACGGAACATACGGATACATACGAATACATACGACTAACATACGACTAACATACGAGTAACATACGAGTAACATACGGATACATACGACTAACATACGGATACATACGAATACATACGAGTAATACGAATGTGTTTCTCATAAAGGAAGCTCTAATTATAGGCCTTGCAGGCATTTTTCACGTCAGCAAACACGTACCCGGCTCAGTTTGAGGGGGGAGGGAGGGGGTGTTGATCAACCCCCCAAGGCTTTCGTTAAATTTAGTCACAGTAAAATAAATTCACATGGAGTGCAAAACCCTTAGCTTGCGCTACAAGATGAGAATATATTTTGGATGTCGCTTATGTCTTGTGACGTCATCAGATCCGCCATCTTGATTTCACTATTTCAGCTTAAGTTGCCTATGATAAATCAGTGCAAAAAATCAGTGCAAAATCAAGCCAGAAAGCTTAAATGGGGTAAATGATTATGACAGACCTGCTCTGACTTCCTTACGTGCCTTAAATGTAAACTGGCCTGACAGTCAATCATCTACGAGAGCAACATCCAAAATATACGGTCATCTTGTTGCGCAAGCTAAAGGCAGCGAAATACGAGATACAAAAACCCTAAACTTGGCGCGAAACATTATTTCGTTGCAAGTTTGGGTCGATTTCTCCCGTTTTTCACCTTGCATGATCAACTTGTCGCGCAACAAAAACATTTGTTGCGGGTTGAAGAAAGTTATTGCGAAAAGTAGAGCGCAGATCTACTCTGAGCAACAAATTTTGGCTTTGTTGCTCGTTTTTCATCAAGCTCACAACTTGTCGCGCAACACATGTGCTCTTGTACTAGCAAATCAACCACTCAGCGCCCTGCATTTCTTCAACCCGCAACAAATGTTTTTCTTGCGGGTCAAGTTGATCACGCAAAGTGAAAAACGCGAAACATCGACCAGAACTTGCAACGAAACAATGTTGCCCCACAAGTTGAGGGTTTTTGTATCTCGTCTTTCACCGCCTTAAGGGTTTTGCACTCCATGTGAATTTATTTTACTGTGACTAAATTTAATGAAAGCCTTGGAGGGTCTATCAACACCACCCCCCTCCCCCCCCCCTTCCTCAAACTGAGCCGGGTACGTGTTTGCTGACGTGAAAAATGCTTGCAAGGCTTATAATTAGAGCTTCCTTTATGAGAAAAACATTCGTATTACTCGTATGTATTCGTATGTATCCGTATGTTGATCGTATGTATCCGTATGTTACTCGTATGTTACTCGTATGTCAGTCGTATGTCAGTCGTATGTATTCGTATGTATCCGTATGTTCCGTATGTTACTCGTATGTTACTCGTATGTTACTCGTATGTACTCGTGTGGTGTTTTAGTCACGATCTTGAACCAAGGCAGCAGTTCATTTAGAGTGCTGCCACTCTGCAATAGCCACTTAACCTTCTGACTGCCCCCATAAAGGCAGCTGTCTAAAAGAAAACACCTTGCCAACTTGTGAAGTTGGAATGAACACAAGTACTGGCCAGAACTACACAGAAAATATTGAAGTTCTTTGTCCCTGTCTCAGGGCATTTCTTCAATGAAAAGGTAAATTGGTTGCAAGATTGGCCTCTGAGATTACACTCGGAAGAAGTTCTAGTTGCACAGTAGTGTGATCAATAACATTGTTTAATTAATTTATTGCCATAGTGAGGCTTGATTACAGAATTATAAATACTTGCCCACCAAAATACCCTGTGCAATCAACTGATACACCCATGTTCGGGAGACTGTTGGCCTGTTAATTAATGGAACATCGATATATTAGGAAAAGAACAATTTGTTAAATAAAAGTGCAAAGTCCAGGCCCTGCTTCCTGTTAATCCTAGGATTATTGACAGGGAAGTACTGCTTCAAAGTGGCACCCGAGTGACTTAATTGTAGTCTAGCTTCCACAATCGCCAAATAATAATGATCTATCATTATTGTAATAATGCAACACACTTGGTGTCAACATCTATGTCAAAACTTGGAAGATGGTATTTTTCTTTCCCCCTTGACTGGCCATTATTTGGAAATCTATGTTCAACCCAACGTCCAAGGCAAAATTATGGGTAGACTCAAAAAATTTAAGAACATGTGTTAAGGCAAACAGTTAAGGGTCATTGGTTTATGTGTGGTTTATATTATGTTTATATGGTTAGCTCATCATGTTTTCTTTGTCTTGGTTGTGTAATAAGAATGACTTTTTGTACTAATTTTCACAGCCCCCATAAAAACTGATATGTGCAGTTTCCTGTGTCTAGGAAAATAATAATATCATTATGATATTGTAGATTATAGCATTGTAATATGCATCTCATGGACAATAACATTCATTTTCGTTTTTTGTCCTTAGGGAGATGGATCCACCTGGTATTATTTGCGGCAGTTTTGTGAAATATTAGCTCTAAAAGGAGCGAGAAGAAATTCAGCCTTTTTTTCTCAGCAATAAACCACAATAATCTTATTGAGTTCACTTTGTCCATGTTGGTAGTGTGGAACAAAAGACTGGATAAAGTCACTGAGAAATCCAGACAATTCTGTTGAGTTTTAAGCAGTTTCTTTAGTACTCTGAACACATTTTCAAACTTTTCAGTTTCTTCTTAGAACTGAATACCAGTCCTTAACCTTTTTTCAGTTATGAACTTTGTGGACCAGCACAGAGCTTTAAGATGCCACTTTTTTAAATGTTGTACTTATAAAAAAAAATGGGGACAACATATTCAAGCAAAAACATCACAAATGCATGTTGTTTGCACCTGCACGCAAACTTTGCGAATGCTTTTGATCTGATGAGTTGCCAACCCAGTAATGCTTCAGATACATGTAGTGACGCCGAAACCCAGAACACCTTCAAACACATTCAATGACAAGTTGTCAGAGAAAAAATTAAAATTAAAAACAAACATCTTCTTGAGCATTGGGACCCACATGGAATAGCCCTTGCATATGTGTATTATACTGATGACTGGATTCCATCTACTTAATATACAATCATCTTTTTAGGATAATACCACCTACGCCAGTCGGCAGATAATGCTAGAGTGAACTTCTTGCTATACAGCTGAAAATATTAATTTTGTGGAATGCCCCTTTTAGGGATGTTTCCTAGTTGTCTATGCTCTAAAGATTTTGTTCAAACCCATCAAGTACAATGTAGCATGCATGTGTGAAATGTCGCAAGTTTAGATCAGTTTTGCAATATGCACTGTGTTGTCTGAACTGATCCTTGTAAAATTTTTGTAGTTTCTTGTCAATTGTTAAATATGGAAAAAAGGATTTACTTTCTGAAAGAAAAATAACATTAATGACGTCTCTTGATCAGGTTAGGATCTGATGAATTTTTATTTTAAAAGGCAAGCAAATCAAGGGGCAAATTAATTTTCTCTGAGCTGTTTAATGTCAGTAAGTGGGCTTTCCAGGATGAAGCACTTTTTGCCTGCTCTCTGTGTATCATACAGTGTATAATCTTCTCACCGATTTATCTCAGTTTCTGTTGGGGCTGGCTTTCATCGCTCTTCTATAAATTTAACAACAAAATGCTGTGTAAAGAGCGAAAGATGTATTTTGCTTTCATGATAATTATAAATTCGTATTAAAATTTGGAGAAACGTGGAGCTCAATTTGCCTGAGTTCTTGCATCTTTGCATACTCCATTTTAATATCGCTTTCAGCATGCTTGCCAAAATATCTTTTGTAAGCGTGTCACCATTCACCACCCTGTCTATAATTCACCAGTTGTCTTCCTTTATTGTTCAGAGTATTATAGAGAGTATCTGGAATGTCATAAGGTTTTTTAATGTCTCTTTACCGACACAGACAGAGGCATTGTCCTTTATCGCAACCACTCGACGAACTAGTCCGAAGCTCTCACCAATCCCACCGGCCGAACATCGCCAAAACAGGGTTTAAGGGAATTTCTGGTCCTCCCAGAAAACCAACAACTTGCAAAAACCGTTCGAGAAACTTGCGACAAAAGCCAACACTGTCAAAAAAGTAAGCATTGCAGCGCTCGTTAACTCCATTCACCGTATAGTCACACGAAAGGTGCATTTACCGCATTGTACACCCCTTCAATTTTTGAAAAAACATCAAAACTCGTCAAAAATTGTGACAAAATCCTTATCTTTCAAACAGCGACCTTATTTTTTTGATTTAATCAACGGCTGTCATTTTCCGGCGAACAGATAGTCTTTTTGAATGAGCGCGCCCTTGAGCCTCTCTAGAGGCATAACTGTTGAGAATTCTCCCAACTGCGCTTGGCATTTAGATGAGGCTATGTAAACATGGAAAACGTCCTCTATTGCCTAAATAACACAACAAAATATAACTTTTTGATCGGTTGCTTTATCTCAAGAGAAGCACTTCTGGAAGGCAGTTTTCTATTAAGCAATGGTCATTGAAGCAGATTCAACTAAGCCTTTGCCTGTTGGGTGCATCTGGCAAAATAGTCCAAAATGCATGTGGGGCTTCTTTTTTATGGTGCAAACAGAGACAGTCTGAATTATGTTGATCTCTTTTTAGCTGACTAAACATTTGCTCTGACGAAGGGCTAACACTCGAAACGTCAGCTTTCCAAATCATTCATGGTGGTAATTTGACCTTTATCAAAATATTTGATAAAACCAAATTTTCCTGTTAACCGTGACACTGTATGCAATCAATGTAACATGGAAACAATTTAGCATGTAATGGGGTCCCTCATGCGTGAGCCCAAGTGTTGACGCCTGTCGAAGAATAGGTTATTGACCTGCTAATTAGTGAATGTTTTAGTGGAGAGAAACCCCTTCTTCTGAGGAGGATTCGTCTATCAACACCAATTAAGAAAGCCACAAAAGTTGCTAGGTTAACTGCTGCTTCATGTATTACTATTAAATAACCAACATTCACTAATTTAGCAGGTAGTTTGAGGGGAATATTGTGTGTGTGAATGGTGAGTTGAGGAAAAATCATAGACAAAAGTTAGGGTTAGTCTGTAAAATGAGGGGAGAAATTTACAGAGCAAACTCTCAACTCCAAAGTAAGGTTAACAAATGAAACAAACTCTGTATGAAATTAAGAACTTTAATCTCAGAAACAGCCAGATAGTACATGTAGGAAAAACTAACTCAAGTAGGAGGGATTAATAAATATTTGACCATGAAAATTATTCGTTCTTAAAAATGGGAATAATAAAGATGAAAAATCTTTACACTAACATCGTCGTTCTCAAAAAATATACGAAAAAAACTAAAGAAATCCCATGGAATATGAAACACAGGTTCCACGAGGCAAATCCAAAAATCCCGAAGATAAAGACAAGCTCACCACCATTAGGCTTGTAAATGTTGATAAAAACTATGCGATTTTTCATGCAAACTTTCTTTCAGCAAAACAGCTAAGTACAACCAGTTGCAAAAATACTTGAGACAGCCATGTTTACATACTCTCATCTAAACACAGCTCTTGACCAATGAGAGTGCACGTACTATCCTAATTATTTTATAAAAGAATATATTGCACTGCATATGAGCTGCACAAGTTCAAAGGCCATACATCCTTCACCAAACGCTGAATTATTCTGAGGAGAAAAGTAGAAAAAAAAGTAGAAAATATCACAAAAACAGCTGGAGATTATCAGGAAAACATGATGATTAACTCACAATGATTAGGCTATTTGTTCTTTTCAATCAGAGTCTCAATTTCTTTCTTCATGCTATAGTAACTGGTTGCCACCTCAAAGTACTGAAGGAATGTTCAAATAAATGTTGTGTCGAGTCGTTGTGTTCATTCAGTGTACGTCCCAGTGTACATTTTGTGTAGCTTGGCCAGAGAATAAATCACCTTTCCAACATCAATGGAAGAATTTAAAGGACATATTTATATCTGATTACGAGTTAATATTAACAATATACGCCATCACTTCAGAGCACACATGACAGACAAATGAAATTAAAATATGGGGCACAGTACCACGAATGTGGAGGCCTATGTTTGAGGACTCTTTCAGATTGTAATCACACTCAGTGTTAATTCAGGTCATTTGCAGGCATATCCTTACAACAAATGAGCACAACCAAGACACAGTCTGATTGGTCCATGTGCCAAAATGAACATTCCTGACGTGGCTATAACAATTGCGTGACACTTCGATGTGAGCATGACACAAGCTGCTTTGTAATAATGACAATAACAACTTTATTTAAGTGTCAATAGATTTACCACAAGAGCATTAAATGGGACACTAACAACGTTAACTCAATCAAATCAAATATTGGTTTTGTCTAGACTCTTAGCAACAATGGCAAGTTAACCAATCAGACTGCAAGACTAAAAGCAATTGTGGTAAAAAGTAATTTGTTAAATATTATTATTATACCTACCCTCTTTTTGCTTTTTCATGAGAAGCTCCATTTCAAGTTTCACTTTCTCCATCTTTGGTTTGTAACAGCTGGTTGCAACCTCAAAGTACTGGAACAGTTTGAAATAAACAGATTTCACTACTACAAGCATATTCAGAATCATTAGTTTTTTTCTTGTCATGTAAAATCACTACCTCCAGCTGTGCATCTGCAAGGGTCCTCTTTTTGCCTTTTCTGATGGGGTTTATGGAAACCTCCACCGCTTCATCAATATCCTAGGACACATAAAATTAAATCAGACAGCGACATTATTATTATTACGTGGCATCCACGTCTTAAAACCGGGTTGGAACCTTTTTTTTTGTTGGTAGTCACAAATGTGCATACCCCACGGATATTGAATTAATCTCCGATCGGGTGGACTTATTTATATTCCCTATGGCATTTCCAAACTCCCCTACCCCGAGGAGAACTCCAAGACTTCCCAAGCCATCACGATTTATCTCTGCTAGCGCGTTAGACCACTCGGCCATCGTGACACACTTCCGTCCAAGAGGTGAAAGCAAAGATTTATAATAGAATCTTTCCGCCCGCCATGATTGTTTCAGTATTAAACTATTCGATAAAGTGGATAGATGCTTTTTTCTTTGAGAAAGGCAAGCTTTCAAGGTAAGGAGAATTTTCTACGTTATTTCTAGATCTTGCTTCGTACTTGTGTGTTCCACTGTGAACATTATTATTTTGCATACAACGAATACTTCATTAGAAGCATTTTGCATAGAACGAATACGTACTCCAATATTTCTTGGGAACCAGTTTGTTCGCCGTTTTGACGTAGAGAGAAAATAAGAAAATATCTTTGAACAGCCAAACAAGATAAAAAATGAAATCAAGCTTAAAAAAACGAATTAGCTATCTCTGTCACGGGGACTTCGCAGCCGTCTCCCATCCAAGTACTAACCTCATTCGGAGGAGCTTAACTTCAACTGACACTTGGACTAGCATCAACGATTGTGATCTTTATGTTAAATTCGCACATAGATCTTGTCGAACTTTATAACACTTGAAAGAAAAAAAAACGCACCAACAAAAACCAGTTGTTATGCCGTCATTTTGTCACAGATGTATCCTTTGTTTCGTGAGTTGTCAGTAAACACGCAAGGTATAACTTGATCACAGGCGGCCGCTAAAATCGATGTCACTTCCGATTTTGCGATTTTACTTGTATGACCAAAAGTACGATAGAAAAATTGAACTCTGATGGAACGTAACAAAAATCTCCCGAAATGTTTTTCGATAATGGCAAATTGTTTTATTCTCGATCGACACTTCCTAAAAGTTCCTTCTGCTCTCCTTAAAAACTACATATTAATATATATTTACTTTTTCGTCAATATTTGTTTTGCATAAAGCAGGCTAGCAAAATCTGTACCTTGCTTTGTTCACATTTTTGAGCGTTAAAATAGAATTTTTGGGCGTATGTTCCTGACAGCAAAAGTCGCATATTTTAACGTCCCCCATCCAGATACTAACCCCGCTGGAAAGGGGAAAAAAACTTTAGTAACATTGCTCTTGGAAAGGTGTCAGAAGCTCAGAGTACACGCTTAAGCTTGTGGTGAAAAAGAAGTTGTAAATGATCAACATATCGGCTTTGAAGCCAAATGTTTCTCGATTTCCTGTTATTTTCTTCAATCGTTCTGGGCTTAGTATTTTACTGAACCACATGTCTTCTTAGAGGGTATATAGCAAAGATGTCTACCATGGCACCGTAATGATTTACGATACCAAACAATGTCGTGTACTATTAGAGCTACATATTGTGCAAGGACTTGAATCTCCTGGAAAAAACAAAACGCCGCTCAGTTGACAGTTATGGAAAAAAACACTGTCAAGTCAGGGGCGGATCTAGCATTTTTCGAAAGTGGGGGCCAAACAAGAATACTAATCAGCGTGCGTTAGCGCGCCTCGGTAGCGGCTTAGGCGCTACATTCTAGGGGGGTCTGGGGGCATGCCCCCCCAGAAAATTTTGAAAATTTGGGAACTCTTACATGCAATCTGGTGCAATCTGGAAAGTAAAATATCAGGATTCCATATTGAATAAAATTATAAGTTGTGGTTATAATGATGCATGGTTTGTGACTCTTCGCTCCAAAGTCACAACAGCCTTGGAAGAAACGAATGAAGTGTCTGTATACCACAAGTGCGCGGGATGGTGATCTTTACGTATGCTTTCTTAGCCATTTTCTGAATCTTTTCATGCACTGAATGCGCAAACACTGCTTTTGCATCCTTGCGTATATCTGCCAGCTGATCTTTCACCACGTTAATATGCCTGTATGCCTCAATAACATCCAATGTCGAACCCTGGTTTAACGAACGGCTAAGTCCTACCCTGAATCCAAAAAGATGCTTGGCAGTGTAAAAGCCAGCAATGAACACAGGGTTCTTGATTTGATGGAACAGGTCATAAGCACGAACGTGTCACAATGTTATTCTCATTGTACCTAACCAAAATATATAATTATATATATAGACATTACGATTTTACGTTGTTACAGTCTCTGTAAAATAGGTTGACTGTAGACAAGTAATTCTCATCCAGTCTTCTTCGTCATTTCAAAAGGATAACATTAACACCGATAACGTTGAAAGCTTTTTCGCACAACTTTGGTCATACTATTAGCAAAAAATCATGCTTTAGCTAAAAAAATCAAAAGCTCCAACAGACTGCTTACAAAATTATAAAATTATTGTATATTTTGACAAAAGACAAATTTCCGACGAACTGAAAGGGGGGCCGCGGCCCCCTCGGCCCCCCCCTAAATCCGCCCTTGCAAGTTACTGCACTACCACACGCAATGCGTTCTTACTTTAAAAAATATCCCGTATCTCCTCAATTCTACCCCCCCCCCCCCACCTCCATACTAAAAATCCCGTATCCCCACAATTTTTTTACCAAATTATCCCGTATCCTGATCGCTTCTCGAGCTTTTGGCTAAGATTAGTTTCTTGGCCAAGGACTACGGTCAAGTACTATTGTACAACGTACGGTACTTTTTCAGTGCCGTAAGGGGAAGGCACAGAACAGTTTCGGCTGTTTGTCTGTTCTCTCGAAAACGATGACAAGGGTTTTTTGGGTTTTTTGTTCAGCTCGAGTGTAGAATCAGGACGAACTGTTGTAGTTTCTGATAACTATTTACTACTTGTAGCTTTTGTTGAATTTTGAATCGATGATAGAGAGAGTTTTGGCGATCTCAATCCGGACTGGACTACTGGATTTAAGGATTTTTCTTAACGAGATTTCAAGTTATTGTGGAACGTTTGGTACCAAGTTACTGAAATCAAGATTATGGAATTGAAAAATTAGAACTTTGGACTGGACTATACAACACGCAATTACGGAATTTTTGAGCATTGAGAGAAATAGAGCACGGATGTTGTCTTCTTGTCTTCGCCACGGCAAATTTATACAGTTTGCAAGGAACTAAACCAGGATTACAGAACCAGACGTCGATTACAGGGCCCGGTTGTTCGAAAGCCAATTACCTTAATCCAGGATTAGCGTAAACTTTTGTTTCATGTTTTCAACTTTTTGGTCACAGTTTCCTTTGCTTATTTTGTTTTTCAAGATTGACTTCTTCTAATGTAAAGTTTTTCTGAATATCAGCCTTGAACAGCATTTGGGAGTAGAGGATAAAACTCGTTTTAAAACCCAGTTTCTGAACAACTGGCCCAAGATGATAAGTTGTTGAACTGTGATTTGTAATAAGTTTTTCGGATGATTTAAGGCTGATCCTGTAATTTTTGGATGAAAGGAGTTAACGAAGCAAGTAAAACTGTAGGATTTGAATTAAGTCTCCTTCCAAAAAATAAATAAATAAAAGATCCCGTATCCTGATAACCTGCTAATAGGGCTTCGTTGTTTGCATTTGCAAATTTAGTAACATTAGTAATGAGTTTTTACAACAAAAAACTTTAAGTTATATTACAGATGTATCTTTCTAGTAATCTTTCGCCATTTTCCGAAGTCTAGCTGTACGTGAATTGAACTGTACCTGGACAATTTGTGTTAACTGTTTGCGCATTCCACGGATACGCCCTTGTAGGCGTCTTGTTATTATATTATTAAAACTTCTTAGCAGCACGAAGTAAGATATCGCTTTGATGATCCATACGATGTTTTTGAAATTCATATTTAATCAATACATGTTTCGGATGAAACATCATCCATCGTCAGATGACAAATGAGAAATAAACTAAAGTTGAGCAATAAATAGTGTAACAAAGTGAGATATAACATAAATAATTAAGGATGAAGGCGAGAACAGAATAAAACACCCAACCACGAAACAAAACAGAAAAACCAAAGTGTTTAGGCGAAGAAAAGAAACTAATTAGTATGAAAGGGATAAATTAAGATGTTTGACTTGGGAAACGAGTCATTTACAAGTTTTCATGTGCAGGCTGTAATGCCTGTTATATCGGTGAAACCAATCGACATTTCGCCACTCGCATCCGTGAACATCTCGCCTCCAAACATTCCACATATTTAAGCACTTGAGAGGTTCTGAAAATTGTCGCTCCCGGTGTTCAGAAGACTGTTTTAAAATCCTCGACTCTGCTTCCACACGTTTCCAATTGAAAATCAAAGAAGCCATGCATATCCTTTGGGAGCAGCCATCTTTAAATTCCCAAGTCAAACATCTTAATTTATCCCTTTCAAACTAATTAGTTTCTTTTCTTAGCCTAAACACTTTGGTTTTTCTGTTTTGTTTCGTGGTTGGGTGTTTTTATTCTGTTCTCGCCTTCATCCTTAATTATTTATGTTATATCTCACTTTGTTACACTATTTATTGCTCAACTTTAGTTTATTTCTCATTTGTCAACTGACGATGGATGATGTTTCATCCGAAACATGTATTGATTAAATAAGAATTTCAAAAACATCGTATGGATCATCAAAGCGATATTATTATTATTATTATTATTATTATTATTCAATACCCTACATTTCACTAAAAGCAAACCAATAAAGAAAGAAAATGATTTTCATTGCGTTAATAAACTCTCTCATCAACAATTTAATAGCAAGGTAAACATCTTTATTTAAATAAAAAATATAGACAGAGAACTTACTGTAGCCTACTCCGCAGTTAAAACCAATCCATGTTGGGAGACTGCAAAGGCCTCTATTTCATTCACTGTAAGCTTAAGCTTAAGTTAATCCACTTTCATTTTTCTTGATTAGCACTCCATGTTAAAGTCAACAATGACTTTGCAGTAATTTTTTACAAGAAGAAAGAAGAAACATGACCACAAAAGTGACAAAACAAGATCAAACTAGCCTACCTGTCCGCTTCGATACCTTACCTGCCCGCACTCACTGCAACCTTTCGTTGAAAAAAAACTAAACATTTATATATGTTATAAGGTTAAAGAAACCTCATCGCAAACGTACGACTTGGTGCTTTTTGACGTACATTATCAGGTTTGCAAGTGATATAGATAAATTCTCGAAAGACAAGAAGGATGTGCTCAAACCATGTATCAACGGCTGGTCAACGTTGCAAGATACTTCGATTTCAAGATTGCCGTCACACTCAAGACATGCTTGTATTATGGAATTTCCAGTATTGTATAAACGAACCACAAACTAGAGTTATTTAACAGGTGAACAATAAAAAACAATGGAAAGAGGGCATCAATGCCACTGTTCCACTTCTCCCTCCAACGACCACGTGTCCACGCAGACGCAGAAGGTCATTCCCGAAAAAACCTACCCGAAAATATCGGGCTACGTTCGGGTGTTTTGAAAAACACTTTTCGCAACCCGAAAATCACGCCCGAAAAACTCCCCGAAAACTTTACGGGCCCGAAAAGTTTTCGGGTCTTTTGAGAAACGCACGCCAGAGGTCTCTTGAATTATGAGATTCGCTCGGCCTTCAATTTGAGGCCAAAATTTGTCACAAGTGTAGCCACCCTGGCGCGCAGGCGACGCGACAAAATCTGGAAAAAATCGCGTCACCGGCGCGAGACAAAAATCGCTCGTGTAGCCGCGGCTTAAGCAACGTTGTTATACCTCATAACTAAAATACGTTTTCCGATTGGAGGAGAACGTGTCACGTGTCATGGGTCAAGACTCACTCAAAATGTCTAGGGCGAACAAAACTCACTACAACGACTTGAACCTTCGACTCGCACGTGATCAGGTCGTGCACCTTTGACACAGCGGCAAATTCCGTGTAAAAATCCCTGTACTGTTCTATTTTCCGTTGAGAGGTACAACAAAACACTTAATGACTGGCCCCACGGGAAACAGTGAGTTTTGTTGCCCCTCGACCCTCAATGTTCCCCGAGGCGAAGCCGAGTATGTTGTGGGTGAGGCGAAGCGTAGGAGAACATTGAGGGTCTCGGGGAAACAAAACTCACTGTTTCCCTTGTGGCAGTCATTAAGGACGGTGCCTACTAATTCAAAGATATTCTTGCCCCGGTTTATGACTACCGTATCTGCTCGAATAAGCGCCGCGGCGCTTAAATAATTTTTCGCGCATTAAGTGAAGCGCTTATTTGACGGAGGCGCTTATTTGCGGGCGGAGATTAACAGAAGCGTCTTTTGATAGTCATCATTTGACTATTACGGCATTTTACTTAATGGACTAGCAGTGAAATACAATCACTTTGAACTGAAGAACATCGGTTTTGATGCAAAGAAATTCCCCATGCTGTGTTAGAGTTGCAATTTAGTATATATGTTTTTTACTTTGCCGAGATTTCTCGAATAAACGTTTCATTGGGACCGCGGCGCTTCCTCGGGGGCGGCGCTTGTTCCAGAAAATACGGTATGCAAGAATGTAATGTAGATCTTAAGGACGTTCGCGCCCATTACTACTGCGCGTTTTTTCGCGCATGTCACGCACACATCATGCATCGTAGACCACGAAGGTAAACACGATGCTAAAGGTGCAACATTTTCCACAAGAATGGAACGTGAAAGCATTTGGCATTATGGGATAGATGTGGACCCAGGTCTTCTTGGAAATGTCACGCAATGGCGTGACAGTGCAAATAGACAAATTTTTTTTTTTTTTTTTTTTTTTAGAATAATTCCAACTTTATTGAACATACACACGTGCAGTTAACATTCACAAAAGACAATCTGCAACACTAACAAACACAACAACTTAACACTAACAAAAAAGAAACCTCATACAATAAAAACTTTAGAGCGCAATCAGCAATCAACAGAGTTTCATTCCGTATTTAAGGACGTTCGCGCCAATTGTTTGTGCGCAACGTTACTGCGCAGGTAACGCGACTGTAAATGTCACGCATTACTTCGAGCATTAGTGAAGCCTTTGCAAAAACCGTGGACGATAAGTCTTGCACAGCGTTGGATCAGAGAAGATCGTAATCAGTCAAAATTGATTTAAAATATTTATGAAAGTCAAGTAGACTACAGCACGAGGTTTTATCAGTCGCGAGGTTTTATCAGTCGTGCACTAGTCTACTCGACTTTCATACA
>NC_090884.1:20606440-20608940 GCF_036669925.1 Montipora capricornis | reverse complement strand
AGAAAATAAGATATGTTCACAAGCTCTAAACCAGTGATTTAACTTGCTGGTTGTATATCGGCGCGGATACTTTCAACATAAGTACATGCTTATGCAAAGTTCGCTTATCTTTGAGCTGCACTGCACATACATCTTTCAGCAAATACATTATCTCTTTCAAATGCGACTGAAGAAATAATTTTTCCATGGACATCTGGAACCTTCAGCTTCAAGTGGAGAAGTGAAGATGTCTTGGCGAGATGCTGGGACATTGTGTCTGATATCATAATGTGAAATTTAGCTTGACAATGTCGGATGACCGACTGTCATTTCCAGTACTGTCATTATTATTGTTGTGTGCAATTATGATAGTTAGATCATAGTTTCAGACAAATTCTGAATATGTTCTGTCTTATTAGGGACATTGCCAAAGATAAAGATCTTCCTTCTGTTCAACTTGATGCAGTGACTTTTAAAAGTGTTCTTGTAAAGGGCCTTGGCTCTTTACATGGCCAGGTACTACTTATGTCTGAGGTTTTTGGTTATTGTGTAACAATTTACATTTTGCTGTTAAGATAATATTATCTGATGCTACAGTGAACATGTATCTTTTTAGAAATTGCACCATACATATATAATTTGCAAAGATGTACACTGTATATGGTACATTGTATCACTGATGTTGTGGTGATGGTCTTCCCTGTGCTTTTCTCATTACTGTTGGCTCAAGTCAAATTATCACATCACTTGATTTTTTAGTCAACAGCCAAGAAGTGCCAATTGGACTGTGCTAATTTATTTTTTGGACTGTCGGTCAACACTCTTTGGTTGACATTTTTTGGTTGACATATGTAAAGTGTCCGCAACATGTAAATGATTTGAATTTCATGTACCGGTACATGTATCAGCCAGTATGCAGATGGTACAGTGAAGGAGAAAAAATACTGAATACTTTCTCATGTATAAACTTTAACACAATGAGTCAGCTCTAAATTCATGATAACAAATAACTTGTAACTTCTGATATAGGTATTCTTGGAGAAGGTGAAACATTCTACATGTACATGACATACCAAGAGCTTTACATATGTCAAAGAAGTGTAATATATAAAAGGGAGTCAGGATAGCTTGGCGATTATCAACTATGCCTCTCGCGTCTGCGACCCCCGGCTCAACCCTGGCCTCAAGGTTGTACATGTACATGTATGTGGGCTGCGTTTCTGTCGATCTCAATCTGACTCTGAGGGTTTTTTTCCGGATACTCCGGTTTCCCCCCTTCATCAAAATTGACTCTCAGTTAATAAGATCTAGGCAAATATCCTCGAAAGGGATAACCACTGGTATGTCTCCCTTTCATTGTGTTAAAGTGAATAAAGTTTTGTTTCTTTGTTTTTTTTTCTTTTGATAGTGAATGTTTTAAATCAGAGAATGATATCCTCATGAACTATGAGGACTCTAAATTCTGTGAAGATCTTTTAACGAATAAAGAGTGCTTAGAAGCTCTTAAAGGGACACTGTCATGAGCTGCGCATGCTTGAGTTTGTTTGATCTTGCACTCACAGAAAATTCTAGCCACCATCATGGATTCATGCGTGAGTCACGTTAATGAATTCTATGTCAAACATAGCACTCAGAATTTAATATTTAGCTGTCAGGAAGAACTTTTTGGATCACTTAACTTTTGTAAATGCGGAAGTGCTTGCAGTACAAAGCGATTTCAAGGAAAACAGCAACAGAAGATGCCCTTGTAAAGGAAGAAACAAATTGTGCGATGTGGAACAAGAGATAAATATTGCAAGAATAGGGTATGTATTTGGTTAGAAATGATTGAATTTTATGCAGGTTCGCCAAGTTCTGAACTTATTGGGCTTTTATTTTAGGATTTGCAAGATAATGCACCGCATCCAAAGGCAGAAGAGTGCAGCCCTGACTCGAAGCTTTGAAGGATTTCATCTTTAAGCGTTGGCGATGTTCAATCCAAAGAGCAACAACAACGCAAACTGTAATCTTTCTCTTTTGTACCTTGTAATGGATGTACAAGTGATCTAGAGGGAATTGGAGTAAGCAATATGCGAGTGGGAGTACACTGTACCTTCGTTCAAAAACCTTGTGTGAAAACAATGAATCACAGCACAAGTAATAATTTATGAGTTTGGAAAATATACATGTTTCAGCATAATCCAGTTCTATCAACATTGTCTTAAAACGTGTAAAGTACCTTTAGAGCGTCTACTTACTACCTTTACTTTACTTTACTTTTTACTACCTTTACTTTACTTTACTTTTTACTTTTATACAAGCTTACACATATTTTTTTTTGTGCGTTGTGTTTCCATATTTTCCCCTGCATGATATTTTTTAGAAAAAGTCTTGTTTTCTCACTGATAACACCTTGTATTTTTGTACCAAAAAATGATAACAGACAATGCTAGTTGGGTATTCTGCAAAGTAATAAAATTGCCTATTACTGTTTCTTGGTAGGCATTTAGTGGTACCCTCAGTGGATCTATGGTCAGGAAAT
>NC_090884.1:20586440-20593940 GCF_036669925.1 Montipora capricornis | reverse complement strand
TATTGTTTTTCATTCTTCTTTAAAAATGTATTTCATTTCACTTTGCCTCCTACTTTGTTTGCATTGTGCTTCAATTTAATTCTGAAGCGTGTTTGCTGCGCAATTGCATTTCGTCTTGCACTTTGAATTTCATTTGAAATTGATGTTATATTTCAATTTGAAGTGCATTTCCATTTTAGTTTAACTTAAAAGTAAAGTGGTTTTATTTTTCAAATTCAATGTACATTTAAATTTCATGCCATTTTACTATTAAATTTCATTTCATTTCACGTCGTGTTTTATATTACTTTTGATTTATTTCGCAGTGAAACTAACGTTTATTACACAAAAATATGTGAATTTTTTGTTGGCAGTTCTCGGCCACCATACACCGTCCAAAAATATCAAACGTGTTTGATTTCATCCTCACGGCCTCGCAAAGCGAATTTCTTACCACAATTTCCAGGCACACGTGAGGAAATGGCTGAGGAAACCGCCTCGCGAGGCAGTTTGCTCAGCTCTTTCTTCAAGTGTGCAGCGGGCTTAATGTAAGTATTATTCTTGTGGTTTACTACTGCGGTATTACTTTCCAAGTTGTTTAACAGTAACAAATTACAAAAAGAAAAAGATTCCAAGGAAACCAAACCCCTGAACTACAGTACTGTGCAAAAGTAATGAGAGCGAATTTCGACGAATTTCGTCTATTGTTCTCGCGAATTTTTGACGATATGTCGGCGAAATTTTGCGAGGTATTTTGTGTCGCTCAATGTGATATTTCAAAGAAAATGTGGCGAAATTTCGCGAATTCTTTCGAAATTTCGAAGTAACCAACTTTCCTTGCTGCAAACTCTTTTGAAATTTCAAAGTAACGAACTTTTCTTGCTTTGAAAATTTCGAAGAATTGAACTTTCGTTTCTTCGAATTTTCGAAGCAGTGAACTGTCGTTAAAAATACACTGTACATTATAATTGCAGTAACATACATAACTCGGAACCAAACGCGCTTTCTTGATTTATTTACACCACGACTGAAGAGCGTTTCAAAAATGAGCTAGAGAGATTTAACCCGCACTCTGCTTCAGTAGAGTAACTGCCTGTTTGTTTTAGACAAGACAACGCTTGAAGGACTGAATCGTAATGACAACAAGCGGGATTGTAAAACTCCATGATCTGGATTACACATGCATATCTCTGGTTGAAGTCTAACTCCAATTGAAGGTCAAGCTTGCAATTGTTTGATCCTCCTCATAGACAAAAAGCGCTTTGACTTGCATACCAGTAGTTCGAAAATGTGAATGATTTCGTAGTAGTAGTAGTAGTAGTAGTAGAAAATTATTTCATCTCAACTGAAAAGATTGTTTTTGTGCTCTGGTTGACAGTTGATCATTGGTGCACATCGGCGTGGCTTATGCAAATTCATCAGGAGTGACGGCCGGCTGCCAACAGAGTTACTCGTGAAAGCGCAAAGTGAGCACGGGAGCAAAGATGGTTTGAACATCAGACTTTGTCAAGTTAAGAGTTATGTCTTTCTTTAGGCGAAATTTCAAAATTTCCCAAGTTAGTTTCGCTTGCTGGTTTTGCGTCTTTATAATTCGTGTGCAAACGATGAGCGTTCAGATAATTTAGAGACTTCATTTCTCCACTAAACACAGTCTATTCCTAGATTAGTTTTCCATGCGCAGTCAACATGCTGCAATTGCTATGATTACACATAACAATTTATTGCTGATGAAAGAGATGAATTTTTCGTTGGTACGTCAGGTCTCAAAATAGAACTGACAAAGGCTCCGAAGCCTCACAAGAATGTATCAATTAAAATTGAAATTTGACAAGTTTCATAATAAAAATGAAAATGGCGAAGATAAAACAAAGACAAACGCACAAGTTTGAATTTCAAGTCTCCAAATAAAATAAGATCAGCGTTGGACGAAAACAGAGACAATCGAACCTTTTTCGAAACCAAACAAATTTCTCACACACACATACAGTATTACAGCTTGGATAACAACCAGTGTTTTGTTGGTTGGATAACACAGTTGTCGCTTACACTGTAGTTAATAACAGTATCTTTGTATCTTTACAGTAAAGAAGTCGTTGGATTTACATTATGTATCTTTACAGTAAAGAAGTCTTCGGATTTACATTATGTAAAGATAATAAAATTTGTGTCCTTACGAAATCGTGCACTTTCTCATTTTGATTACGATTTCTTGCTTTAAGAATCGATTCTTCACACCATGAGATCTAAAACTTGACAGTCTTCCGCTTATTTCATAAGTGCAGCAGATCATTGTTCTTTCCCGTGGCAAGCCTCGTCTTTTCTCTCGTGGCAAATTTCCCGTGGCAAATTGCACCCCGGTTTTATCGAGGGAAAAAAATTTGCATACCTCGGTGGCGCGCGACCACTACCTGCAGCAAAGACAAGGTATTGCCTTGTCCTGAGGGGTAAATACTTTCAGGCGGTACTGTATTACCCCATACGTTAGAGCAATAAAAGAGCCTGCTGAAAATAAGGGCATTAATTATTAATATAAGAGTTTTACTCTCAAGAAGGTGTTTAATTTTATTTATACGATGTAGCTTATACAGTCCATGATGGAAAATGAAGAGAAAGGGTCAAGGTACAAACAAAATATGGACTTAAGGGTGACGTCACGGGCCCCAAATAAGTGTGACAAGTGAAACCCAGTCCCCGATCATGAGCAGACGGGAGAGAAATGACGATAAGGGATCACGTCATTCCCGCCTTTTTTCCCTCATTTGGGTTTCCCAAAAGTCCATATCTAATTCGTACATTCTTCCTATCTCTTCATTTTCCGTCATGGTCGCTTGGTAGAAGGATCTCCGTCGCTTCGCTCCCTATTTTGCGCGCCAAAACCACATACACACAATGACTCGGTCCCAATTTCCACTCACTCATCAAAATCGGTTGCTATGGTGATATCTCTATGTCGGTACTTTGACAGACAGCAGAGGGGTTGGTGCTTTTCTCCATTAGAACGACAGGAGGTAAAGATAAGCTCCTTGTTAATTGTGGAACCCCAACAATAAGGAGCTTAGTTTTGTCTGGGTTGATTAACAGAGAGTTTGTTGAGCACCACTTTGCGACTGCGTGGAGGTCACTATTGAGGTCATGGATGGCAACTTTGAGGTCAGAAGGAGGAAGTGCCAAAAGCAACTTCGTGTCGTCTACATACAGTAACCCATGGCTTCGCACTTTTTCGGTACTGAGAGAAGGTCGTTAACATACAACGTGGACAAAGCAGGCCCGAAAATGGACCCCTGGGCCACACCCGTTGTCAGGGGGAGGTGATCAGATAGGGCACTGCCTATCCTGACCACTTGCTTGCGTGGTGAAATGTAACTCTTAAACCAGGCTAAGGCGGAATCAGACACACCCAGTGATTGTAGCTTCGATAAAAATTAATGGATGTGGAGTATGGATCACATCCATTCTCTCCTGATAATGGCGGATGATCTGGATGAGGAGGGTAGAGACATAGCTGGCGATGACATGGAAACAACATCTGTTGGAGGCACCACAGCAACAGCACTGTTACCACACCCAACTGAGGTAGATTCTGGCCCATCAGGGAGTGCCCAGCTTGTTGGGTGGCGTGTATGGTACACATGCTGTCCAAATGCCACAAGCAGTTGAAAATAAATGCTGTCAGCTGAGAACTTGCACAACAACATCAGCGCGTTTTTTAAAATTATGTCTTGATGTTTGATGTATGAGAACTTTGCATTCGTAATATGGGAGACATAATTAAGGAATGATCGGGAAGATAACAGAACAAGATAACAGTTGTGGGAAAAAGTAATAATTGGTTCTACAACAAGTTGCAGAAATAGTGAAGACACTTCACCTTCTTGGGGCATTATTAATTTACCTATTATCTCTCACACTGTAGCCCCCCTCCCCCCTTATCAGTGTCTCTAGCAAGAAAAAGAAATTGTTGCAAACATAAACAGTCAAGGGGGAGAGGGGAAGGGAAGTGGTATTGGAAACTCGAAAAGGTATTTTTTAATGAAAGTGTCTCAACAATTTTGCAACTTGTTGTCTGAGTTGCATGGTTGTCACTGTATTGCCATACTGTCACTTTGTTTATTGGTACGGGAAGGCATATATAATTTGCGTTTAATATGGTGTTTCGAAAAAAAAAAGTTTTAATTCTATGATCTGCTGTGAATGGAAAATGGCCAGCGATAAACTGGATTTTGGCGTGGGGTTTCGGTATGACGTAATTTGAAGCCATGTCACTGCTTTCTGTGAGTCACGTCGAAAATACACGTAATTTGGGAGATAGAAAGGTGTGACTTCCATCCTTTCGCTTTTTGCAGTATGCTAGAAATATCCTGGAATAATTTGTCTTAAACAAGTATACACGCGCAACATGTACTAAATTAGCTGTTGGTTATGTATGAGAAACAGACATTACCTCTTGTTTAACTGGGATCGCATGCCATTTAAAGGGAACATGCACTTTCCGAAAAATCAATTCTTAGCAAACATTGTTATACAAAGATACATTTTCGTAGAGGTCCATTTGTAACATTACGTATTGCTTTAGGGTTAGTCTGCTTCCAGAGAAGGGATTGCTAACACTTAGTAGCAAGTCTTCTAAGTGACGTGTGTCGGGTACAGCCTAATTCCATGTTCGTTGGAATGACCAACTGAGCACAATGATCAAAAGAAACCACCCGATTGTGCTAAATCCTTTGCGAGATTTGTTTTACACTGAGATACAAAAGTGAACAAAATTGAACTGGCTACACTATGACATTTAACAATGAAACGATATATGAAATGGATCATGTATGAACTGCGGATATGAAATCAAGTGAAGCTATTATCCTCGCGGTATGAGTGCAATTTTTGCAATTGCAAAAATTGCGTTCATAACTGCGAGGGTCATAGCTTCACTTGACTATTACATTTATATGAAACGGTCTACACGGTCTACCACAACTTTTCACTGAGAAAATATGATATCATATTCCTTGCTGTTGCGATGGTAGACCGTGCTTGGATGGTAGACTGTTGGTAAATGGAATAGACAATATGTGCAGGATTTCTAACTGTGTGAACTTTATTATGAATCATCTGGTAATGTATTGGATTGAATAGAAAAGAAAGTACTAGTTGAATTGTGCTGTTTCCTGGAAGATACGATTTGCAACTGTAACGCCACCATCCCCATTGACGTCACCAAGGAACACAATAAATGGTATTGAGTTACATAATACGAGCCATGTGTAGCTTTCAGAGCATTAGATCTGCAGTGTAAAATACTTTGCTCGCTTTAGTATTTGGTATGGAGTCTTGGGTTAGCGATGATAAGTCCAAACACTTGAAAATCGATGCCTTCGTATGTCAATAATTAATATCCTTTCGTGTTTGGTACAATGTGCTTTGCACTTCGCGTGCAAACTTCTGAAATGTTTCAGAGCTAATATACAATATCTAACGATTGTTTCTTTAGTTCCTGCTTTTCTACATTGAAAATTTTCCCTATAGGATTTAAATCCGAACTGGCAAAAATATTGCCATTAATCAGACAACAAGTTGCAGAAATAGTGGAGACACTTCACCTTTCTGGGGCATTCTCAATTTACCTATTATCTCTCACACTCCCCCCCTTATCAGTGTTGCTAGCAAGACAAAAAAAATTGTTGCAAACTTAAACAGTCAACATTGATAGGGGGAGAGGGGAAGGGAAGTGGGAAAGGTTTAAATTCTAAATATAGCGGGTATTAGTAGCTAGAAAAGGCGTTTTTTAATGAAGTGTCTCAACAATTTTGCAACTTGTTGTAGCTCTCAAATTTCCAAGCCAGACCTATTTTTTTGTCCCGTTGTTTCAGATTCCAAGTAAGCTGAGATGAAAATGAAAATAAAAATTAAAATAATATTAACAGTACCAATGGTTGTTTCCTTTGTTTTGTCAGCTAATTTCAATTGATATGCTTTGTGCCCCATGTTGTGGAAGAAGAAAAGAAAAGTTGAGGTTGAGGGGAATAATTTATATTTTCTCTGCAAGTTACTTCCCTCAACCTTTACTCTGCTCTTTTGTTATTCCAAATTTCCCAATTGACTTTTGCGAGCCCACTAGGATAACAGAAAAATATTAAGTTTTGTGTTCATAACATATTATATTTACCAGGCTTCAGTAACCTTAGTTTGTATAATCCAGGGGGGAGTAGAAATACTCGGAGTCTCTTCATGCTAATGAAACCGGAAATAAGTGCCTGCCTGATGAGCCTTCTGGCTCGTAAGCAGAGACTTTTATACTTAACTCAGACCAATACTTTTATTGGTCCTCACCTTTATTAAGTTTAAGGTGAGGGCCCTTCTGAACAACAAATCAATAGGTATTATTCAAATAATATTTTACTATAATCATCATTACCAATAATAATAGTTATTGCTGTTGATGCAAATTTCAAATACAATAAAGGAGTGAGGAAAACTGTAGACACATACTGGATTTCAAACAGGACATTTAAGTACCAAACAACAGTACTGAAATGACAAAACCTCTACAGAAGATCATGCCGTATTATTATAAATTTTTAAAGAAAAAAAAAAAAAACCAAAATAACCAGAGGGAATGTAGCTGTGATTCACAGGAAAAAGTACATGTACTGCTCTCCCTTTTTTTGTTATGCCTGACATCAGTTCCTATGAATTATTTTGTCACATCATTATTTTTGGTGTTGATTATTTTCATGTAATCAAGAAAATTATAATTGAATAAAAGTTCCGGTAATACTCAGTGGTACATGCAGTGTACTCCCCACTTTCGTTATCACAATTCGTTTGTCTTTATTGAGGAGCTGTATAGCTTGGTTATGGAGTTCTTCATAACTTGGAAGACCATAAATTTACAAATATCTGTACTCCTCCTCTGTGGTCAATTGTTTATCACTGTTTGTGGATCTATAATAACGAAACAGAGATGATCAACATCTATAGCAAGACAGTTGACCACAGAAAGATAACGAATACCCGAACAATCAATTTTCTCTTGTTTACCTGATAAAATTTCAGCGTTTTCCTCACCCTGTGCTTAGTAGTACATCCAGTTGTTTGCAAAGAACTTTTGGCTGCAAGTCGTGTTGACTCAGTGATTCTCTGTGCAATACAAAATATGGAGATTTAAAAGAGTATTAAAAAACTGAATTGCCTTGATTGAGTGGGCCAATAGACTCTTGTTACCTCCTGTGATATTCCAGAGAAAGTACACACTCAGTGTCACTGCCATCAGTGTATCCTGCTTCGAATTTGGCTTCAATTCATGACTGAAAAGTTGTTTCATCCAGACCGGAGAACTCTCGCTCACTTACCACCGCTTGTTGACGCTATTTTGTTTTTCAAACTTGAAAACATGTGCCAGACGTTTTCAAGTGTAGAGTTTAATTGGAGCATGCGCGATGCATGACAGTGTCCCTTTTAAACAAATGGATTGTAACAAAAGCCCTGGAACTGATGGCATTCCAGCTGAGTTTTTCAAAACATTTT
>NC_090884.1:20551440-20568940 GCF_036669925.1 Montipora capricornis | reverse complement strand
TGACCAATAATGGTTGGTGGGGTTCCGTATTTCCTCTTCTTTTCCTCAAGTGGTCAGAACAATGAACTTTGCCATCGACTTCACGCAATGCAAAAGGAAACTTGAGACCACTTGCACTGTCGAAAAAGAAATGCTTTTCTTGTTGCGGCATCTTCAATTACCATAGCCATCTTCTTTTCACTCATGGCCTCCACAGATGGACAGTCTGTAACCACGATTACATTATCTGCAAAGAAAAGACAATCAATTGGGTGGATTAGAT
The DNA here is from genome assembly GCF_036669925.1 of Montipora capricornis. Classification (NCBI taxonomy): domain Eukaryota; kingdom Metazoa; phylum Cnidaria; class Anthozoa; order Scleractinia; family Acroporidae; genus Montipora; species Montipora capricornis. The sequence goes on along the minus strand of NC_090884.1, from coordinate 20,568,678 downwards.
CTGCACTCTCAATAGTGTGGCATATCGTTAGTGGTGTGTAATCTGCAGAAAGTGTGCACAAATAAATCACTCCCACAACAGGTACGCAGCTTAAATGGATGGAACCTTTGGGTGTTACCAATCACTGTTAATTTACTGAGTGATGTCTTCCACGACGGATGATGAGCAATCTCGTAAACATTTTTAACAACCCTGATAGTTCAGAGTTTTGAATCACAAACAAGCAAATATTTTTCATCATTGGTTGGGGCCAATCCAGTGATGGAAAGCCATCTACCTTTATTAGAGGGAAATACTCTGAGGTGCAAATGGGACAGCATCTTCCGGGGCACCTTGATCATCGAAAAAGCGCATTTCCTTTGGCTATGGAGATGAGCTTTCTTGGTAGCGGTGTCTGCCTGTAACAAGTTAGTGATTGCTGTGAGTCATCAGTGAAGTACACAACTGCCACCTTTGATAACATTATGGCAAGAAACAATGGGGAGCTTATGTCTGAGTGACCTTCAGCAAACCAAGGTCTTCGAAGCTCTGGAACGTCTGTCCTTACCATCTTATCACTTTGACCGCAAGCGATGGTCACGGGTTGACTAATTCTTTGCAAGCTTTTCTCATCACTGTGTTTGTCTAACTGGGCTAAGGCTTTATGTGACACCCCTTTCAACATCAGCTCTACCACTTCATCTTCTGCTGTGGTAAGTATCAACGGTAAATCGGTGGAGTCAAAAGTGTAACGACCATCAAAGTGGGTGCCCCTCTTGAGGGAAGCCTGTGTATTCTTTATCTGGTGTCCAATGTCATGAATGTGGTAAAGGGGAAAATCTAAAGAACCCTTTCCATCATTAAATGCTTCAATAAAAGTTGACACTCCTTTGCCAAATTTTTCATATGCAGATTCTTGGTCTGATATGGAAAGCAGAATGTGCGACCGAGTACATGTGATGGCGTCCCCATTTTTAATCTTCTCATGGCAAGATTCACATGGGCGTTTGTCACAGTTCCAGGTGTCATAAATTCTTTCATGTGCTTTGCAAATAGCCCTGCCGGAAAAGCAGTCTTTGCAAAAGCTCTTACAAACCGGCATCAACTTGTTTCTTTTTGCAGAATCTAAGCACATAGAACAAGCTGAAGCATACGTTAAAACCTCTGTAACACGGTTCTCAACGTCTATGTGATCACCGGACTTGCCTAAATGTTAAATGACGATGGGTAATGCTACCATGTCATCCAATAGATGCGATAGAAACACTTCTCCCTGCTTTACCCAACTGTAACAACCATTTTTGAACATCTTTATCAAGTTTTCAAGCATGCATGGTTTTGTATCCATCTTTTGCAGTGCTGCCAGTGTCTGCCACTGATATTGGGGGTGATATTCCAAACAGATTCTGTTGGTACAAACATGAACTGGGAGAGAGAGCTTTTTGATCCACGACAATTGACCCATAGATGACCAACGCATGCTCACTATGAACAACCACCTTGGACAATCTTTGAAACATTTCAAGGGCAATTTCTACAAAATTCACAATAACACCACTCAAAACAAGTGGCACAGAAGCTTTCTTGTACCAAGTGGAATTCGACAAACCAAAGTGATTGACTGTATTTGGATTGGCAGGGGGATTTGCACCATCAGACATTTCAGCATTTTTTCCAACATTGTGTTTTCCCAAATAAATATTATACACTTGTCGCCTTGATACAACTTCTCGTATCATTTCCTGCTGCAAAACTGCTAAAGTGCTAGTAAATGTTTTAGCAATTCTACGTCTTGTCCTAGCACGATACCGACTAAACAACTATCTGAGCTTGAAGTTGATGATAACTTCATGACACCGCCGCGTATAATGAGACCTTTTAGCTGCATAATCACAGTTGCTTTGTATTTTCCTGAATTTCATAGGAATATTGCTAAGGAGTCTGAGCTAAACAGCTATATTACACAACGTCTGGATAATCTGCTTAAAGAAAGGCCGTCAGCGGGAATGGTGATTACGGGAGACATCAACCAACTGGATCCGCGCTCACTGTGTCGGAGATTTGATTTGTTGAAAATTGTTAAAGCCCCGACTCGCGGAAATAATATTTTTGACCAAAGCTCAACATCTGCCTCCCTTGGGGCGCTCAGATCATCAGTGTACCCTTTATGCTTGGCTGAAGCATAGACCAACTGGCAAATCGTCTGTGCCAGAAGTCTCAAAGCTGATAACGTCAGAGCTCTTGGGTTAAAGCTTAACTGGGAGTCTGTTTTCCAAGGGAAAGATGTGGATGATAAAGTCGAGGTGTTCAATAATATACTAATTGAAGCTCTTAACACCTGTGCTCCCCAAAAACATGTGCGCATGCACCTGAGTGACAAGAAATGGATGACACGACATATTAAAGGCGCAATTAGCGCTCGCCAGAAGGCCTTTTCTAAAGGTGACAAGGAAAGATACAAGCAGATAAAAGATAACGTTGCAAATCTCCAAGAGTGCAAAACGCAAGATTTATGAAACACAGGCCAGTGATTTTCGCATGTCTAATCCACGCAAATGGTATAAATCTATTTACGCGCTCTGCAGTGCCGAAAGACAAAGAACAACACCTACAGCCACGTCATCTGATGAGCTAAAAGAGGTTGCAGATAAGTTACTGCAAGCCTTCACAGCACCTTGGAAAAATAAAACGGCGACGGCTTTGCTGACCTCAGAAATATCTGATAGACTGCAAGAGAGACCACCTCCCCTTCCAAGTATCGCTCAAGTAAAAGCCATAATGAAACATCTTAATGGCAGGAAGGCTACAGGTTGTGATGAAGTACCGGTGTGGCTCTTGAAATCTTTTCACAAAGAGATAGCCCTGCTTTACATGGCATTATCTGTGCTAGTATACAGCAGGGCAAGTACCCAACAGCAAGCACACGTTGATTAGTCCTGTACCCAAGTTAGTAATCCAACAGACATTAATAACGACTTCAGACAAATCTCTGTCCTTCCTCAAGCTGTGAAAGTTCTTGAGAAAATCCAACTCATGCTGAATAAAAGTAACATGAAGATCGATGCTACCCAGCATGCATTTCAGGAAAAGCAGTCAACTGTAACGGCACTCACAAGTGTAACCTAAGATTGGTTCAATGCTACTCAGCCAACGAGTTGGTTTTGCGGGGTGCATGCCTTACTTTTGGATTTCCGCACAGCGTTTGATCTTGTTGATCAATCCACTTTACTTGAGACCCTAGCTACCGTGAATATCTTTCTCAGTTTCTGGAACTGGGTTCAAAGTTATCTCTCCGGTAGGAGAGATAACAGCAGGTTAGGCTCCCGGAGGTAGTTTCTTCTAGTGGAGAGGTTATAGCAGGAGGCCCTCAAGGCCGGGTTATTTCACCCACCCTGTTTAACGTGTTTATCAACGATATTGATGACTGCTATCCCCCGGGAGTTTCAATCAATACCTGTAAGTACGCTGATGATTGCACCCAATACGAACTGGTGCCGACCGGAAGTGAAAGTGACATGCATGATGTTATGGTAAAAATGGAGGCGTGGGCAGAGCGGAATAAAATGGAGATAAACGCCAAAAAGACCAAAGAGATGTGGATTAGTTTTAAGAAATCTCAGCAGATTCATGCCCCTAGTTCGATTAGAGTTGGAAACGAGGAGTTGGAGAGGGTAGAAGTTTTCAAGTTACTCGGAGTGCATGTTCAGAGAGACTTAAGTGGAATACACACATAGATGAAATTGTAACTAAAGCAAGTAAGCATCTCTACTTCCTTTTGTACATAACAAAAATTTGTCCACTTCTTGAATACGCATCACCCATCTGGGGAGGCATCCCAAACTATCTGGCTGAGGATCTACAGTGTATTCAAAATCGCTCTTAAGACATCTTAGGTCTAGCCAGAGAGACTGTGGAGCCCCTGGATGTAAGAAGGGACAGTCACACAGCACACGCTTTTAAGGAAATTTAGATTCAGAAGGTCTCCATCCTTGCTGTAAATTTCTAATTTCAAGACCCCAATCGTATTCCCTTAGGGCTCAACGGGTGCGAGTTCCCATTCCGTGAACGAATAGGAACATGAACTCTTTCATACAGCGTGGGGCTAGATTGTTAGGAAACAAATCATATAAAGCATAGTCTATATTTTATTTTAATTTTATTTTATTCTATTTATTTAATTACACCTGTATAATTATTATTTTTATCCTCATTAATGATCTTAATTGTAATTTTGTACATTTTAAAATTATTGTAAATTTGATGTAATTCTGTTTAGCCAAAATCAAATAATAAAGCCTTGTATAAATGACAGATGGATATCTTCCGGGCTTACTGAAACAGTGAAAGCAATTTTTTTGAATAAATATGCGTGCATTCCAGTTTTAGAAAAAATCGCCAGGCTGTTTGTAGAGCAATTGCCCCAATACATGCTGTGTCATAGTTGATAAATAAAACCATGTTAACTAGCCTATTTTTAACCTGTTTGTTGTAAAGGTACAGCGAATAAATTTCTCAAAATTCAAACTTATTGTACATAAAGGCTTTAAGGTACATTGTATGATGCACACACAGATGCACACATGGGAGTTCCATAGGAAGCTAACAATAACAAAAAAGATACTTAAATGTGGCTTTAAAATAGTTGTTGTCATTTGTTTTTGGTCCACATACATCATTTTGCCTAAATTTGAAACTGTAATTACAACTAACATTCGAAAGCAATTACTGAGTAATGATTGAATGTACTAAAGAGCACTTCCTTTTTTGTTTTACAATTATCATCAAAAATCAACAGAAAACATGCATGAGTAACTGAAACTGAAACTGAAACATTGGACATGAATATCCTTTCTGTTCAAATGTAAATGTAAACAATGAAGTGCATTAATTGGCTTATGTTCAAGTCAGCAAATAATTCCAGCAGTTGGTATTAAGATTGCTTACTTAATACTCCATTTTCTTGAACATCTTCTGTATCCACAATTTCTAACACGGTATTTGCTCTGACAAACAGCATTAACTTGGGAGTCTAGTACATCAAAATGGGGAAACTGACTTTTGGCAAATACAGTAAACTCTTGAAGTGTACATTCTCTTGTTAAAATAATCTGTAAGAGAACATTGCAAGAGACATCTCAATAAGACATCAAAACCCATCGAAATGCTCTGATTATTGAACAGGTACAGTACATCCCTACACGATCATCAATTGCCTGCTGGTCTCATGGCAGTCGTGATAATACAAATATGGTCTGTTCATTTTCCACAGTTTCCTGGATTTTCGTGTCCGAGTAAATGTACATGTAACACAAAATTACACATACTTCATAGTCGTTGATGAATCCATTCAATGATTTCTCCAAAACATCATTGTTGCTACTGTATCTTGGAACCCCATGACCAGCTTGTAGTTTGATGGTGCATTTGCAATAATTCATTCATTTTAATCAGTAATACAGTATCTTCAAAAAAAAAAGGAAGCTGGTGTGCAATGGAGAAATTCTTGTACCTAGGAAATGAAAACTTGTATGAAATGTAGTAATCAATATTTCAGATGGTAGAGCAGTGGACTAGTAAGTAGGTCATGGGTTCTGATGAACGATGTATATATAATTACATACATGTACTACAGACAGGCACCAAATGTATAAACAAATGGTATGGTTCATAAAAAAGAAACAACAAATGTTGAAGGTTACAATTTTATGATCATGTTTACCATTAAAAAGCTGTATGTAATTCCAATAAAAAATAAATGTGTGCTCCAATCTGATTCTTAAAAGAATAACGCATATTTATAGCTAAAATGAGCAGTCGCCTCTACAAAACCATGGGCTTTCCCACTTTTGCATATTTTCATAGCTGGATCGATCGAGTCGTGCATTCTTTATTGTTGGTCAGATACTCTGAATGTCTCAATAAAAGCACATTCCCTTGAACTAGATACAAATAAATAAAATCAGTAGATAATAATGCCAATTAAAATCACCAAAATGCTGTATGCTACATGTTTAAGAATTTTCTTGCATTTTCATGAACTGATTTCAGTCTTGCCTTTATCAAGTATCAAATATATTTCACAAAAGTGTATGCATCAAAAAAAGAAATGGATTCTTGAGGGCTTACATTTTAACGGTAATAATTTTCTTCATGACTATTTTAATATTTTAATACTTATATTAAAAATGTGCAGTGCAAAATATTTATTCCCAAATACCTCTGTAGCGTGTTCGGACTGGGTCATCCACGTGACCACTTTTGATGTGTTGCCATAAGTTTTCTCATTTAATTATTAATCATGATGTCATTGAAGTGACCAAGTGACACAACCGCTGCACAAATTGGGCACTGTACAAACAATGGATTTAGAAGCAAGTTTGCTGATCCATACACTTTTCTCACTTTCGCTCTCTGTCAAAAAACTTTCTCAGTTCACATGCTGTCAAAAGCTTCTTGAGTTGATCAGGCAGCTCGACTTCTGGGCATGCCGAGACAGCAACTTTTGAAGTATGACCGGCTCTCGATCAGTTGCTCAGTTACTACACTGTAGCTCTCTCATTGCTTCTTCCCTTGACTTTTTGAAAGTCCATATATATATACATGTACACACTGCTCCATTCCTTGTCAACTATCCTTTTCAACACTGAATTGCTTAGATTTTGTGATTCACAAGGAGACCTTGATGACAACGTGGCTGCAAGAAAGCTTTTGCCTGGCTTTTTCGACTGAATGGAAGCACTAACTTTTCTTGACACAGTTTCAGTTGCACAGTTGCATCTGTGTTTTTTCAAGTCCGATCTCTGTTGTCTGGCTATTTATATTCATTTGCACTCAACAGTGTTCCTGTGTTTGGAAATGTGAGTAATTCTTGACAGTCAAAGAATTATTTGAAAGAAAGCTTCTTGTCTATTTTTTGCTTCATTATTCTAGGAAAAAGTTCTTGTGAAAAGGGTTTGATCCTGAACTCTGGTGAGAAATTTCTTTAGTTGCGTATACATGTAGTTTTTGACACGGAGTGTGATGCTTGTCTGCATGCACAAAATGAAATCTCCTCTAATGGCAAATACGTGGTTTGTTTCGATAAAATGTTTGGCTGGAAAAGGTTTTTGTGAGATTTTTCAGCCTTTGTGGATTCATTGTGTTTAGGAATGACTCCGAAAATTTGAGGATGAGAAACATGTACAAAAGGCAACCCAGTTTACTTTCATGTAACGTCTAGTGTTGGAAGCTTTCATTCAGTTCAAAGGGAAACTTCACAAAATGTAGAAAAATCCCCATTCTGTTATATTGTACTTCTGTGGATGCGATGATTAGACAGTGTTTAAAAAAAAAATTGACTTTTCCAGTTTTTCATAGTTTCTCCTACCCTTTAAATGAAAACGTCATTCAATGGCCTAGATTGGTCGGTATATGAAACGTTACTGTGGTCTAGAGTGTGGCCCTCCGCTGGGTGCTCGAGACCTCTAGCACATTTTTTTTTTCTATGTGGACCTCCCGGCCAGTGAATATGAAATGTTTTAAGAAATCACTTATTCTCATCAGTATGCAATTAAGAATTGAGTTTAGTTTCGATCAAGTGAATTGAGTCTTGGTCCTCGACTCGATTCTTGATCCTCAAATCGCGCGAGGATCGAGTCGAGACTGTCAACGTACTTTTGTATGGTACTCAATATGAAATATAAAGAAATGTGAATAACATCATTAGTCAAGTAGAGTTTAAAAATTGGTAAGCATTTTCAAAACCTACTGACTGGCTATGAAATACAATTATTCATATTGGCATGACGATTTCATTAGTGCTGTTTCCATTTACCTGACAAGGAAAGTTAATCATTACTCAGAGTTCTAGTATGTCCACTGGTTGCACTTAAATGTGTTTGCGAAAGCAATAGTTTTACTTCAGCTGTACATGTACATGTACTTTTGTGATTCTCCTCACTCAGATTCCCTTGACATACAATCAAAAGCCAAATATTACAATTTCCTTCCAGTCAGTCATTTATGACCCCCAAATTTCTACATGTAGTTTGCAGCCATCCAGTCTCTTTCATGATAAATATAAAAATGAGTCAGAATGCTCTTACTTTAATCATTTAATTTCCTTACACACTGTATATAAACTGTAGTTTTACTCCATAATACAGATGAAGTGCAGACACTTCAAATTCATCATTGATGGCAGCTCAAATAATCACATTTCCTAAAAGTGTAATCATCTTTGCCAGTTGCATTTGCATGGCCAAAACAAATGTGGTAGTCATTAAGTCACACAAACATCAAAATCTACAGAAGATGGAAAGCCATGCAAGTTATTTAACATTTTTTGTTGTACTATTTGGCCTTTGCGTTGTACTAATGGAGGAGACCTTATTGGCCAAGTTCATATTGTGTCGTTGCATCTTTGCATTTTGTTGCTTTAAAACTGTGTTTTAAAGAACACTTTGACTCTTGTTGTCTATTAATGTGTCCTCAACTTTTACGCAACTCTATCTCCAATGAGTGGGTCATTTTCATCTGACAACAGCATCACTGTACCCCATACACAGGACTACAAAGTATTTTATTGTGTTAAGTGCTGGTAAAAAGTATTAAAAAAGCCTATAAACCTGTATTCAATAATTATATTGATATCAATGATTTATTTTACAGGTTGGTGCTGCTATCAATGTTGATGTCCTTAAATTTGATGCAAAATCATTGCACGCCATACTTAAAGTTGGGGAAAGGTTAGTTTGGGGAGGTTAGTTTGGGTAAAAAGAATATTATTTCAAGATATTTCCAATATCCATTCTTATGATACTCGATGGTCTGCTTCAAACAGCTTTTATGCTCAAGACTGCAGACTCTCAATTCAGCTAAGCTCATTCTCCAGAGTTGAACTGTGTGTGTAGACCTCTGAGATAGCGATGTGGTCATTTCCAGACTGCGGATCCTTTATTGAGTACCAGGCTTCCAAGAAAAGTCGCTCGTGGTAGTTAGCCTCATGTCCAACAACCCTGACACTTCCAAAATCCATTTCGTGGTTGTTTTCGTGGATGTGGCAGTCGATCTTGGAGTCGTGGTCAAACATGGCAACAGCCCTTTTGTGTTCTGTAATGCGAGTTTTGAGTGATCATTCGGTTTGATTGTAGTATACAAAACTGCAATTGGTGCAACTGATTTTGTACACTGTGCCAGATTGTGGCCAGTCAACCTTTTCTTGGGCTTTCGGTCACAGGAACAAACTGTTCACAGTTCTCAATTGTTTGAAGGCGACTTTGATTTGATGCTGCCTTAAGATCCAACTAATCCTTTCTGAAATGCCCTGCACATAGCGTAGCACCACGAAACCATTGGACGGTAGATCGGTAGGAAGTTTCGATAACAATCTTTCGCAGCTATTGATGAAGGATGAGGGATAATTGTTGTCTGGCAGTACAGCCTTGACTCGCTTCCTTTCTTCGTGTTTCCCCTTCTGTGTTGATGGTATGTTCTGTGCCCTGCGTAGCAAGGTACTGACTACAGATCTCTTATGGCACATGGGGTGGTGAGAGTTGAACTTGAGATAGCGGTCTGTGTGGGTTGGCTTTCTGTAGACATTCACCTCAAGCTGCGTACCCCTCCTTGTGGTGATGGTGTCCAGAAAAGGTAGTCCCTGTCCCTTGGTGTCCTCAAGTTCTAGAGTGAACTGTATGTGTGGGTTAATTGAATTGAGATGCTGGTGAAACTCATCCACTTGGTGCTTTCTGAGACATGTGTGACTGTCGTCCACATAATGGAAGCACCACTTAGGGGGGTGTGGAGCTGTGGCGATGGCAGTTTCCTCAATCTCTTCCATTACGACGTTGGCTATAATGGGACTGATTGGTGAACCCATCGCACATCCAAAGATTTGTTTGTAATGGATGTTGTTGTGTTTGAAGTACGGTAGTTGTGATTGAGAACAAAATTCTAACAGCCTCATGATGTCGCTGATAGCCATATTTGTGCATTCCGCTTCATCCTGATCCTTTTGGAGCCTCTTGTTGACGATGGTTAGAGCTAGATCCACGGGAATGGAAGTGAGTAACGATTTAATGTCAAAAGAGACCATGATTTCATCACTGACGACAGTATGTTGCTGGATCTTTTGAGCAAAGTCTGAGGTGTTTTTGACAGAGAAGCGATTTCTCCAATGAGGGGAACAAAAAACTACACTGCAGCAATTAAAAAAAACTACACTGCGGCAATTCAACGCCAGCGTCGTTTTATGGTCTCCCGAAAATTCATAAACCTGAAAGACCACTCAGACCTATCACAAGCAGCATAGGGAGCCCCATGTATGCTGTATCCAAACATCTTGTTTCCATTCTGTCCCCTCTTTGGAGAAATCCCTTCTCTGTAAAAAACAGCTCAGAATTTGCTCAAAAGATCCAGCAACATACTGTCGCCAGTGACGAAATCACGGTCTCTTTTCTTTTTTCGTTCTTCACTTCCATTCCCGTGGATCTAGCTCTAACCATCGTCAACGAGAGGCCCCAAAAGGATCAGGATGTAGTGGAACACACAAATATGTCCATCAGCAAGGTCATGAGGCTGTTAGAATTTTGTTCTCAATCACAACTACCGTACTTCAAACACAACAACATCCATTCTAAACAAATCTTTGGATGTGCGATGGGTTCACCAATCAGTCCCGTTATAGCCGACGTCATAATGAAAGAGATTGAGGAAACTGCCATCGCCACAGCTCCACAACCCCCTAAGTGGTGGTTCTGTTATGTGGACGACAGTCACACGTGTCTCAGAAAGCACCAAGTGGATGAGTTTCACCAACATCTCAATTCAATTAACCCCCACCTACAGTTCACTCTAGAACTTGAGGACACCAAGGGACAGGGACTATCTTTTCTGAACACCATCACCACAAGGAGGGGTATGCAGCTTGAGGTGAATGTTTACAGAAAGCCAACCCACACAGACCGCTATCTCAAGTTCAACTCTCACCACCCCATGTGCCATAAGAGATCTGTAGTCAGTACCTTTCTACGCAGGGCACAGAACATACCGTCAACACAGAAGGGGAACACGAAGAAAGGAAGCGAGTCAAGGCTGTACTGCCAGACAACAATTATCCCACATCCTTCATCAATAGCTGCGAAAGATTGTTATCGAAACTTCCTACCGATCTACCGTCCAATGGTTTCGTGGTGCTACGCTATGTGCAGGGCATTTCAGAAAGGATTAGTTGGATCTTAAGGCAGCATCAAATCAAAGTCTCCTTCAAACCATTTAGAACTGTGAACAGTTTGTTCCCGCGACTGAAAGCGCAAGAAAAGGTTCACCGGCCACAATCTGGCACAGTGTACAAAATCAGTTGCACCAATTGCAGTTTTGTATACTACACTCAAACTGAATGATCACTCAAAACTCGCATTACAGAACACAAAAGGGCTGTTGCTATGTTTGACCACGACTCCAAGATCGCCTGCCATGTCCACGAAATGGATTTTGGAAGTGTCAGAGTTGCTGGACATGAGGCTAACTACCACGAGCGACTTTTCTTGGAAGCCTGGTACTCAATAAAGGATCCGCAGTCTGGAAATGACCACATCGCTATCCCAGAGGTCTACAAGTCTCTGGCATGCGCATAAGTCTCACACTACGTTTTCAAGAAACTGTACGCAGATTTTCATCAGTGCGCGCTCAATGTGCTGTTATTTGAATCACACGTGGTGCCATTATATTGCAACTGATGAAGGCTTAAGGACCAGCTGAAACGTCTTGCACGAAACATCAAAAAAACTAGTCAGTGTCAAACCATTATCTTACAATGTCAGCTCCTGACTACCACTACTCTATTTTTTGTTCTTGTTATAGTTGGTAGAAGAGTTCCTTTTGTTACTGGTACATCTGTGAATTTAGTGCACAATCTTATTTGATTGTGGATCTATTTGATTATGTACAAGCATTCAAAATTGATTCACAGCGGTTGCACAGAGGTCATCTTGTTTGAGTATGAAAAAAAGTTTATGATAGTAACTTTTTGCTCATCCATAATCCTTCAACAATATAATTAAAGAAACTGTGGTGCTGCACTGGTGGGGAAATGAAACAGAGAAATGGGATTATCAACTGGGTTGATATGATCAACTGACCACCCCAGAGAAATTTAAAAGCTGATGTTTGAAACATTAACCCTAACTCAGGGGTGAATTACGGAATTATGGGTTGCTAGCATTTTACATTGTGAAAGATGGAGCTACAGTACAGCCCAAAAATAATGCATGCGCAAGAACTTCTTTTTGTGTCTGCAAGCCGGCAACTTCTTGGGCGTCCTTGTGGCGCCTTCTTGTGCCACAATCCTACCAGCCGCAAGAACTTCTTTGCGGTTAGAAGTTGACACCACAACAACTTCTTTCCGTTTAGAAATCCTAACTGCAAGATCTTCTTTGTGGCAATATCTCAGAAAGAAGGTGATATACAAATTCGCAACAAGACTACATTTTTCAGGGCAATGCAGGGTTGAATCTCCCTTTGTAACGCATACGTGGAGACTATGTTTCATGGCAGTCATGACAGCGGGAGTTATACATATCATATGTAAACAAATGTTGCAATGATATGATGATTTTTTAGTATGTTTGCACAAAGACTTGTCACATGACAGCAATCAGAATAAATATGAGACGAAAAGTTATTGCTACCAAAAATGCCATTGAAAGAAATGTTTATCATGACAGGGCGGGGGGCTGTTCGCATGCCTGGTTAACCTGTTATCAATTTCAAAATGGTTGGCACTTCCTCTCTTATCAAGGGTCTGGATTTGGAATGCTCCTTCAGGTCTGGTCGACATCATCAGTCAATCAACAAAACCACTCTATCGATACTTGAGGCCTCCCATGGTTTTGTACATGGCAATGGCATCTATGGGTTTGACCACAGGACACTCATCCCATTATGTTGGTCCCTCAAAGACCCTTGATAATTTTTGACACTACCTGGTGGTCATTACATTCCATTGCCACCCTCAGCCGGCAATCTCCAGAATTCTGCGCACGGCATGATGTGAGACAAAAAGAAAAATGACACAGACATGTTTACCTTTAACCCTTTTATTGATGACGTTCATTCAATCTACAACAACCTTGTTCATCTCTGATGTTTGGAAACGTTGGTGCGGGAGACCTGGCGTGATAGTTGGTGCCCGCTCAAGGAAACTGCAAATTTGTTACTACTGCTTCAGCTTGTGCTGCCTGTTCCAAAAGATTCCATGGCTTGTGTTCATTGTACCTGATATACATGTATCTTGGAGGACCATGGAATGTCCAACTATTGGAAGAAAACACAAAGATCCTTCTGGTGATAGGTCAGATACATGCAACCCATCTTAGGCAACTTGGGATTGATGGTCCTCCCCAATTTGCCCAACAAAAATAGGTCCAGGGACCTTGATTGATGGCAGGGTGCAAATGTGTCTGAACGGCATCCATCTACTCGTAAGGTTGGTCTTCCCCCACCACCCAGAATGGACATATCTCCACAGAAGACTAAGGTAAATCCATCCCATTCATCCCAGACGCACGATGAGCATGGTTCGCACTTGCCTTGAAAGTCCTTGAAAGTCTGTGAATTTGAAAATTCAAGGCCTTAAAAGTCCTTAATATATAGATTTAGCCAAGCCTAAAAGCGGAGCTCCCTGGTTATTTATTCTTACTGCCTGTAGGGTTTGTGAACATAAAAGGTTTCGAATTGTCTGCGTTTTGATGTTTCTGGTTGCTGCTTTAATAATTAAATAATTTTCTTTGCTTTCTTCTGTAGAAAAATTCATTGCCTAACTGGTGAATTCCACGGTAAATTTTACGCTAAAAATCTATATTGCATGAATCAGGAAGCGACATCGGTTTTTCCAGTGAAATTTACTTTGCAATTCTCCAGTTTGGCAATATTTTTTTCTTGAACTGATTGAGTTTTAAAAGAAAACAAGCACACCCTCAGCGAGTGAATGGAAAAGGAAAAAAGCCCGCGAATAGGAATCATGCCAAAATTAGAAGCCATAAAAACAACTTTGTCAGTTCAAGGTCAAAGAAGGGTTTTACTGATGTACTTTATTCCACTTTATCTCTGAAAACAAGATCATTCACATGTTGATGTATTTCATTGAAACACGCCAGGTTGGCTTTGTACAAGAATCGGCAAACTACGGCAATGCAAGCAAGAAAGGACGAACTTCAAGCATGATCTGCTCCAACACTGAAATAACCTTTGGGTGCTTTAAACAAACTTCTGAAAACACAAGCTAGTTTCGAGAACTCATTGCTAATACGTGTTTATAACACAAGGGCAAAATTTTCTTGTCACTGTCGAGGCACAACGAAAACCAGTTGGGCAAACGGATTAAAAAAGCACTTGTTACCTCGCATTTTAGAGGAAAACAAACAAACAAATCAACTTTTTCTTTATGTCCAAAAGCCTACAGATAATTGTTATGTACATTGTAATTCCAGTTGACAATAAAAATTCGATTTTCATTCCTGAACAAAGAAAGAACCGATTAAACCACTCTTTAAAAATGCGCATCCACTTTAAATAACGCATCCGTAAAAATAACAAAAAACTGGTTTTATTAACTGAGTCGATAATGTAAATTGGCCACTGTACAGAGATTCTAAAAGCTGGTGTTTCGAGCGTTAGCCCTTCGTCACAGCAAATTGTGGAATTGTGGGTTACGTGTAGTTTTTATAGTAGAGTAGGAGCTACGCTATTGGTGGTAACATGGCAATGTGAAAAATAGGAATATATTAGTTAAATGAAAAGCGTGCGTTAATACCGTGAGGATTAAGGGTGCAGATTTGAAAGATGAATTTTTCTTCCAGATTCTTGCTGCTTTTCGCCGTAGCTAGATGTAGGGAAAGGCCGCAGATTGCCATGTGTTTTTTGGAGTGGTTAGGCAGATTAAAATGACGAGCGACTGGCTTGGATGCATCCTTGTCATTCTCCTCAACATCGCGAAGGTGTTCGCGGAATCGGTCACCTAGTCGTCTACCGGTCTCGCCAATGTATAATTTATTGCATAACTTACAGGTTATGCAATAAATGACATTTGCGGAGGTACATGTGAAACGATCAGTGATCTTAACGGATCGCTTAGGTCCCGATATCTTGCTAGTGTTAACAATGAAAAGACAAGTTTTGCATCGTGAGTGTGCGCATTTGAAAGTGCCGGATTGCTCGTTAGTTTTGAGTGCGCTTCTAACTAAAAAGTTGCTTACATTTTTGTGGCGTTTGAATGAAATAAGTGGAGGTTGCGAAAAGATTCTACCAGTCTCGGGATCATTTTGGAGTAATTTAAAATTATTAAGAATGATACTTTTGACTGCATGATTATGAGGATGGAAAGTGAGGGTGAATGGAATTCTGTGATTCTTATCTTTTTGTGACATTTGTAGTGATGACTGTCAATCAAATTGTTGGGCGTGATGATGGCCCGCTTTGACCACAGAGACAGGGTAGCCACGTTTTTCAAAGAACTGGCACATCTCCTCTGATTTGCTGAAAAAATCGGAGTCATCACTTTATAGACGTCTAAGTCTAAGAAATTGAGAATAAGGAATGGAGTTCTTGACATGTGATAGATATGACGATGAATACAACAAATAACTGTGTGAATCTGTAGGTTTGTAGTGCACACTAGTACATAGCACGTTGCCACTAATAGAAACTTTGATATCTAGGAAAGCCAGTGAAGTTTCTGAAATTTCCCAGGTATATTTACATTACATCTCTATACACAGTCATTCCAAATAGCAAAGGTCTTCAAGCACTTTATCACTTTTTCGATCAATGCACTGTCAAAGAACGAAGCTCGGAAACGCTGATGGTGTAGCGATGGGCACAAGAATGGGACCTAGCTATGCCAATCTTTTTGTAGGATATGTTGAAGACCAATTTTTAAATCAGTACAACGGCCCCAAACCTGAACTCTACGGCTGCTACATCGACGACTGCATCAGCGGTATTTCATCCAGCAGAGAAGAACTCAATCAATTTATAACCTCCGTCAATTCTTTTCATCCGGCTCTCAAATATACCTGGAAAATTTCGGAAACTTCATTGGCTTTCCTAGATATCAAAGTTTCTATTTTATTTTATTGTTTATGTTTAGTAATAACAACAAATGACTACATTACGACAACACTAAGCTATTAAGTTTCTATTAGCGGCAACGTGCTATGTACTAGTGTGCACTACAAACCTACATATTCACACAGTTATTTGTTGTATTCATCGTCACATCTATCACATGTCAAGAACTCCATTCCTTATTCTCAATTTCTTAGACCTCGATGTCTATGTAGTGATGACTCCGATTTTTCCAGCAAATCAGAGATGTGCCAGTTCTTTGAAAAACGTGGCTATCCTGTCTCTGTGGTCAAAGTGGGCCATCATCGCGCCCAACAATTTGATAGACAGTCATCACTACAAACGTCACAAAAAGATAAGAATCACAGAATTCCATTCACCCTCACTTTCCATCCTCATAATCACGCAGTCAAAAGTATCATTCTTAATAATTTTAAATTATTCCAAAATGATCCTGAGACTGGCAGAATCTTTTTGCAACCTCCACTTATTTCATTCAAATGCGACAAAAACGTAGGCAACTTTTTAGTTAGAAGCGCGCTCAAAACTAACGAGCAACCTAACACTTTCAAATGCGCGCGCTCACCTAAACGATATGTTAAGATCACCGATCGTTTCACATGTACCTCCGCAAAGGTCATTTATTGCATAACCTGTACCTTATGCAATAAATTATACATTGGTGAGACAGGTAGACGACTAGGTGACCGATTCCGCGAATGCCTTTGCGATGTTGAGAAGAATGACAAGGATGCATCCAAGCCAGTTGCTCGCCATTTTAATCTGCCTAACCACTCCAAAAAACACATGGCTATCTGCGGCCTTTCCCAACATCTAGGTACAACGAAATGCTGCAAGAATCTGGAAGAAAAATTCATCTTTCAAATCGGCACCCTTAATCTTCACGGTATTAACGAACGCTTTTCATTTCACTAATATATTCCTATTTTTTATGTTGCCATGTTACCACCAATAGCGTAGCTCCTACTCTACTATAAAAAGTACACTATGGTGCTCTGCGCGTGTGCACCAAAGGCGCCTGCAGAGCTCCGCTAATAGCCGTGTGCCAGTCAAAGCAAGGGGATATTCACATTCGTTCATGGAATCATGAAAAAACACCAGTTTGAAAGTCGCCATTAAACCTCACTGTTTATGGGT
>NC_090884.1:20538940-20541440 GCF_036669925.1 Montipora capricornis | reverse complement strand
AAAACTTTGGTCAGTGTTGGAAGTGTAGTACATATCAGTCTTCCCATGATCAGCTCTGATGGCATCTTTCCAGTTGCTGGGGTTGGGGTTGCCCGATAGGCCATAAGGGCAAGTAATGGATCTTCCTGTTTCAAAATCCTCTTAGCGATTCGCACGCCACTTTCTGCAGTACCATTTGCCTGGGGATGATGCGGGCTTGATGTGGTGTGTTTGAATCCATACTTTGCTTTGAACTCATCAAAGTGTAGTGACTTAAACTGTGTACCATTGTCACTTATTAGTTCCTCCGGAATTCCCCATCTTGCAAACACTGACTTCAGCTTCTGGATGACAACTTGGCTTGCTGTCTCAACTAGGCTTAATATCTCAATGAACCTTGAATAATAGTCCATCACTACTAGGTACTTCTGACTGGCTAGCTCAAACAAATCGGTGGACACCTTCTGCCATGGTCTATCAGGTAGGTCTGTGGTCATCAGTGGTTCCTTTCTTTGTGATGGTTGGTTTTCCTGACAGAATTGGCATGACTCCACCTTTGCCTTTATCTCCTTTGAAATACCTGGCCACCACACAGAAAGGTTAGCACGTTCGCGGCACTTTGTTATACCCTGGTGACCTGTGTGAATGCGCTCCAGTATCTCCTCTCGCATGTCTGCAGGGATCACTATTCCATCATCATATGTTAATAAACCGTTGTTCATTGACAAGTGTCCACGAGAATCAAAAAACTCTCGTATCTGGAGGGGAACTTTTTCCACATGGGTCAGCCACCCTTCCAGTGTGAATCCCATCACTTTCAGGAGCTGGGCATCCTTTGCACTCGCTTCTCTGATTCTCTTAAGCTGATCACTTGTGGCTGGCCTTTTAGATTCAACCAAATCTACAAATGCCTGAACATCTTCTACCGTGTTGGGTTCCTGTCCTAACTTACAAGGGCTTCTAGACAGAGCATCTGCAACCACCATCTGCTTGCCAGGTACATGTTCTGCTTGAGGATTGAACCGCATAAGGCGCATTAGAAGTCTCTGGCATCTTAATGGTGTTTTTGTCAAGATCTCTCTGGTTGATCAGTGGTACCAGGGCTTTGTGATCTGTCAAGAGCTGGAAACTTGGAAGCCCCACTAAATAACGTGATAGTCTCTCACATGTCCACACTGCTGCCAGGCACTCTTCTCAATTTGAGCATATCTGACTTCAGTCTCTGTGAGTGTTCTACTACAAAAACCAACTGGGCGGAGTTGGTCACTGGGACCTTGCATCAGAACCCCACCAATCCCATAACTACTAGCATCTGCACAAACAACAGTGGGTATCTTAGGATCATAGAATGCTAACACTGTATCACTTGAAATGATTTCTTTGACTTTGGTAAATGCAGTTTGCTGGAGAGGTCCCCAAGTCCAAGTGGTATCTGACTTTAGTAGTAGTTCGCTCATTGGACGCATTACTGAAGCAAGGTTGGGAATAAACCTCCCAAGGTAGTTAATCATGCCAATCAGTCTGCGTAGTTCTGAAACATTGGTTGGCGCTTCGAGCTCCGTAATCGCCTTCACCTTCTCTGGGTCTGGACTTACACCCTCGGCACTGAGAACATGTCCAAAGTATGTTAGCTTGTTTTTCTTGATCTCGCACTTCTCTTTGTTCAGTTTCAGTCCTGACTCCTTAATGACTTGAAACGTGTTCTGTAAGTTCTCATCATGTTCTTTGGCAGACTTTCCATACACAATAATGTCATCCATAATCGCTTCACAACCTTCTCTGTTCTTTAACAGATTACTCATTAGAGACTGGAAAATTTCTGGGGCAGACGTGATTCCAAATGGAAGTCTTTTAAAACAGAACCTACCAAACGGAGTCATAAACGTGGTCAACTTGGCACTATCTGGATGTAGAGGGATCTGCCAAAATCCACTGGATGCGTCAAGTTTCGAAAAGTACTGGGCACCAGCAAGTTTGGGGGCGATATCTTCCAAGGTAGGAAGCACGAATCTTGAGCGCTTCACTGCACTGTTCAGCCTTCTTAGATCGACACAGATCCCGAGCTTCCCATTACTTTTCTGTACTGGTACCATAGGTGCACACCATTCTGTCGGCTCTGTTACTCTTTCGATGATACCAGCTTCTTCCATCCGCTTGAGTTCCTCTTCTACTTTTGGCATTAAGGGAAAAGCTATTCTTCTTGCTGTGTTGATACAGTAGGGTTGGGCATTCTCATCCAGTTGGATCTTAACTGGCTCACACTTGAACAAGCCTACCGGTATATCTCCAAACAACTCAGCATCCACCTCTTCTAATCTCGCAACTAAACCCATTTCACAAGCTGCCTCTCGACCCAGCAAGTTACTTGCATGTTCTCCACTGATTACGAAAACATTGAGTTGGTACTTCTTGTTGCAATGTGTCACTGTTGTTGTAAACTGCCCAGCGCACTGCAACTTGCTTCCTGGACTGAAAAGGGCTATCTTCGATGCATGTAACTTGGGCTGATTTGGTAAACTAT
>NC_090884.1:20508940-20533940 GCF_036669925.1 Montipora capricornis | reverse complement strand
TCCAGATAGTGCCAAGTTGACCACGTTTATGACTCCGTTTGGTAGGTTCTGTTTTAAAAGACTTCCATTTGGAATCACGTCTGCCCCAGAAATTTTCCAGTCTCTAATGAGTAATCTGTTAAAGAACAGAGAAGGTTGTGAAGCGATTATGGATGACATTATTGTGTATGGAAAGTCTGCCAAAGAACATGATGAGAACTTACAGAACACGTTTCAAGTCATTAAGGAGTCAGGACTGAAACTGAACAAAGAGAAGTGCGAGATCAAGAAAAACAAGCTAACATACTTTGGACATGTTCTCAGTGCCGAGGGTGTAAGTCCAGACCCAGAGAAGGTGAAGGCGATTACGGAGCTCGAAGCGCCAACCAATGTTTCAGAACTACGCAGACTGATTGGCATGATTAACTACCTTGGGAGGTTTATTCCCAACCTTGCTTCAGTAATGCGTCCAATGAGCGAACTACTACTAAAGTCAGATACCACTTGGACTTGGGGACCTCTCCAGCAAACTGCATTTACCAAAGTCAAAGAAATCATTTCAAGTGATACAGTGTTAGCATTCTATGATCCTAAGATACCCACTGTTGTTTGTGCAGATGCTAGTAGTTATGGGATTGGTGGGGTTCTGATGCAAGGTCCCAGTGACCAACTCCGCCCAGTTGGTTTTTGTAGTAGAACACTCACAGAGACTGAAGTCAGATATGCTCAAATTGAGAAGAGTGCCTGGCAGCAGTGTGGACATGTGAGAGACTATCACGTTATTTAGTGGGGCTTCCAAGTTTCCAGCTCTTGACAGATCACAAACCCCTGGTACCACTGATCAACCAGAGAGTTGGATCCTTTGGTGAAAACGTGCCCGCTCGTGAATTATGTTCCGTTTCGGCACGAAATGTTCATGAAATTTCGCCAGAATCACGTCGAATTTTGCATCATCTCCTTCAGCCAAAGTAAAGGACTTACATGTATACACATGTTCTGCTTCTCTTCCCATTGTGTAAGTGAGAGCACTGACTTGCACGGCGCCTTCCTCTTTGTGAAGTCTCGTCGCGGGTCTAAATCGCAGGAAATTCTGCTTCCAATCTGGCCAGTCGAGCGGTTTGGAAGAGTCAAATTTCTCTGGAGGGCTTAATTTCAGCATTTTACTTGTCCCACCACTGCCACCATGTCTTGAAATCTCAACAGAATTTATTTATAACAACAAACAAACTTGATGTACAACGTCAACCATTTGGCAAGAGCACATGGTGAGCCTAAATCCTTAATGCGCATGTCGCTAGCGTTACTAAGCAACCAGGAAATATCGACACACTATTGTATACACCACATTCATGGTCTCAATTATCATCCATTGAAAGATGAACAAGTCCGATGGGCCCAGGAACTCCAACAAGACGTCCAGACCTTGTACGGTGATTACAAGACCACAGACCTTCAAAGAGGGTATTGTTGAGCGAATGTACTGGTTGACCTTATTTAAGTTCCCTGCATCGATTTAGAACCATTGTTGGGTTGACCCTAAACTCTATCACAAACTTCACAGCTTTGATTCCTTACCACCTTTGTTCTATCATCTGCCTAAAATGATGAAGAGGGCGTTCCTCTGAGACCCGTCTCAAGCGCCATTGGAGCTCGTACTTATGAACTGTCTAAATATCTCACCAGCTTCTTAACACCTCTTCAGAATAACAAATACACTGTCAAGAACATTGTTTCCTTTGTTAAAAAGATCCTCTCCTGCACAGTAGAACCAGACGAGATCCTTGTATCCTTTGACATTCTATTGCTGTTTACCTGCATCCCACCCCCCTTAGCAATTCATGTTGTTAAAGTGGTACTACGAACAAAAAAACAATTCTTTTTTTTTCTTTGGATTTCAAAACTATGTTAACTAAACACTAAATGAGCCAAGTTTTAAGTTCTGATTTTAAAAAGACTGTTTATTTTAACTTTCTTATTTATTGGTCTGCCATTACTAACTTTAAAATCTTGAGAGAGTTTGGTCGAGGAGAAAATGACATCAAAGGCTCACTAGTTGAAGAATGCAATGCATTTGTGCGCAGCTGAATTAATATGCAGCGCGGGAGTTTCGGGCTTTCAGACTATTAAACCCGTGGTTTGCATATATGATAAGTTGCATTTACACCGTGCACTGGTGGCGCAGTTGGTTGAGCATTGGGCTGTCATGCGGGAGGTCGTGAGTTCGACTCCGGTCGGACCAACACTCAGTGTCTTAAAATAACTGAGGGAAATGTGCTGCCTTTGTAATTACATCTGCAAATGGTTAGACTTTCAAAGTCTTCTCAGATAAGGACTGTAAACCGCAGGTCCTGTCTTATAACCCTTGTTGGAAATTAATAATAATATTTCTTATGTATAGCGCCTATCCAGACGTGATCTAAGCGCTTTACTAGTCATGAAAAATTAAAATTAAAAATTAATCCATAAACGAAAAAGTTATACAAAAATTTCCTTGAATAAATAAGTTTTAAGTCGTGTTTTGAAAGTCTGGAGATTATCACAGTTTTTTATGTGTTCTGGTAGATCGTTCCAAAGTTGTGGCGAGGCGACAGCGAAAGCTCTAGATCCATAAGACTTCAAATTATAGCTGGTAGGGTTAAGACGGAGCGATGTAGATGAGCGGAGGGTTCTTGAAGGACGGTAGAGACTTATCAGTTCTTGTATGTACAAGGGAGACAAATCATGCAAAGCCTTGAAAGTGAGAATTAAAATGTTAAACTTAATGCGTTCATTAATGGGTTACCAGTGTAGATGTTTCAAGATGGGAGTAATATGGTTGAATTTTGAGGAAAATGTTATTAAGCACGCGGCTGCGTTTTGTACATACTGTATTTTTTTAACAGCATATTTTGGAAGATTGTACAGAAGGGAGTTGCAGTGGTCAAGTTTGGATGAGATAAAGGCATGCACAAGTGTTTTGGCAGTTTCCGTTGATATAAATTCTCTGATACGTGATAGATTATGAAGGTGATAGAATGCAGATTTACATACAGTATTAATATGAGGCAGCATGAGGCAGTACTGTCAAAAGTGAGACCAATATTCCTGGCAGTTTGAGAAGGCTGGACGGTGTCTTGACCAAAGCAGATTGACGGCAAGCAGTGCTGTAGTCTAAATTGTGAGTGAATAAAGAGGAACTCGGTTTTCTCTTTATTCAATTTTAGTTTGTTGAGACTCATCCATTTGTCCAAATCAGTCAGGCATAGCTCGATACGCTCAACAGTTTCAGTCAGTTCCAGGTCATTATTTGTTGAAAAGGAAATGTAAAGTTGTGTATCGTCAGCATAGAGGTGAAATTGCAAGTTGTCAGATAATGGTGCAGTATACAATGAATAGAGGATAGGTCCAAGTACAGAGCCTTGGGGTACTCCACAACTGAGGTTATGAGGTTGTGATTGATTCCCATTAATCAGAACAGATTGAGTGCGACCAGTAAGGTAAGATTGAAACCAGTTGAGAGCAGTTCCGCTGATTCCAAATTTGGAGTTTAATATATTAAGCAGGATTCCGTTGGCGACGGTGTCGAAGGCAGCAGACAGATCAAGAAGAAGAAGTATAACACGCTGACAATTATCAATAGCACGCATGACATCATTATGCACACGTACAAGAGCAGATTCACAGCTATGGAAAGGCTTGTAGGCCGACTGTAGTGGCTCGTGAAGGTGGTTACTTAGCAAGTACTCATGTAAGCGCACAGCCATGACTTTTTCAATGATTTTTGAGACTACTGTAAGGTTTGAGATCGGTCTGTAATTTTTAAAGATTTCGTGATCTAAAGAGGTTTCTTGAGTAGTGGTGTAAGGATAGCAGTTTTAAGAGGAGGCAGATAACCAGATTCCAGAGATAAGTTAACGATCTTACAAAGTGTCGGTAGAAAATTTCAAAGTATTCAAGACAATTCGTCAGTAGATGTAGGTGAAAAATTATTAAGTTGGCATTTTAGTGAAGGATGTCAATAATTTTAGCATGTTGGAAGAAATTTCGCAACATTGCGAAATAGAGCTTTGCTATCGACACCGGCTTCATTGATAAGATAAGAGTAATAATTCATTTTCGAGGTGTAGATGGAATTTTTTACGACAGCGCACTGATTAATATAGGCTTGATGATCAGTTGCAGTATGAGAATGGCGCCAACTGCGTTCAAGATGACGACAGATTCTCTTCTGTTCTCTGATGTAGTTATTATACCAAGGAGCCCTGGGTTCAGATTGTAATTATCTTCATACGCAAGGGTGCATTTTTATCCAAGATAGGTCACTATTATACTGGTCACACAATTCAGTTAGGTCTGATGAAGGTGAGTTAGACAAAGTAGACGAGGTTATATCTTGTACAAAACTTTGCAAGTTTATATTGTGTAGGCTCCGTGTAGTAGAGACCATTTTAGGGTTTTGATGATTGCCGATGGGCAGGTTGCAATGCACAGCAAAGGGATCTGAGATAACTGGATTGTTAACGGATGGTTTAGGGCAGTCAGTTCATCAGTTCTAACGATGATAAGATCTAGGATGTTATTGTTTTTGTGACTTGGTGAGACGGTGTTTAGGACATGCAGATTAAAGCAATTTAGCAGATCCAAAAATTGGCAAGATGTGTTGTCGAAAGGATTGTTGATGTGAAAATTTAAGTCAGCGGTTACAAGTAGTTTACCAGGCAGTGAAACTAAGCGTTCCATCATAGTAGAAAATTCGTCAACAAATAGAGCCGTTGTCGAGCCATTCTGAGTTGAACCAGGAGGTCGACAAACAACAATAATACGTAGCACACATGAGGTAGTATTAAGTAGGGATTCCATAAATTCAAACGATTTGAAGACAGGATTCTTGAGTCGTTCCATTTTTAGATCCATCCGGTGGAAAAGCAACACCGCCACCATTTCCACTGGATCGAGGAGTGTGAGCAAAACAGTAGCCAGTGGGAGTTATATCCCTTGTAATATAATCAGAGTCATCGTTAGGTTTAAGCCAAGTTTCTGTGAGAGCTAAAATATCTATTTTTTTGTTGACGACATAATCTTTGATTATAAGTAAATGGCGGACTGTGAAATCCAAAACTTATGCATCAATCAATTCCAGCAGTGCCCCCCCCCCCCCCCCCCCCGGGCAACTGCGGGGCATTTGCTGAAGTTGTCAGTCCTGGGGGTGGGGCACTCGCAATTTTATCGCGGCCAGGGGTCTGGGCATTAGCCTACCCCCCTGGGCGACCCCTGGGCATTTGACACACATGTTTACTAACTAACATGGAAGAGTTTATCGGAAAAGACGAGGCCTTCGTTAAAGACTGGCTTGTCCGCCAGGGACTTGAAAAACTTGTGGATGTTTTTAAAGGTATGTTTTCTCAATTTTAGGTATTTCTTCATTTATACTTGTAAGCATATGAATATATAAAAGCAACAAGGTGAACTCATATCACAAAACAATCACTGACGTGAAGACTGCGTAAAGACGACTACTTCGCATTTCACATTCAAAACTAGCCTAGCAATTTTTAAATTAATGAAAGCGGAGTTATATGAAACACGGAAGGGTTGCGAATTCAAATGATGCGATCTTCAAGACAGATCTTGCAAGGGTAAAATGCGATGAAAGATCATTTAAGATGTCTTGATTCTTGAGAGACAAAGTAGCCTGCGAATACAGGCGCCTATCGGAAGGCGACGATCCCAGGGGCGGGTCATTTGCCCTCTTTCTTCGTCCCCACCCCGGGGAATTTGCCCATTTAAAAAAAAAAATGCTATTGCCCGGGGGTTAGCCCTGGGGGGGGGGGGTGGGGGGATGGGCACTGCTGAAATTGACTGATGCATTACACTCAAAATGAACAGTCTTCGGATAAAACTCAAAGCTCAAATTTTGCCAGTTAAGTGTTAAGCGAACACGAAGTAACATACATGTATCTAGAGATAACATCATTAAAGTCCTACACTTTAAAAGTTTTTTGCTTTTTTATGGGATCCATTTTGGCCAATTTTGTCCTGGAATATGTTGAGGGACAGGCTCTTTCAACATTTCCCCACCCACCTAAATGGTGGTTCGGATACATTGATGATAGCCGTGCATTCTTTAGGGTTTACATAGATAAATTTCACTCTCACTTCAATTCGTTCAATTCTCACATCAAATTCACCATTGAGATGGAAACAGATGGGCCAATGCCTATCTTGACACCAAAACAACAAGACAGCAGGATGGCTCGATCGCCCTCTCTATTTACAGGAAAGCTATCCATACTGATCGCTACCTGGACTTTAATCACATCGTCACTCTAAACACAAACACCCCATGGTCCGCACTTTTATGGGTCGTGCAACAAAAACATTCCATCTACTGAGGAAGAAATATTGTTGGAAACCAAATACATTATGCAAGTTCTATCCACTGAGGAAGAAATATTGTTGGAAGTGAAATGCATTATGCAAGTTCTATCCACTAACAACTACCCAACCAATGTCATTTCCGTGGCTCACCAGCCCATAACAGAGAGGGATTAAGCACAAACCATGATCATACCAACCAACAAGGACTAGTTCTTCTACCTTACATTAAAGGGTCCTCAGAAAAAAAAATATGAAAGTTCTTTAAAACTTTAACATCAATTAAGGTCGCACACAAACCCATTTGCACCATCACCCATATTCTAAAGAAACCTAAAGACTATTAGATGTGTTGTTTGTGGGGTTAAATGTAAGGTGTTCCCCAGTGTTTACATTGACCAGACCATGCATGCCCTGAAAACATGTGTCAAAGAACATGCCAAAGCCATAGTGGCATTGAACAAAAACTCATCATTGGACCAGCATCATATTATTGACCAACACGAAATCGACTTGGAATGCGTTGACATTATTTATCGCTAAATGAAGGCTTGTTCTTGAAGTGTGGCATTCTGTCTGTGATGCAGACTCAAAGGAACATGTATCGTTCTTAAATGTTTATAAGAATCTTAAGAATTGTTAAAATCTTGGAATGCTATTTTAACAGTACGGTCTTAATTTCATAGCATTTCACTGCTAAAACTTTCAGTAACCCATTCATTGTTCATGAACATATTTTAATATGTACTTTGACGTTTATACCACACTAGGGCGGAGTTACATTTCCATTTTTTTTTACTGAAGAATGGCTTTTTAAAGCAATTGTCAACCCACTTAAAAGTGGGTTTTAACAGTGCCTGGCTATACAACCCAAACATATTTAATGGTAACGGATGCAATTCCCCTCATAAGATAGCACAAGAGTAATTTCTGAAGCGTATAAAGCACAAGCTCAAGTTTCCTAAAATTAATCGGGAAAATGGAATCAACTCAAATCAAAGTAAAGCACATCAAATTAATTGTTGGTTGATGAAAGGGAAAAACTGAAGCTCTCAGAGAAAAACGTAACAAACCTGGGCCACAATGGTAGAAGGCAAGTGGTCTCACCATTTCTCCAACCCCTCTTTCCTCTCTGAAGGATGGTCTATTTCTGCTGCCGTTCCAGTACAAGTGTGACACTTATTACAGCTTTCAAGTGCTTTTGAAGATTCTTCGAAATCATACCGCTTATAGCCTTAAGCACAACAAAGGTCTTTCCACAGCATTGAATCTCTCCACTTTTTTTTACTTTCATGAGCCACTGCTGATTCATTATTGCCAATAATAAAGCCCTTGTATATTTCCGTTTTTTGGATGACCTCAATGGGACAGACATATCCAAAGGGTCTACCTATGTTTTGTTATCTCTTTAGATGCCTGGTGAAGCTTTGGAGTGCTCTGACACTGTTAAGTTGTTATCAGGAGAGATGGTGTGTGATAACAGTCCAACAGGTAACAGTATTAACAAAACCAACATACAGTGTAAGTTGAGCCGATTTCAGGAGAACGAAGGTTCTCTCCTCCCTAGGAATCATCTTTCCTAATCTCTATATGAGGACAAAATTGTTAAAGCATAAAATGCTTAAAAATGAACGCCAATTTGATCCGTGATTCATCGTTTCCTGACGTTGCTGCTCATAAAATAGCTTCAACAAAGTAGTATAAAAGACCACTACAAAATGCTTCTCACGTGGGCTTACACTAATTTGTGAAACGAAACGAAACGAAACACAAACAAAAACGGTAATCGTTTCACTAAATGGTAGTTTTGGTCACATTACTATTTTCTGAAACAAACTGTTTTTGGCCTGTTTGAGGTGATTTATATGCTTGCAAAAGCCTCATTTCACAGGATAGTGATGTGCCCAAAATTACCAGTTTGCAAAACTATTTTGGTTTGTTTCACAAGTCTGTGTAAGCCTCTCAAATGCATGCAGTTTGGTCTGACTGACAGTCAGTGCAGACTTAAGCCGTTTTCACACTCAACGTTAATTATGATCCACGGAAGTATAATTCAGGCTATCATACTCCATTCAATTTTATTCAATTATGGTTCTGTTCACATCTGTGAAAATTCAAATACAATAAGGTAACATCGCAGTGTGAGACAAAATGGCTCCGTATTGCGTGGCTGCCACGATCATCATTACCATGCTTGAGGTGAGGAGAGAACCAAGGATATCTTCTGAGAACAGAAGATGACAATCCAAATCTTCGCTCCATAAAGCAATTAGAAGTTTTGTCTGCTCATACCACCACGTGTTCGCCATTCTGTTCAATTATGCACTGTAATTACTTCAAACAACCCCCTTGAGGTTGTTTGAAGTAATTATAATCCAGTTATAATCAGGGACTGTAATTAGTTAATGTGAACCCATTTCATATTTAATTCAATTATAATTCGATCACAATCGACACCTAATGTGAACACGGCTTTAGGCACCTGTTTTCATGTCACAAGATGCAGCTGCTCCACAGGATATATCAACCTGGGTCCAGTTGTTCAAAAGCCAATTAAACGCTGATCCCAGATTAAAAATAAACCAACACGTTTATTTCTCTACTCCCAAATGCTGTTCAACGCTGATAATCTGCAAAACTTTACATTAGAAGAAGCCAACCGTGAGAGACAAAAATAAGCAAAATAAATTTTCACCAAAACTTAAGCATGAAACAAAAGTGTCCGCTAATCCTGGGTTAACTGAATTGGCTTTGAAACAACCAGGCCCTGGATAACAAACCTCTCGGTCTCTAGGTCAACCTCGACCTCCTTGAACACCACAGAAAATGAAGTTATAACATCAGGAAAAAGATAGTAACAATCTGATTTTATTCCCCACTATGTTGGAAGACATGAAACCATGTAGGGAACTTCTGTCACCAAAAATTTACATAAATGAAAACTATTATGTTATTTATCCCGTCCCAAGTTTTTTTCATGTTAGTCAGGTTAGAATTAAAAAAACGTGAAGTAATTTTGTTGTTTACTTATGTGTGTTGAGCTTCAGATTTTGTTCCTGTAGACTTAATAGCGGAGGTCCGCGCGCTGAGCACCATAATTAAGAAAATATGGTAACCCATCAATGCGTGAAATTTTGGTTTTATAGCCATGACCTCATCGATCGTCGTACGTATGTACGTCCACCCGTCCATGTATGCCAGTGTGACCAGTATCATACTAGTTTATAGCATACATCTTTGATATCGGACACCCATGTTTTGATCAATTGACACCTGTCAAAAAAAGGTATACGCTGACCAGTATCATGTGACCATATCGCGGGCTCAAGCTTTGACCTCACCGAGACCAGGTTTCTTTATCTTCACCGCTGACCAAGTACTGGTTTTCTATTGGATTGCAGGCTGAACTCAGGTTAACTCACCTAAACATAAACAAGGCTTAATTTTTTGCACTCTTTCTGTCGCTCGATGCGGTGACACGGCCATACTACATCACCTATAGTTTTTACAGAGTCAACGCTTTTCGTGTTCAGGTGGAAAACGCTTTCTTTCTGCATTTTTTAATCTTCAATCTTTATCCCTTTCACCCCCGTGGGGTTCCCCATTGACGAGTAAAATCGTCTGGCGTTAGACAGAGTAAAATCTATAAGTGGCACTCTTGGGAGTTAAAGGGTTAATGGGGACATAGTTTTTGAGTGAATATAGCTGTTGTTAATCACAGTTCGTAACCATACATAACTGATACAAATGGACTGATACTAACAAATACAATTGAACAAAAGTACAAAAATGGTTAACGGGACGGTGGTTGGGGGAAACCAAATTCCCATGCTGACACCCTCCAATCCAGTTTGACATATCATGATAGCTGTGGTCCACACTGGTGGCTATGCAGTTATTCAAGTCAAGCATCGGAGGTATATAAACTTAAAGCTGTTTTTTTTTTAAAGTTGACCGCTGACCAGGTACTGGTTTTCGATTGGATTGAAGGCTCATTTTCAGCTTAACTCACCTAAACATAAACAAATTTTCATTTTTCGTGCGCTTTATTGTCGCTCGAACACTATCGTTAAGTTGATAAAAACACACCAACAAACATTTCAAACGTTTTACTGAATTAACAGAGAACGCTTATCACTATGTGATATTTGCGAGAGATCTCTTTAAACAAACCTTAATCCGAAAAAAGTTGTTTTGAAAACGCACCCTATGTACAACAAAGATGATACATGTATCGGTCAAGCAATACGATGCATGCACTGTTTCAATGTTTTTAGAACGAAAATAATTCACACACCCGCAAATGAGAAAAAATTTAATTCACTTGCATTTGCTGCATCATTATTGTTCTATTATGCATGCACTGTTTCAATGCTTTTAGAGCAAAAATAAATAACACACGCATAAAAGAGAGATGAAAAATAAAATGTAATTCACTTGAGTTCACTGCATCATTATTGTTCAGTAAGGTTCCCACTTTTTATTACTCCTTAATCGGGCAACCATAGGTGTTCTTTCCCTGTAGGACCTTTTAATAACCCGCTTCTCTGTGGAATCTGGGGGCGTTTCAAAGTTCCAGGGATCTGTTTCCTGTTCGATAGGAGAAGGTGGTGTTTCTATCCTGACGAGAATTTTGGATAGACCAATGGGTGTAGCTGGAAGTTTCCCATGTGCTGTTTTTTGGGTTGTACCTCGGATATCGTAGGAGAATGGTTTGGAGTGGGCTCATCTGGAGTTGTTGTCGCTGTCCCTGCAGGTTTCACACTCGTTTTTCTCTTCATTTGTTTTGACAAACCACTTTTTGATCCGCGGGCAAAGTAGAATCCATGATGTTTCATGTCTTTATCCAAGCGCGTCAAGGTTGTGAGTTGCGGAGGTGAGGTTAAGCGATGTTCTGTCTCAAGGTTTTGCAATAAATGCTCTGGAACCAACATCATCTTTTGTATGTGTTTTTATTTTAACACTT
Source organism: Montipora capricornis (assembly GCF_036669925.1). Classification (NCBI taxonomy): domain Eukaryota; kingdom Metazoa; phylum Cnidaria; class Anthozoa; order Scleractinia; family Acroporidae; genus Montipora; species Montipora capricornis. The sequence continues at coordinate 20,522,641 of NC_090884.1, read as the reverse complement.
TACCCAATAAACCCAAAGCGGCCGGTGCAATCAAAGAGGCGAGAGCTGACAGGAATCCTCCTTGTTGATTGAGAACTTCTTTTTTCTTCTTCATACTAGGTGTCTTGCGAGTCAAATACAGGAGTTTTGACTTGTGTGGTTTCAAGTGTTTGAATGATGAACTTGGAACCATACTGCACCCTTTAAGTAGATTAAGAGCGACTTCACTGATGGCTTCTATTTGTCTCTTACTAGCGTTAGATATCATCTCTTTCTGCTGTTTCCCTTTGCTTGTAAGACAAGTGCAGAGAAAGGGTAAATGTTGATTGACTTTGGAAGCCTTGAAGAGTTCTTGTTTTCTTCTCTCTCTGTAGCTTTTGAAATCTTTCAAGAACGCAAAGTCATGTCACCACCCATTTGATTGTTTACTGTCTCCTCGCGGTGCAACAATTGCAAAGCCATAGTGTTAAATGAAATCTACCGGAAATGGTTCATCAGTTTTATAGATTTTAAACAATGAATGTGACGCTGGGAAGATCCTTGTTCGCAATCGTTGAATGTCCGGGGTTCATGGACCATGAGGGACCAACGTACGGACTCGAATTCCCAGCGAGGTCAGCCCCCATAAATATATACTTATACTAAAACATACGTAAACAAAATCTAATAATTAACAACAGTTCATTCTATTAATTGAGCGACAATGAGGGCAGCCTGTTTTCCATGTTTGAATACTAGAAGTGTCAAAATTAGCGATAAATTTGTTAAAGAAGTAGTTAAATAGATGGTCTTTAAAGGTAGAGAGAGCTTTAGTTTCACAAATATCTAACGAAATATTGTTCCATAAAGGAACACGAAATAAGGAAGTACGGACACAATTAGGTTGTAAATTAGAGCTGTTGGCATTCCTAGTACGACCAGTGATTATATTGGTGTATTCATAAAATTAATATTGTAGTACTTATGCATACACTTATAGAAGAAGCAGATATCTCGAATTTCGTGCCAATAACATAATGGTAACAATTTTAGCATTTTTAAGCGGGACTTATAGTCGGGTCTTTCTGATACTTTATAACTACAGTTCAAAATGAAACGAGTTGCCCAACATTGAACACCCTTAAGAATACATAAATAATGGACAGTAGTTTGAGGGGCCCAGACCTCACTAGCATATCCTAAGTAGGAACACACAAAAGAAAGATATAGCGTTCTCTTGCTATTAGTCCCAATGTCAGCACAATTCCGACGGAGAAAACCCAACATCCGGTTGGCTTTGGCTACAACGCATTCAACGTGAGAGCTCCATGTAAGTTTGTCTGTGGCGATAACTGCGAGATCCTTTTGTGAGGAAATGACCGCAAGGGCATGTCCTCCGGCTTCATAAGGACTAATAGCAAGAGCCGGAATAGAGCTGTTTCGTTTTCTAGTTATTCTTGTAGCTACACATTTATCTAGATTGTAAGCTAAACCCCATATAAGGGATCAGTCATAAAACTTATTAACGTCATGCTGAAAATTAGTGCAATCACTAGAGTCATTAACTGATCTGTAACATTTTGCGTCATCAGCAAACAGAGCAATTGCTGTTTCATCACTGACAGACAGTCTTTGGTAGGTCGTTAATGAAGATGACAACAAGAATGGACCCATTAGACTACCCTGAGGGACACCAGATGACACATTGACCCAATTGGAGAAGGAACCTTCTATGTGCATCCTCTGATATCTAGAATGAAGGTAATCGGAGAACCAGCTGTACACTGGACCATCGATACCGTATAATGATAACTTGTGCAGGAGTAGGTTGTGCGTCACAGAATCAAATGCCTTACTAAAATCGAGGTAAAGAAAATCGGACTCTTGTCCAGCGTCGAGAGTTTTACCCAGATCGTGAAGTACTGTAAGTAATTGTGTAACACAGGGTTTCTTTGGAACAAAGCCATGCTGTTTTGGTGACAAGAGCTCAAGAAGATTGGTTATGAGCTTATCAAGTATGCAACGTTCACACAGTTTGCTGACGATCGAGAGAAGAGATATAGGCCTGTAGTTAGATATCACTGATTTATCTCCCCTTTTGAAGACCGGTACAACATTAGACCTTTTCCATTCCAGTGGCAGCTTACCTAACTGTAGTAATAAATTAAACAGAGCACGTAGAGGCTCTGATGCTAGCTCTGAGGCACACTCTTTTAGAATCCTTGGATGAATGAGATCAGGTCCAGGAGTCTTACTTGGATCTAGCTTCAGTAGAGCATTATGAACGTCTTCTTGATTCAGGATGATTTCACTGATATTATTGTGCGAGTATGGTGTGGTGTCGATATCTGTTGGAAGGACTGTACATGTGTTGATGACTGAGGCAAAATAGTAGTTGAAAGCTTCAGCCTTGGTATCAGGTGTGATGAATACTTTGTCGTCAATGGTGACTGAATCAGGAATGGAAGGACGATTGGTCAGTCGGTTAAAAAAGTTCCAAAATCGTTTGGGCTGTGAAGATGAGTTGTCAGATATGTCCTTCATGTAGGCGGTTCTCTTAGAGCGTATCATGTACTTGACGTCTCTACGCAATTTATGGTACTTTTGCCAAAGTTCTTTTTGCGAATGGCGTGGATTGCCTCGCCATCAATCCAAGGTGGAGAGAGGAATTTTTTCGGTTTCCGCTTAGGAATAAAGGCGTCAACATTGGCTGATAGTGCATTTTTCCAATAGGATTTCATCATCGCTTAAGTCATCAGCTAGAGGAGATTCGCGTAGCTTGGAGCGTAGACTATTGAAGTCGGCTTTTTCGAAGTTATTAGTAAGCTGCCTATTATAGGATAAGAATTTGTAACTTGTATGCAGATCGAACGTTAGTGCTTTGTGATCAGAAGATAAAGCAACACCATCAGAGTCAGATAGTTGTACATTAACCACTCCTTCGACAAAAGAATACAATAGCAAATCAAGTGTATTGTTCCCTCTGGTTGGCTGATCAATCAACTGGAAAATACTTATGTTGATTAGCTTCTCACAGAACGTAAACAACGTTGGGCTAGAATCGATAAAACCAGAGCCTTGAATCCATTTAATGTCAGGAAGGTTGAAATCGCTGACAATTGTAACTTTGTCATACACCCAGCTATCAATAAAATCGACAAATTGATGAATCCAAGTGTTGTTTGCATTAAGAGGGTGATAAAAGACTGATATGAGAGTTTTACCACAATTGTTATGGATGAACTCTATCGTGGCACATTCCAGATCATTTTCCATATCAAAGAATACGGGATGACAGCGCAGATTGCAGCGAGATGCGAGTAGCACTCCACCACCGCTAGTTGAATGATTGCCTTGTATATCAGCTCCATCACAAAGATTAATATCATAACTCCATGGCAGAATTTCTGAGTCCAAAACTTCACAATTAAACCAAGTTTCTGAGATGGCGATAATTTCAAAATTATTTGCATAAACAAGGTCTCGAAATTCACAAAGTTTAGCCCCAGATTTAATACTACGAGCATTTTGGTAGAAGAAACGTAGAATTGTAGAACTGTTGCTAGAATGAACTTTGTCAGGGCCAGGATTGACCAATACATCACCGCTTATAAGCAGATGAGCTTGATGAAATGAGGCAGTCGAGTTAGAATAGTAACTTAGTCGGGAACCGTAGAAACCTTTAGCTGTGTAATGATGGCATCGGTAGAATCGTGAAGAATCAGGTAATAAAGACTCACAACCAAGTACTTCTTAATCGGAGTTAATCCAGAAATTGGTAAAAGAAATTGTAGTTACCAAAAATTACCAAAAAGAAGTAAAGCTCAGAAAGGCAGGCTTGCCATAGTCGTATGCATAACGATGAACTAAGAGCCTTGTGACAAATTGTAGACCATGCGATGATTGCGATCAATTTGCAACTGATTCTGAAACTCTGCCTACACAATTAAATTCAGAACTGAGTTCGTCTGAGTTCCAAATTTTAGGTACAGGTTCATGTTACCCGTTCGGTATCAGATGATCGGGATGTCCACTTCCTGCCGGTGTCAAATCAAAACGGAACAAACCGTAACCATTTTCCCAATCCACTCTATCAATGTCAAGCCCGTGCCCACAATTCATGTCTCCATTTCCTGAAAACAGCGTGGTGTTGTAACCATCGATCTTTTTTCCACCCATCAGATCCAGCGCAGAATAAGGCATTTCTTCTCCATTCACAGTCAGCCGAATGTCTTGCAGGTCAAACAGCTCAAAGGTGAAAGGATTTCTTTCAAGGTTCCCATTGAAGGCCTTGTTTCGCACGAGCCCAAAAATGATGCAGTGAGGAATGAAACCGTGGAATAGATCTGTCTCAGTGTGATTTAAGACTCCTTGAGGGATGATCCTTGCCTGCGTAGGGGTTCTGGTTAAGGTATAGATGGCTGGTAGCGGTGCGCTCCCTTTGTGACCTTGCATGATCTGTACATGTTCTAGTTTCACACTGTCTGCAACATGCACTGCATGTATGCGAAGCGTGCTAAATATGATCTTTAGTTTGCAGTTGTTTGGAGACTCCCCAGCCATGAGAACAAAAGCGTCGTTGTTCAGATCCACTTTGACTTTGATCTCCAAAGGGGCACTCCAACCAACCCCACTTCTGTTGTGAGTAAATGTGGCTCTTCTATTCAGATCCTCACTACTTTCTGCTGTATTATCTTCATTCATGTGTCCAGCGGTGTCTTTGTAATACAGAGCTTTGGTTAAGTAGGATTTCTGTTCTGTAAAGATCAATAAGGTCTTGATGTAAGCATTGTATGTTTGAGTGTCTGACTGTTCTGTTACCAGCGTTTCATTGATCTTGATGGTAAACTGTTTGATGATGGAATGAAGGGCGTTGTTGACCAGAGTGTACTTCTTGCCATCCCCTGTGGGCGATCCATCTTGTTTGGTAATCTTTACCACCAATCGCAGCTCTGTCTTGTTAATGTCAATGTAGTTAGCCAACGGTTTGATGACAAACTCGATGGGATTAGTTCCCGTTTGAGCCGGTTCATAATCGACCCATTTGCCGCTAAAAAAAAAGTAAAGTGGTGCATTTATATAGCGCCCTTATCACTAACGTCTCAAGGGCGCTTTACAATAATCAGTTTACCCCCAGCGGACTGGAAGCATATACAGGCGCAAATTGCAGCCGCTTCTAAGCAGTCCATGCATGCTGGTACTCATTTTACCGACCTCGGAATGATGGAAAGCTGAGTGAACTTTAGCGTGAAAGAAGGTCGCCAAATATTCCAGTCTCGGCAGAACCGGGAATGGAACCAGGGACCTTAGGGTTGGAAGGCAGAGATCTTACCACTGCGCCAACCCCTCCGCTCTCAACAATCGACACATCTGTGACAGTTACACCAAACAACTGTAAACTTGAATTTGCACCAGGGTCTGAGAGAGGGTGTGCTGATGCCATCTTTAATCAAAAATAGTCTTGAACGTTAAATGATGTGTTCTCCTTTTCTTGGTCTGTCCTTCACTGCGTGGCTTTGACGTATCCGCATGCTTATATACTCTTTCCTTGACCTTGCTGTGTAATGTCATTAATTACCCCTGTGAGTTAATGTTTCCCAGCAGCTTTCACTTTTGTCTTGGCAGCTTTCTTTAAAGGTTGACCATTGATCACATCTTGGACAAGTTGCATTCCCGTTTCCAATCCAGTATTGAGCATTCGTTTTCCCACCTTTTTTGCTGTTGTTTTGAGAAACGGAGTTGCTGAACGGAACAAGGACCAAAACATTCCACCTAAGCCATTGCCCCCTTGACCATAAGGGTGTGTTCCTCCGTAGATGCTAATGTCTCCTCCTTTACCGTGCTGCATATAGGGTAAATGTCGTCCATATGGGTAATATTGGTGGTTCATCGGTAAGAACATGTTGTTATAGAATAGCACGACGCCGAAATTGCAGGGCCACGCGTATGGCTCCAGAAGCAAATGGTATCAATTGACCTGTGTCTCCCATATATTGATCGCCACGGATGAAAACACAGTTCTATGGTAGGAGGGCACCTTGACCTCTTCTGTGATCATGTACCCCGGCTGACCATGAGGAACGAGCATCCGAAGTAAGTTGGCTTGAGCATCTCCCACTACTTGAGAGTTGATTAAATTGGAATACACGTAGATGGTTTGAAAAGCGTCTCTCGAGAGCAATCCCCACACCAATTCTTCTTTTCTGACAAGTGTTGTCATTGGCCTCGCAAGAAGGACGCTGTGATCATCATTCTGTTGGACAAGGCCTCCGATTTGGTACAGCTGAGGAATATTATACTGATGGTTTAAGTACCCCAAGGCGTGAGCTAATGTCTTGGGTATAATCACATACAAACCAGCTGGTAACTTCTACTCAAAGTAATCTTCAAGTTGTGCTTTCTCGTAAATATAAGACACTGTTCAATTTCCAGGGTTTAGGGTCTGTCTTACAAAGCAAAGTGTAGGACAATTGATTCTCACCTACGTTTTGCCAGGTGTAAGGGTAAATGATGCGTGTCATGGCCACCTCCCAGTCGCCACTTAGGTGTAATTGACTTGGTAACTGCATCTTAAAATCGCCCGCCTTGTTTTTGGGAGACTGAGTCAGATTTGCATCACTGGTCAGCACCATGTAAAAACTGTTGGTCATGTTGATCGACGGCGGAAATGTAACACGACGCTGACGATACCGTCTAAAAATGCTGGCGTTTGACCGTATCCACTCGTTAAATAGATTTCAGTGGTCTGAAATATCTTTGTCCGCAAAGGTAGGTACACAATATGTTCTCTTTCTTCAAGGAGAGTTTCTCGAAAATTGCCCAGGGGTATCATCTCATGTGGGAGAGGTAAGCCCTTGTCACCCACCTGCCACAGTTCCACAAGATTGGTTTGAACTTGAACCAGCCTCTGCTTACACGAGCAAAGCGACAGCCAAGGAGGAAAGATGTAAATACCAGGATATGTGATGGATGTGCCAGCTGGTAAGATGAACCAATCATGACCATATTTTCTTTCTAAGGTGAGTGCAGCATTCAAACAAACGCTGGGTGTTTTCGTTTATCCATCGCAACGCGCAAGCTGTGGACAGTTTGATCATAAGTCCTTCAGTTTGTGAGTTACATTCCATTCGTCGTCCACTGTGATTTCAATCTTAGATGGTGGGCCAGCGATGTTCAGACATTGTAACATTCCTTCTGTCACATCTAATGCTGTATGATACTTACCCTCGGGTAATACAAACGGTGTGGAGTCACCTTGACGTTCCAGCATGATGTTAGAATGTTTGCAGTCATTTGTGATGTCAAACATTGAGAGCCGATACACAATATGATGCAATCCTACTTCCCAATCTTCTTCATCTTTCAGATGGATTTGTTGAGGTAGCGCTACACGAAAGGAGGACTTAGAATTGTTTAGAAATAAATTACTGCTTGCATTACTGGGAATTGTCACGTAAAAGTCGCTATCTTGAATCATGTTTGTTTTAAAGCGACCAACTGGTTATGCGGAATCCAGCCGTCGTATTTCTTTGGCCAACCTTTCCAATGTACCAACACCTCCTTATTCGCTCCTTGTCCCCTGCGTTTTAATACGAAACAGGTGTTTTTGTGGTTTCTATCACATTCTGTAACTCAAATTCGTAAAAAGTGCCTTGAATCCAGTCACCGTCTGCTTCCTTTAGACGATACACGGGTGGGTCGCCTGGACGTCTCTGAGCAACAGTGAAGGTTTCCTCCGTCTAGGATGGTAAGTAACTTTTTTCAAAGATGCGTTTATGCTTACTGATCTTGACTTGATCTCCCACTTTGAATTTATACTTTGTTGGCCTTTTGAACAGATTCCTATACAAATTGTTCCAAACCTCTGGTGCATTATTCTCGTTGACATACGCCGGTTTCATTTTGACGCTACGGTGCACGCTTTGATTGTAATTCCTATTGACTAAATCATCCAGTTGATCCAAATAATGGTACAAGCTGCTGGTAGTGAACATACGCCACATCAGTTGCTTCAAAGTGCGGGTGAATCTTTCAACCACTTGGGCCTTGGTTTCGTTGTTTGTTGCAAAATGAAGTACAATGTCATTTTTGAGGAAGGTTTGAAACGTTTTGTTTTTAAATTCGGTTCCAGCATCTGTTTGCAACTTTGCAGGTTTATGACCTTCCTGGAAAATGCTTTCCAAGGCCACCACCAACGAGGCTCCTGTTTTCGATTTCAAGGGCATCACCCACGCGTATTTGGAAAGGACATCGATACAAGTCAGTAAATACTTGTATCCTTGATTCCACCTACTCAAATGTTGTAAATCAACCAAGTCCGCCTGCCATTGCGCCTTCTTCTTTTGCATTTTGTTCTTCATGATTGTCGGTGACATCTTTCAATTCGATGTGAACTTCGCTACCGCAACACGCAACTAAACATTGCATTCTCTGACATATGTCACTTAAAGAAACTGTGGGCGATGAGCTTCCACACACCCAGCTTGCAGCACTACCCATGGTGTTAAACAAATGATTAGATCTTTCTCATTCGTAGACTTTTAATAACAATTTGCCAAACTTCTTTCGCCATCCGATCATAGCAAGATTTGTAAGCTGTGACGACCGCGATGAAGTGTGGAAAAATAGGTCAAAGATTAAAAATTCAGGTAACCACACGGACGCTTATATAACTGAGGACTTTGCTAAAGCTATTCAGGAAGAGCGCAAAATTTTGATCAAAGCAATGTTGAAAGCGAGGAATGAGCATGGAATACGTGATGCCAAAGTTGTTGGAAGATTTTTATTCATCCACAATGAAAAGTACAACCATCAAAATTTTCCAGATTTTTTTTAAGATAATCTTTTGTGATGTTTTCTCTTCTTCTTTCAATAGTAGAAAACCCCGTCAATTTGCATTTTTTTCTTAGTTTTTCAAAATGGCTGTTAATGAACCCTTTTTCATGAATAACAATCGAAGAGGTCAAGAGTCCACTCTACAATGGTTTTTATTGTATGTGTTAATGTTCTTTGTGTAATTTTCCGATCCATTACTTTTTTTTCAAATATGTTAGTTTTTCTTTTTTTCGTGCTATTTTTCTTTTCAATTTGGATCTATTGTTACTTTTGTCACACTCTAATCCCTCTGGCTTGCAACACACATTACTTTTGTAATCAACAATGAATCTCAGTATTTGCTCTCTTAATGTGAGAGGACTGGGTCCTAAAATAGAAGGCTTCCACACATTCCCCTCACATTACAGTCCCACAACTTGTAATTGAAAGAACCTAATTACTGTTTGTGTTGCAAAGGGCTTTGTCTTGTTTTGTTTTTTCTCTTTTTTTTTTTTTTTTTGTATTGTATGGTGTAAATTAATACCCTTTGGTTTGTTAAGTAGGTAGGGATCGTAAGTATTGTAAGTATTGTAGGTAGGGATTGGAATATTGTATTGTTAATAAATAAATAAATAAATGAAAAAAAAAACAATTTGCCAAACCATCCACCAGAAAGAAGGGTAATGTATCGAGTACGTGACACATAACACTTTGTGGAATGCATATTGTTCGGTAAATGTAGCGTTGCATTGGTCCATGTAGTAATAAAAACTCAACAAGCGACCGGGGTTCATTGGATGTAATTCTTTTAGAAGATCTAACCATTGCTCGCAAGGTGTGCTGTAAAAGAAGTGTCCTGCAAAACAACTCCGAGCGCAAACCCGAATCAAGACAAAGTACACTCTATTCATGTTATCTAGTCTACTGACAAACGGGCGCTGCACATATTATTTTATAGCACTATTTGTGAATTCAGTCACTCACTAACAACGTTAACACTTGGGCGTGTGTGATTTATTTGCGTCATGAAAACATTGAAACAGTGCATTCATAATATTGCTTGACCGGTACATGTATTGTCTTTGTTGTACATAGGATGCGTTTTTTCAAAAGAACTTTTATTTACTTATTTTTTTGGATTAAGGTTTGATTAAAGAAATCTATCTCTCGCAAATATAACATTGTGATAAGCGTTGTCTGTTAAGCAGCGAACTCAAGTGAATAACGTGTGATTTATTTTTGCTCAAAAAGTGTTGAAACAGGGCGTGCATAATAGAACAATAATGATGCAGCAAATGCAAGTGAATTACAAAGAGAACTACTCTCGCAAATATCAAAACGTTTGAAATGTTTGTCGGTGTGTTTTTATTGACTTAACAATAGCGTTATGTAAAGAAAATCGTTCGAGTTAGTCCGGTCTCTAATGTTTCATATTCTGTATGACTTCACAGAACTGCATTATCAGAGTCACAGTATTTGTTTAAGCGCAACGCAACATGTTTGTTTTAAGGTTACGATAGTCAAATAGTCGAAGAACAATTGTATACATCAACTTGTCACTAGAGTATCTTTTAATAAAGCTTCTGAAATGTATATTGTTGTTTGCACATTGTATTCCTTTCCTTTCTATAGGTCTCTCCTCATCTACTAAGCTTGGCAGCTCAAAGCAGGCAATGGGAATTGCAAGATGACATGACTGTCACTCGGTAATTTTGCCAGGCCTTGTCCTGAATCGAAGCATTTAATGATTAGCTCGCCGTGTTGGTAATGACCAATGGGTTTTTGTTAATATATCTTTAAAAATAAAGCTGTCCCCACTTCGATTCCACACTGTTTGTTTGGTTATAACCCAGTTGTATAAATTATTTTAAAAAGATCAAGCGTCAAAAGTACTGTAATTTGGAAACACCATTTTAAAATAACTGTTAATGTAATTTCTTGGGCAAGCAGATTCAAGATTTTGGGTACAATATGTATTTTACCACAAATTGCTTGTAATCTTGCGGCGAATTTGCCATTGTCGATGTGATTGTGTCAACTTTTTGTTAAAATAGATGATCAGCTCTTATTAAATTTGGTAAACAACAGAGTGAGTGGAGTGCCAATTGTGGACTACTATAAAGCTTTCAACATGGTTGACCACAATTTACCCTTGCGGAAATTGGAAGCCTGAGGTGTTAATGACAGAGCATGTGATTGGTGTCAGTCATATTTCTCGGGTAGACGTCAGTTGGTCTGCATTGATGGCAAGGATTCGTCCCTGGCCAGTGCTAATTATGGAGTACCACAAGGATCTATTTTGGGTCCTCTTTTGTTTATCTTATTTATCAATGATTTGCCAAAGCGCAGATAGATCAGTATGCTGATGATACTACCATCACCTGCTCTGCTCACTATAATAGCGGAGCTTCACGCGCGCCGAGCACCACAGTTAAGAAAATATGGTAACCCATCGATGGGAGAAATTTTGTTTTATTTACTGTACGACTGTACATCCATCCACCCTCCATGTATGCCACAGGCTCAAGTTTAGAGCTCATCGAGGGGGCCATACTCCAGCTGACTCCCTGGCTACAATACAAGACATATTTAGTTGGAACACTTAGCGAATGGTCAGAATCATCGTGTTACAAGATCGTAGCTTATACCACATCCCCCTTCCCCCATTCAGGAAGGGGGAAACGGCGACGGGTGTTCCAACAAATGTGACAAGTATTGTAGCCTACCAAAAATATTAAGATGCTGGTTAACTTTTCACAGGGAGTTGAGATTTTGGTTGATTCTACAGGGGCATAAACTTAACGTAAGAACCGTGCGTGTCTGGTTTTCTCGAGACAAAGGTGAGAAATGATTTCATGCAGACCGGAACGCCTAAATTGCTCTGTTGTAAACATGGTGGTTCACAGCACCAGTGAAGTAGTCTCTCTGGCCTTTCTGTGGGCGAATTCCAGGACCTACCGATACGATTTGAGCAAGTTTTGAAAGCTAAAAACTTCAATCGATGCTGTATTTTGCCGGTAGGACTGGGTGGCTCCACACTCGTAAGAAAATCTATGAAATGAGAATCGGGGGTCTTCCCTTGCCATGGAACGGCCGAATTACCCAGAATTTCTTTTGGGCATGAAGGAGACAAGCGGAGACTGGTCCTCGTCAAATGAGGAAAAAGTAGCGATAAGAAGATTTCTAGGCGGATACTAAGGAGTAGCCAAAGTGCGTAGACTCAGAGAAACGGTATAATGTAAATAAGAGAGTAATGAGATTTATATTTGCGATTACCTGTCCTCTTACGTACCACTTAAGTAAAACTCTACATCTCTATGCAATAAGCGCATTCAACATTTCCTCATATTATTATATAAAAGTAGTTAAAGAAAGAAAAGGCTTGTCCTGCATATTTGAAAAATACGTTTTCTCTCCCGTTCTCTTCTTATGCATGATCTTCGTGGAAATTACATTCTGTCCCTCCATAAACCTAGAACAACCAGTTATAGTCTTAGTTCTTTTTCTTACGTCTTAACTAAGTACGTTGCGAAATGCGCTACCTGATTTTTCCCGTACCACTGAGTTTACTGGTTTTAAACTAATCCAGGGCCGGATTTTGCACAGCGGCTTTTCGTTTTGATTAATATATCTTTAAATATTATTTAATATTTAGTTATGTATCTGTATATATTATGTATGTTAGCTGTAATGTCTCGAAGATATTATTCTGAAATTCGAGATGAAAGAAAGTTTTATGCATGCATGTTACCTTCACCAGGGCGCATGCGTGCACTTTGTAATCTGTGACTCCAGTGCTTACCATATAACAGATAAAATTACTTTTCTCTTGAATATATAAGCCATCGAAATCTTACGTTAAATTGTAACAAGACGCTTTTTTAAAGCGTTTACTCGGAATACCAAGTGGCGCAGAAGTAGGGTGATACATTTTGGACCAGGTAGTTTTTGTGACTACTGCGCGTGGCGCGTAGTCACTATTGCCATCGTGTCAGTTTTTCCGAAAATGAGTATGTAACAATAGAATACACTTCGAGCCAATCCGCATACGAAGAGGACCAAAGTTCGGACTCTGCAGTACGATGAATTGCCGATAGTTCGCGAGGACGAACAAAATGTTCGGGTGCACCGTGTTCGCAGATGATGATCTGTGAAGAATACGGTTCTGAGGTGAGGTTTTAATTCTTACAACAGTTACTTCTCGTAGCTTTCGTATTTTGTTTCTCACCGACCGCCCGTTTACGCGTTTAATGAAGCCGCCGTTTTCGAGATAAACAAAGCTTTGCAGTAGCACTTAATTGTCAAACTATAGATGGTTTCACAGTGAGATCATCAAATTAGCAAGGTCTTCTGAATTGTCATCTATAGGAGGTTGAAGATACCCGAAAAATGAATCTTTTTCCACGTTTCGAAAATACAGTATTTCGAATTTCCTAATTGGCACCTTACGTAGCTTATCATGGTGACACCATGATACCAAGCTACTGTGGAACCCCGTTAATACGGTCATCAACGGGCCGAAAAAAAATTGGCCGTATTAACGGGGTGGCCGTATTACCGGGGGTAGGGTGAAATTCATGACTAAAAGGGCCTTAAGGACAAATATCGCATTTGCACTTCCAGAAAAACGTTTCTCTTTAATAAACAACAGGAACGTACGTACAGTAATTGTATAAAATACTTGAAACTTCGCACAGTAGGTAAAACGCTTAAATTTGTTAAGTGCACTGTACGTTCTGAGCCTAAAATCAAAACAAGAACAGGCCCAGCTTACTCTGCTTCTAAAAATTGGAAGCCCGCCGTAATTACCTAACCGAAAGACTCGTGTTTTTGATGAAAGCACAAAGACTTAATCCCTTCGCGATTTGCCTTACTGGATGTTACAATAGTGTCAAGATCATGTTTGTAATGAAAACAGGGAGGAGTGTT
>NC_090884.1:20491440-20493940 GCF_036669925.1 Montipora capricornis | reverse complement strand
TAAACATTTTACAAGGGACACCATTGTTGATGCCCTGCAAAGAACAAAGAATAAATTGAAAGGAGAGTTGGTCCGGAGTTTATCCACAATGGACAGTTAGTGGCTGCATTCACCAATGTAGAGAACAAACATATCAAGTTTCTTCTCAAGCAACCAAGTGTTCAAGGAGCTATTCAATTTCCAAAGAACACTATGGTAGTGTACCTGTACCTGGGTGAATTCGGGTACCTGGCCTGAAAATGAAACTTGTGGAGCCAAACAACTTGTTGAGCTTAGTACTTAAACTGGGTAGATAATTATGTCTACAAGTATTGTCTATTCAACAAACAGTTTCTCCTAATTTTGTGTACCATTCACTTGTTGGCCATGTTTCCTTAACAAAAAATCGCTAATTCAAGTACAGATTCAAGTCCTTTCAAATCATCAGTTACTTTGCGCTCGACTCCTTTTGAAACAGCAGAACAGGATCCTTGAGTCACTAAAAAAGTGCTGCATGTTACGTAGATGTTTGTAATCATTGAAAAAAAAAACTCCACTCCAGATCTGATAGACGATGATCGTGCAAGACTCGCCAAGCACGTGGAACACCCAACAGGATTATTCGTTGTTTGGCACAGCAGATGAACGAAAAATTGTTCCCCACACTATTAATTTCCAACCCGGTAAGACCAATATTGCCCAAATACAACAACAATTTCGAATTCGGCAGCAGGCAAGCTCATCACAAGCCATCGAAGTTGGCATAAAGCAGCATAGCGCTTCACCTGAAGTTCGATCATGGTGGACACAAACAAGGGGTGAAAGAACTTTCTAAGGTCAGACGACCAATGTGATCGACCGAACACTCGTTAGAGCGGCTCAGTTATCGGACATCAAAGTGCTGAACAAACCAAGGGATTTCGTCGTAAAAATGTTCACTCAGCAACGTCTTCTTCTTCTACTGAATAAAGTTCAAAAGCGATCCTGGTTGTTAATCACATGCTAGCCCAATCCATAAACTGGATAAAGAGGATTGGAAAATTGATTGTCAGAACAATGCGTCATTTCTGTCTCGCTGAGTTCACAGAAGCGACGGTCAAGAGAGTCACAAGGAAGGCTGGGCGAATGTCCACAGATCTAACCAATCAGAATGTAAACAATTGGCGTGACATCGGATAGCACAGTTTTTCCCGCTCGCTGAGTTTAAATTTCAGTAGCTGTCGCCGTATGCAAGGATATTCTGGTCAATTGACACCTGTCAAAACAAGGTATCCACTGACTAGTATAACATGGTCATATCGCGGCCTCAAGTTGGACCTTATTGAGGTCAGCTTTTTTTTAAACTTGACCGCTGACCAGGGACTGGTTAATGATTGGATCGCAGGCTCAAGCCAGGGCAGACTCATACCTGAGCATAAGCGACGCTTAATTTTTCACGTCCTTTCTGTGGCTCGACGCGGCTACAGGGCCATGCTACGTCAACAAAATATCTTGACAATCTACACTTTTCGTGTTCAGGTATGGTTTGGAAAATGTTTTTTTCCTGTATTTTTCGCTGGTTTCAATCCACTTTTGACGTAATAATCGCTGTAGTCAGGACACACTGGTGGCTACGTTATAGTTATAGTTATACTTTATGATTAAATATTCGCATAATCAATCAAATGGAACATGACAGAATCACAAAGCATGGGGTTTTTCCCGCTGAAAACAAAATGAGTCATATTCAATAGCTATTGTATTTAAGTCATATGACAGTCGTTAACCAATCAAAAATGTACCCATAAATTTATTTTCTGACATTTTTGAAAACTTTAGCAGTAAACTTTTA
The DNA here is from genome assembly GCF_036669925.1 of Montipora capricornis. Classification (NCBI taxonomy): domain Eukaryota; kingdom Metazoa; phylum Cnidaria; class Anthozoa; order Scleractinia; family Acroporidae; genus Montipora; species Montipora capricornis. The sequence continues at coordinate 20,492,130 of NC_090884.1, read as the reverse complement.
TCATTCAAATTGTTTTTGTGTGTTGATCTTATAATGACCATGAGCATAACTTATTATGAATATATCTTTTATCGTGGAAGCATGACAATGACACTTGATTCAGCTCATAGCTTCCAAGTTGATGATTATTGCTTCTGATGGTTTTCATTGTATGATACATTAATTGTTTTTTATTGAATAAAGTTAGTTTGTAGTCTTCATGTTTGATATTTTTTTTGTCTTTTTCTGTCATTTTCAATGGTTTGTTGAATTTTGTACTTGATAACATTCTTACAATATTTGACTTCAAGCATTTTTTCCATGAATTTGTATGCAGCATTTTCACCTCTATAAATTTGAACTGGTTTGTTGTATTTGTCATCATAAAGACAAGCAACGCTATAGCCATAACCACCATCTGTATGCTTTTGATAAGCATCGGTGTATAATTTATCATTGTTTGGTTTACAACCTTGTACTTTTTCAGTTAAAGATTCGAAATCAGCATATATTAAAAATTGTACTGGTAATTGTTTATGAAAATTAGTGAATTTTGCTTTTGAACCTTTTTTAGGCATTTTGATAGCTTCTTCGCCATTTATTTGAATACATACTTCTTTGTGATTAGTTAAAACATTTTCATAGCTGAACCATTGCAAACAATGCATGCAAAAGTGTTTCCTGTCTTTATGTTTTGTTTGATTATACATA
>NC_090884.1:20476440-20486440 GCF_036669925.1 Montipora capricornis | reverse complement strand
TTTGGTAATTTATCTCTAAATTTAAAAGGAGGTTGAATTATATTATCTTCATATTCTTGAACCATTTGTTTAACAGTGCCACGTTGTTTTGGTATAGGTTTTCGTTGTAAAATCAAATTTATTAGTTCTGATTTTGAAAGTTTTTCTAATTCATCTATATATTAGTATTATATAAAATTTTTATTCTTAAGTATTTTGTCAACATTGAAAAATTCAAATAAACTAAAACAATTATTTAAACTTTTCTATATGTTTGAAAATAATGCTATATGTTTTTTGAAAAATTATTTGATATTATTTTTATGCATTTTTGACTGGGAATGATAGATAGATAGATAGCTATAAGCTTATGGGGTCGTGTGTTTACAAATAAGATAAGATTCCCTTAAATTACATACTATTATACGCCTAAACTAAAAATCCCTATGGTGTAAATCCATTCCTTTGTGCTTAAATATTTTTTTATTGACAAATATCGACCTTGTTTTTTTCTTTAACTGAAATTTCCATTTTTAATTAATTACAATACTATATATTTAAGTAAGGAAAATATTTTGTTTTATGCTAATTTGGAATTATTTCTTTTTTACACTTAAATCGTACTCTTCTTTTTTTCCCTTTCTTTGTGTCTTTTCAAAGCATTAACATAACTAAAACAGCAATCATTTAAAACCTGAACAATCTCTTTTAAACTTTTCATATATATAATATATTTAGATTTTATTAATTTTCTGTATCTGATGAAAAATGTTCTGTTTCTGTTTCATAAGTATTTTCTGAATTAACGTCAAACTACATTGAGAATCATCAATAAAGCTGTAATTTAAATCATATCGATCTAATTGACTATCGCTTTGATAATCACTTTCAAATTGAGAGGAATATAAATCAATACTTTTAGAACTCATTTGATATTATTATATAAAATATTTTACAAACGATTATTATAATTAAAATTTGGATGATTTGGCTGAATATTTTTTCTTCTTTTCAATAAAACACAATCATCAAAATATACATCACTATGTTCATCATAATTACAAGTGAAAGACATTAATTTTTTTAACAGAATAACATTTTTTCATATAATTTATCATAATCATGTTGTGGTTTATCAGAATGAGAAAAATAATATAATAGGCCGCAATTAGAGCAAAAATGGACTAAACAAGGCAATTTTTCATCTGATTTTAGAATATTATCTAATAAAAATATTCTTTCTCTCTTTTCATCTAAGCAATATATTTTTAATTTTTTAGGAAAAATGTATTTGAACATACTATTTATTTAAATTAAAAATTATTTAAATGACATTCTGTATATTTCTGAAATAGTATCTTTTATGAATTTTTTGTCATTAGAAACAGCTAAAATTGCATTATTTTTTAAACATTGAATTACATAAACATTATCAATTTTGAAAATTTTACTAGAAACGTTATCTGGACCAAAAACAATAGCATATTTTTTATTTTCTTTCACATTCTGATCTAAATTTTTTATCATATCAGCAATATCTTTTTTAAAAGCTGCTGTATCTAAGCTTTTAAATCTAAAAGCGTAACTTTTTGGTTTTAGAGTCATATATATATTGTATATATGTATTTTTTAATTATTCGTCAAATCCTTAATTGGTATCCAAGAATTAAAATCATCACTATATCCTCTCCATTTTACCAAAGCTTGTTTCTTTTTACAATCCCTTCGAATGACTTTATCAATTCTAAATACATCTTGTTTGGCTTTTAGTAATTCAGGCTCATAAAAACTCCCTTGTATTTCTTCATCATTGAGATCCTTTATTTTGTAAGTTATTGGATTAGTGTATTGAATTTTGTAAACCCGAAATAGTTCTTCACTCCAATTACTGGTATACCCTTTATCAAACAATTTTCTCTTGTACTTGCTGATCCTTACCTTATCACCAATTTTAAATTTTGGTTTTGATGATATTTGCTCCATATCACCATATAAATTAAAGTAAACAACTCCTTCATTATTCTTTTTACTAGCTTCTGTTGGTGTCATTTTTATTGAACTGTGTGGTGTTATTATACTGATTAAATATTTTAGGCAAAAAGTCTAAATATTTTGTATTACCTTGTGTAGTTAACTGTTTCCACATTTTGTTTTTAATCGTACGTTTCCATCTTTCAAGTACTGATGATTTTTCTTCATTTTCTGTTGAATAAAGTTTTTTTTATTCTTAGCTAAGAGACCTTTTACATGTTTGTTATAAAACTCACTTCCTTTATCAGTCCACAAATATTCTGGTTTTCTACCATTTTTGAAGATGATTTGAAATGCTTCTCTAATTGTCTCTCCTTGTTTATTCTTCAATGGTACAATCCATCCATATTTACTAAAAACATCTATCACCATAAGCAAATAATTGTATCTTTTGTTCCATTTACTAAATTGCTTCATTTCAACTACAGTATTGTGCAAAAGTAATGCAAACGCAATTCGACGATAATTAACGAAATTTCGTTTGGGGCGAGTCCTATTGTTTGAACGACAGCGATATTTCGCGGCACTCCGCGATAGTTCGAGCGAAATTTCGCAGCACTCCGCGATAGTTTGAGCGAAATTTCGCGGCACTCTGCAATAGTTACGGCAAAATTCCGTGGCACCTATCGATATTTCAAGCAAATATTTGTTTCTATCCAGTGATTTTTTGCTTGGCGTAAACGAGACATTTATCTCGGTTCGTTCTTTCTCCCTCACCTCATGAACATGACATGTAAACATTACAACTTTTACATGTGCAAAGCAAATTTTAAAATGTCAATGTTTAAACCTCCAACTAAAGGTTTCACATCCTGGAAATAAAACTTACCTGTTCATGGTCTGCTTTAGAAAGTAAAAGCAACTATAGAATACAGGGCCATTTTTAAAGCCCTACCTCTGCAGTGGCTCGGTTGCTCATCAGTCAAATTGGTTGTTTACAGGAGTAGTATAAGACATATCTTTGAGTGGCTCAATGGTTTGGCGGTTCGTCGGTCGAACTGGATTTTTAAAGAACACTACACACTAAACTTTTTTAAGAGAGCTTAGTCCTAATCGCTGAAACAGCTCTCAGGATTAATCAGTAAACGTGTGCTATATTATTCACACGATCTTGTAAAAAGTGTAGTTAACCATACCGTAAAATGAAAGCTAAAGTTTTCAAAGAGTGCTTAGGCTTAATTAGCAAACTAGTGCTATGTTCTTTACATGATCTTGTAAACTGTAAAACGGCTTTGTCACGCGCAATACGGTCATGTGAGTTCTCGCCTGATCCAGTCTCCACACAGCTTTTCAATGTTGACCTGTTGGCATAGCAACAGGTTGGTATATATACAGTGTTTACTGAGGAAGAGTTTTACTCAATCTTGATGCAATAATGCAAAAAGTTACAAGCTACATGCGAAGTAGTATCGATTCCCTTTACAATCAAGGTTGTCGTCCGGTTAAAATTGTTAAAGAGCTCAAGAAAGAAGGCTTAAAAGTAAGCTTTGCAAGCATTACCCGAATCATAAAGAGATTCAAGACACTGGATCCACAAAGAACCGTCGCAGAACTGGAAGGCCAACGGAACTTTTGGAGGAAGCATCGAACATGAGATGAACAAGAACGACGAGGTGACCAGCAACCAGATTCGAAAGAAACTGGCTAAGCGTGGAATCGTGATTCACTCCTCCACAGTAAGAAGATCATGCAACAAACAGGGATGGACCTTGCAGCGCACTGCTTATTGCCAGTTGATCAGAGACGTTAACAAGGTAAATATGCTAGAGTACGCCCAACAAATTATGGAAAGTGGCGATACTTTCCATAACGTTATTTTCAGCGATGAATGTTCTGTCTCCCTGGAACAGTTCCGGCGCACTTGCTACAGTGGGGAACCCTCCCTTAGGAGCCACCAATCTGAAAAAAATCTATGACCAATAAATATACATGCACCTACACACATGCACATGATTTACGCTGCGAGCGTCAAGTCAACATAAGTCTCGCTCTTTACATTGCATGAGGCTTTGTCACGAGGGAAAGAAACTATATTAAAATTACTTTTAATCTCGCTTTTTTCTCTAGGCTACCAATTTCGCGGCACACACGATTTGCAATCAAATGAAATTGATGTTGTTTGATTGTTGTTTATCTTGCTTTAGGACAATACACCGCAAAAGAAACTTTTGTTCTGCAGAGAAATGGCGCATTAACAGAAAATCACACATCCAAAATCACTTTACCATGAAACGCAGGCTACCCGGTATAATATTTGCTCGGAAGTAGCGAACATCATTAACATGCTTTTACCTTTGGCGGGTTCATTGATAATTGCAGACACATTGTTACCAAAAAGAATTTTATCACGAATGTTAGATAAACATTTTTTTGGGAAACTTTTCGGAAAATTTGTTTACTTTGCGCTAAAAATCTGTTATCAGTTGACATTGTCAAGTGCAACCAAAGTACCCTGGATTGCAGAGGTTATTTTCTCGGTATGCAAAGAGCGACAAACTCTTTTGTCTAGATCTTGTGATAAAATTGATTAAAAAGACAACTGTCATCCATCTATTCAATTTACAATGGAGCTAGCGGTAAACAACACACTACCCTTCCTTGGCATGCTTTTGATGAAACAAAGAAGTAAGATTACCACAAGCGTATACAGAAAAACTACCAACAAAGGCCTCTTGTTGCACTACCAGAGTCAAGTGGACAACAAATAGAAGAAATCTCTACTCAAGACAATGCTTCACCGGGCGTACAGTCTGTCCTCAACGACCGAGCTGTTTAAAAAAGAATGTGAAAACATAAGATCGATTTTTCACAAGCTACAATACCCATCTGAATTGGTTGAAGCAACCATCCGTAACTTTATCGATACATCAGATGTCGAATCACAATCTACTACTAGCAATAATAAAAACACCATTAGAATCGTCTTGCCATTTATTGACCAAAAACCAGCCGATATTGTGAAGCGCCAACTTACTCAGCTAAATAAGAAACTGGATATAGATCTATAGCCAGTTTTTGTCAGCCGCAAGATCGAGGATGTCCTTAAATTCTGTGAGTCCAAACCATCATTACTCAGTCAACAACTAGTCGTCTATAAATTTCAATGTGGCTCGTGTGATGCGAGCTATGTTGGCTATACAGCTCGTCACTTGCATCAACGAATTGAGGAACATAGATACTCAGCTATCGGGAGGCATCGCCTAGCAGATCATGGCCAAACAACAGCACCCCCAGCGGCGAGTTGTAGTGTCATAAAGAAATGCGCATCAAAATTTGACTGCTTAATTCATGAGATGTTCTACATCAAAGAATTGAAACCATCACTTAATGTGCAGTCAGACTCTGTCAGGGCAAAACTATTTACTTAGAATTCACATTTATTGTTAGTGTACTATTGGATATATTGTTGTATTGTTCTATTGTTCTTGTACTATAAGTTATGCTTCATCCGATTAAAATTCATTGCCTGACGATGACATCGGCCGATGTCGAAACGTTGTCAAAATGAATCTAGTTGTGTTTGTCTTTTTAATGAAAACTCTTTTGTGGCACAAAAAGTGGCACGAGTTAACTGGAATCGAGGCCAATACTCGGATGTTTTTCAGTCAGCCATTATCGATCAATCTCCGCTGAAGAAGGGACAGAAAGTGAAGGTGATATGGGGAAAGAGTCTAAAGGAATATACAGCCGTCATTGGCTCCTATCCTTTGGAGCAGGCTGTTCAGTGTGGCAATCAGGAGAGCAAGTTGGCGCCAAGGAAGGCAAAAGCGAAACGAAAACTGGTGAGTGTCTGTTTCCCTTTTGCGAGGGTTTTATAACAGTTTTGTTGCTCTAAACTGCAGTTGTTTTCAACATGAGTCAGTTCGAACAATTTTCGATGCACACATCAGGTTTTAGTCATTTCCAATTCCTAGCTTGTATCTTGTAAGCCACAACAAATTTTCAATGTACTCGTTCGGTTATGTTAATTTGTATGGAAGTAACTTAGTTTTAATTGACTTTTACATACTTGTTATTCGGCTCTATGGACTTTGCTGTGCCAGGCAAACTCAGCTGCCATGAGTTACTGAATTTTGAAATCAACTGTAAGCAAAGTGATTTTGTCTTCTGTAGGTAAAGAAGTATTTAGACTTGGTCCCGGGTTCGTCCCACTCTAGCTCGGCCATGCTTTTAAACAGCCAACTGGTCTGGCTTCTGCCAATTGGGATTCTTAACCTGTTATGTTTATTTGAATTATTTGTTTCGTGTATTTGCTTGGCCCCACTAGCATTTTACCTCTCACACGAAAACGTTCCTTAAGGTCACACCATGAAGAGTTACACGGGATGTTAATAATCATTGGCAGTGCTAAATCACCCTTTACTCGATATACAGTCCATGTTTGATGTCAGAGCACAGCACCACAGCTCGATGTTTATTAGCTGTGAGTCGGTTTTGATGAGGGAGGAAAACCGGAGTACCCGGAGAAAAACCCTCGAGTCAGGTTGATCAACTGAAACAGCGCACTTGCAGGCTGGGGCCAGAGTTGAACCCCGGCTCGCAGTGGTGGGAGGCTCGATAGATAACCACTATAGCAATCGCAAAGACTTTCGTCTCAATATTGCGTTGTTAAACCATTTTATATAAAATATTTCCTGGTTCTTTAGATTGAGATCGCTAAAAGACATTCACTTATCGGCCCGAGTGCGTAGTTCAGTCCAAGGGCAACAGAAATTTGCATAAAATGGTAAGGTAAAGGTCAAGTAGGTTTCTCAAACCTTGTTTTTTTGTGCCAGCTCCATGAACGTATTAATGATAAAAGAACTAAAAATATATTGTGCAGAAACCCAAGAATTATTGTCCGATCTTGCTGAAAACTTGTCAGAATTCACCTCACACTAGTCGACAAGTGAAGACTTTTGGCGTCCGCCGACAGAAAATCCCAGTCCGCTAGTGTGCGGTGGCCTTTGCATGTCATTCGCAGTCGCGAAAAAAAAAAAACTTTTTAAATTGTTCAAGTCCATCATTTCCTCTTACACTGTGATTACGATACCTAATTGCAAAGTATTGCAACATACATGCAGAACCCTGCATGTGGAATAAGCCCAGATTCAAAATCAGCCAAGCTGCCTGATGTGACGTATATTCTTCGAGACACGGCAGTTCTTAAAAATCACAAAAATCTGCGGGTGTGCCGAGATCCCGAAAGTTTGGTATATCTTGCGGCTGTTTTGCGCTCCAGTGTGTTGGCTAGACAGAAGATTTGGGCATGCCCAGAGGATAAAACAATCTCTCGCCTTCGGTAAAGTAGGCAGGGAAAGCGGCCAAATAACAAATCTCAGACAAGAAAGATTTGAGTTTAAGGATTACAGTATTTCATTTCTTTTGATAACTTACGGGAATTTTATGAAAAACATTCAACATGCATAGCAGATACAGTATATCGATCATCAAAATGTTATGACAGCACAGGCAGAAAAAATCTGAAAAAAAACGGTGTTACCCGGCCCGTTACATTTTCTGAAGTTTTGAAAGCTCACCTGCTCCGTAAAGGTCGAGTTATTCGATCGGCTGAAAATTATCATTCGTTCTACTGCCGATGTTTTGCATGGATATACTAACGCTCGAGTTATTCCAACGGCTCAAACTTATCATTCGTACTTCTGCCAATGTTTTGCAGGGATATACGAAAGCTTGAGTTATTCGAACGGCTAAAAAATATCGTTCGTACTACTGCCAATTTTTGGCACGAATGAATGAGCCGTGCTCACGGGTGGCAAGTTTTTTTACACCGATAGCCTGAGTCGTTTAAACGACTGACTTTTATTTTGCACGGGAAGTTGAGTCGTTGAAACGGCATCACATGTTGTTCTCACGGCTTGTGCAGAGCTTTGAACGACTATCCATGAAAAACGACTTACTGTAGGGAACGTTTTCGCGTGAGAGGTCACATTTGCGTGCTGTAAGTACTGCCAAGGTGAATAACGGTTTTTTTTTACTAGACTAACCCACGGCCAATTTGTTTAATTCTACAGCTCAATGACACCCGTGATGAACCTGCCAAAGCTGCCAAGGTTTCCACCATTGTAGATAAAAGCAAAAAAGGAGAAACCTAAGGGAAAAGTATGTACTTTAGTGTTTATTATTCTGACAGCTCGAATATTAAAAGAGCGAATGGAAGTTTCTTTAATTTACTTTTACATATTAAAACTATAGCTGTATGGATTTTTTTCGTTCCCTGTTAAGTCAGTTGATACAAGTCAATGAAATTTAAAATCACCTGTGTGTGTCCCCCAAATGCTGCTCTTTAGGTAAATAGGTAGCAAATACTTGGACTTAAAGGGACACTTCATGTCGGATGTCGAAATTGAGCGTGCATCTAATTAGGTGCATTTCTGGACATAAGTGATGATTGGACGGCCTAAAATGGATCTTTAATTCACGATGTTTAATAAGTATTGCGCACGTTTCCTGATTTAGTGTACTTGCTCAGTTATGTTAATTGATAATTTTTTTTTAGACATTCACGTCTAGTAAGAAATCTGAAGCTTGCAATTAGACTTCAAGGATAGTTCACAAAATGACATGGATTTACTCCACAGACCCTGGATGTCGAATCACCGACCAAGGGACCCGAGGGGATAGAAAGCTCTTCTGACTCAGACTCAGAAGATGAAGAACGTCCGCTGGCGGCCCTTTTATGTCCACTTCGTCCACTTCGCATCGAAGACGATAGCCCATACAAGGAACCATTTGTGGATTTTACAGATGACTCTGATGTGGAGACAGGTCTGTCCCATGTAGGAGGTCTGCTGACAAAGGCGATCTCAACTGTTGAAAAGACCACTGTGGTAAGTTAGCTTTCCTTTTAACACGCATTGAAACCCTGACTCCACTGAAACCCCGCTTCGAGTTAACCGTCATGTTCGAGTTAGCAGGGTTCTACTGTAACTTACATACTGTGTGGGGGCTAACTTTGTGTCACAATTGAAACAGGAGCAATATAAGAGACCCCCAACTCCGTTTGACTTAGACAGACTACTGGAGGAACATGATTTAACAGGTACGTAATAAGTAGTCTTAACTTGAATAAGCGGACTTTTAAAAGAAGCAGAGCTGGTCAGGCAGTTAATACAGTAGATTTAATGTTGCTGGATTAACATTTCGGATAAGCAAAACCACTTTTATCCTGCTCTTTTTAAATAAATTGCTGATCCTGACCTTTAATAACATCCGGCTTAAGTTTTCTCTCGTAGGCTCAAGTGGCACTTCCATGCTTTTCAGGAGACATTCTTTTAATTTCACTTGGATGTAGCGATAGAGCTCCTACAGGAAACGGCAATATCACAAAGCAGAAGAAAACTACAACAAACTAAATACTGTACTTTAGCGGACAGATGTTCCAACATTAATTTTTATCTATATGTTTATCTATATTCACCTATCAGGAACCAGCGATTCAGTCCCAGTTGGTGGATCGAACACCATACGGCTATCATGTAGCGACTACGCCTATGCCAATGGCCTTCAGCAATGGCTCTTCGACTTTTAGACAAGCTGTTTACGACACCGATGGTGATGCTTTCCACGGTCAATGGGACAAAAGATTTTGCTGCTCTTGACTCAAGCAAGATTGCCGCGATAAAAGGTAATGTAGTCATAAGGCAAGTAGCCTTCCTTAAACATTTTGATAATCTTCAACTTGCACTTGAATCACCGCCAAAGCACATTCGATAGGCTGATGAAAGGCATCTGCACGTGTTTGCTTTGTTAATTTTTCCTGCCACCTGACAGCCTGGAACAGACAATGTCAAGCCATTATACTTACCCATGCTTTCTCTTTGAAGTGATGGGAGCCTTCTCCTACCAGTGTCGCAACAGCGAGGAGATCTTCGACGGCCTGAATGTGGGAACAGTGCAAGGTCAGCATCGGTAAAAGATGCCAGAATTTACGCGTCAAAGACAAACAAATACGCCAAGTTTAAAATCTCATAGACTTTCATGTTTAAGG
>NC_090884.1:20468940-20471440 GCF_036669925.1 Montipora capricornis | reverse complement strand
TTTGTACTTTGGAGTCACTATCATACTCCAATTCAGGATAAAATACACCATTTCCATATTCAAGTCTGCAATTATTTAGAGTTGCTCCTCCGTCTAATGAAAAAGTATCTATTTTATAAGGAGTTGTTTTTTCATGTCGAAATCCATTAGCGTTATGATAACTCTTTTTGAGGTATACAAAAACATATTTTACATTATCAATACTTGCTGATATTTGAAAATAACCAGAAGTTTGGGTTGGTTGAGATACCTCATATAATTCTCTTAAATACTTCCATTTTGATTCTTTCATAAATTAGCTAACGAAATTTGAATACACACTATCTTTTGGAATCAATTTTGGCAACCATAATTCAAATTTGTGTATTACACTTCTTCCAGCATCAGTGCCATTTGCCATGTGAATCAATTCTCCATCTTCATTTACAGTAATATTAAATTGAATTTGCATTGGAACTAGCATTTTACTTTCTAATTCTTCAAAAAAGCTGTAACGATTCAAAGGAATAATAACATTGATATGTCCTTCTCCTCCTGTTCCATCGTTATTAACAGCTTGAGAAAGCAATCCTCTAGATTCAAAGCCTGTATTATTATTAGCTGTAGTGTTATTTGTATCAAGGTACCATAAGCTATTTTTACCAACAGATCTTGAAAAATCATCTGAATATTCTAGAAGATTTTTCACAAAAGTTACATTATGAAGATTATCAGTATCATATACTATTTTACCTGCAGATTTTATCATAAGATGTTTAATTAAATGAGCACCATTGATAATTGTTATTCTATCTGCTGCTGCATAACCTGCTCCATCTGCTATTTTTTGTAACTGAAAACAAACTTCGAAGTATCCATTATACGAATCAAAAAATGAAGATCTATCATTAATCGTGAATTTGTATCCGCTTTTTTCTTGATACTGATTATTTGCAGGAGCTCTAATAACATGATCCATTTGAAAACAAACATACTCCTTTCTTTGCAAAAATTTGTTTGTTCTAGACGCCATTATTTATTTCTTTCTTTATTATTTGTTTGAGATAGCTATCAAAATCGCTATAATTCCATACACCAGCTGGAAACGTAATATCTTGAAAGTTTGATCCATTATTGATGCTATTTGCTATTGTTTGATTTTTGTATGATGGATTGACATTGAACCAAGTAAAAGACATATTAATAATCCTACTGAAACCAATCTGATATTCATTATTACTTGGTGAAATTATTGGTCTCGTGAATTTTGTAACAAAAATGTCAGGTTTATTAAAAAGTATTTCTTTAACTGAATAGCTTGATAATACAATTTCTCTATCCATATATATACAATATCGTTACATTAAATTTTGAAATACTTCTTATGGAGTTTGTTATGTTGTGATTTATTAATTGTTGATGTTTTTAGTCTAATATAGCAACTCCCATATTACGCATGTCAATACTTGTATTTCCAGCTAAAATTTCACCAACAATCAATTCCAATTTTTTGATAAGCTGTTTTGGATTATAAAAAAATACAACATGTCCACCTCTTTGTTTCATTCTAAGTCCAGAACCTTTTATTGTTTTGACTTTATTTTCATAATGTTTGATGCATGCATTCAATGTAACTTTTGCATTGTCTATTCTTTTATTTTCCATTTGTCTTACAGCTTCAGAAATTGAGCCACTGTTGAATTGTTTAGTTACAGCAGCCTTATAACCTTTTAATTGATTTCTTTTTGTTTTAGCATCATGAATAATCTTATTGAGATATTTTTTGTTGAGTCATTTCTTGTTGATTTAGCACCTTTTCAACAGAATCATAATTTTGAATACCAAGGTCATCCAATATCTCATTATCCATATCTTCATCATCTAATCCATTATCAACTTCATCTTCTTCTTCATATTCAGGAGGAAGATCTTGTGTTTCAGGAAAATATTGAGGATCAATACTAATTTGTTTTTTACCTTCCAATATATCTTTTAATGATTCTTCATAAGTTGGAGGCTTAGGAACAAGTTGTTTTTCTTGTTGTGGTGATACTGGTTCTTCAAATAAATGACCAAGATTCATAACTGGAAATTCATCTTCAATATCAATGCCATAATTTGGCACTTCACCTTTTTTTAATGCTCGTCTTTTGATTGAAGGCAATTTTAAATTACTGGTTATTACATCATCCAGTTTTGTTGTTATTGGTTTAAACACCTTTGAAAAAGATGCTTGACTTGTTTTGTGACCCAAATCATGCGGAATAATAGCATTTCTTACGGTATAAATTTTATCTCCTAATTCAGATTTACTTTTTGCAAGTTCTTTCTATTTTAGTAAACTCATTTGTTATATTATTTGGTTACATAAAAAAGGCAAATCGTAAGTAAAAGATAGCTTTTTACACAGTGTTTACACAGTGTTCAACACTATGTTGTACATCATGTTAACAAATAATATACCAATATGATATAAATGAGAAAACCAAATTACGATTCTTCTGAATATAGTGTTGAAAAT
>NC_090884.1:20461440-20466440 GCF_036669925.1 Montipora capricornis | reverse complement strand
CAGTTGGACGACTGGCTGTAAATGTCCAGAAATTATAAACTCTTTCTTTTACATCCTCAGACAAAGCATCCTTTCTCACTTGCCTTTCTGTGGTGAGCCAGTTTATTTCTTCTCCTTTAAGTATCTGTTTCCTTTTGTTGATACCCGCCTTCACACTGCGCCAATCTAGGGCCAACGTCTTTGCAAGTGTCTTCTGTGCTCTTCCTTTTTTAACATTTCTTCCAAATTTTAGAGACTTCGTTGCTCCAAAGGCAGCTCTCCCAGTTTTGGAATTGTCTTTTTTTACTTGACCTATTCCCTCTTTCAGGTCTTCTGCCATTGCTTTCAACGCTAAGACTTCTTTCTCTTCTTCGGGAGTACGTAGCATGCCTTTTTTGGACAGATTTTTCTTGTCCGTGGACTGCTTCCCATGCTTGTGACAAGTTCCGCCTTTTTCCCTAGTGTGGATGGTAAAACCTCTTGAACTTTGTCAAGCTGTCGTTTTTTAGCCATTCGGTTTGAAAAGGGACTACTCAGCGTCTCATCTAACTCAACATCTTCCGGCCCACATGGCTCATTTGAAATTCCAGGTTTAACACGTTGACGGTAACGTCGGGACCTTTCTCGCTGAAGCTGCTGGGTTTTTGCCTCCTTCAGCTTTTTTTTCTCACCCTTTTCCTTTTTTTTTCTTTTGGCCAAGTCTTCGACAGTTTCCTTTCTCGTTTTGATCCCCTTGCGTCTCTTTCGCTTTCGTTGCTGTCGCTCAACTTCCCTGCGTATGATCGTGTCTTTATTTTTCTCATAGTGAGCCTTCTTTTGTTCTTTTCTTTTTTTCAGCTCTCTGCTTTCTCCACTGCTCAATTCTAGAAAGCTTGGTCAAAGGTTCCATCGCGCAAAGACTTCACAATGTTTTTCCGTTTTCACTCTCGCGTGTTGCCTTCCAACGTGACAGGAAAAAAAACAGATTTTAGGGCAACTCAACCGGTTAAAACTGTAAATGCCCTCACGTACACCGAATAGCGTGAAATGGCGGCCAAAAGGCAGAGAGAATTTGTACCTTTTTTCAATGAATTTTCGGCAGTTTCTGGCGCGTGAACCACCCATATGCCACTACACTGACAAATGACTTGGGGATCGAAATTTTCGGTCGCATTTCCACGGTAATGTAACGTACAAAGTCGAGTTTTTAGCAGAACGTTAGTCATCAAATGAGCATTGGATGTTGAGAAGATTGGCCCTGATCGAAGGTCCAAGATGCGAGTTTCAAGGGAATTTCTATGGTGGTGATACTGTTATTTTGCTCAACAAAGATGGCTGCCATTTCGCTTGGGGATTGCGATTTCGGTGTATGTTTTCAATGCAATTCAACGGATCAAGCTACAAATCGGAGGAAAAAGAATTTGTTGCATGAGCATTTATATCCGTGAATGTTGTGTGTACAAGTTGAACAGAACGTTGACACTGTTAGGATTCGCATTTTATCTTGGAGAGCCAAAGGGAAGCGTGACAGATCAACTGGCTTGACATTTAGGAGGATTTTAGCTACAAGGGGTGCATTATTTTCCAAATATCACTTGTATCCTCAGAGTTCGTTAACTTTATTTATTTCTTACAACTGCTGGTGTTTTAAATTAAACGCGGACAAGAATAATCTGTTGTTGTTTTTAATTTTCACTTGCGCACTGTTACGCGTGACGCGCCATTTTCTCACATTTTTATATTTTTGGAGAAAAAATTGTTTGAAACATATTGTTCGGATCCAAGCTTATTTTAGCCCACTGTTTTCCTTAGTTCAAATGCAAGGTTTGGAGAAGGTTTCATAGTCACAGGTTTTTTTGATGCGGAGATATTCAACCAAATGTAATCGCCTCTTGTCACTAGAGCGATTTGTACACCTGAAGCGTGCTACAGCTCACATTTATATGATTTTATGCCAAACAAATGCTTTCTAATGCTACCTTGTGGCCCAAGTGGTTCAGGAAAAACAAACACATTAACGCATATGATTTACAATTTGCTTTATTATGACAAAATCTATTTGTATGCTAAAAACTTAGAACAGTCAAAATACCAAAATTTATTGAACATATTTAAACCAATAAGTAATGACGTGGGTTATGATACAATTGAAGCAAGTAACAACCGAATTATACCAGTATCTCAATTAACAAATGATAATCAAAAGCTGGTTATATTTGATGATTTTGTTTGTGAAAAAAACCAAAAGCCATTGATTGATTATTTCATACGTGGAAGACATAAAAATTGCAGTGTTATTTATTTGAATCAATCATATTATAAAACTTGAAAGATATCAGATTAAACTGCTCACATTTTTGCATTTATGAATTTCCAAGCACTAATGAAAAATCACTTATTTGCCGTGAAAATAATACTCCAAAAGAAGCATATGAAAAAGCAACAAAGGATCCATATAGCTTCATTTATATCGATAAGCCACGAAAATTCATAACCAAAAACGTCAATGAACAAATATAATATATACCAATTATATATAAATGAGTTATTCAAACGGTTTATTAGAAACACAAACTTAAAGTATTAAAATTATTGAAGGGAAGGAAGGGAGACCCGGTGTCGGTTTTAAACTTACCAAGGATGGTAATTATGATATGCAAAATAAAAAAATTACTAATTTGAAAGAGGCAACTGACAATAATGATGCTATTTCAAAACATCAACTACAAACTGGATTAGCACCAAAAGCTGATAAAACAGAGCTAAATAATTATATTTTAAAAGGTGGTTTGTCAAGAAATCTTGACATGAAAAGCAGTAAAATAACTAATTTGAAAAACGCTGCTAGTGGCAATGATGCTGTCAATTTTACTCAAATGACAGCTCAACAATGAGCTGAGTAACTATTTGCATTTAACTGGAGGAACTATAAAGGCGATATTCAATGCAATAATAATAGCATTTACGGAATTGAAAACGTTAGTAACAATACATCTGCTGTTAATCGTAAATATGTAAATGATGAACTTAAGAAAAAATTGGATAAAAACGAACACATTAATATGGGTGGGAATAAAATTATTAGTTATAGAAATGCAAGTGATTTTAATGAGCTTTTAAATAAATCATATGTTGATCGAAAAGTATCTCAAGCAGGAGGTTCAGTCGATTTATCACCTTATTTAAAAAAGGATGGATCTGTTAGTATGACTGGAAATCTTGATGTTGGTGATAATAAAATAACTAATGTTGGAGGACCACAAAATAACAAAGATGCAATCAATCTTGGGTTTCTTAATGTTGAATTAGCATCTAAGTCTAATATAAACACTGTGTTGTTAAGAGATGGAACGCAAGAAATGAATTATAATCTCAACATGAGTAATAAAACTAATTAATGTAAAAAATGCAACAGCTAATTCAGATGCTGTTAATTTGCAGCAATTAAACGAAGCTAATTCAGTACTTGCAACCACTGTATCCAATTCATATATGAAAAAAGGTGGTACAACTTTACTCACAGGAAATCTCAATCTTAATGGGCACACACTAATAAATATGAGCTCACCTGCTAATAAAAATGACGGTGTAAATAAACTATATTTAAACCGAAAAATAGGTGAAAGTCATATTAGCTCACATGAAAATCGTAAAAGTGTTTTCAAATATGCAACTGATATTCTCGGGGAGGTTAGTGATGATTTTGGTATTGAAGTAGACAGTCTTAAAACAGATTTTAACCAGATTCCCCATAAGGTTCATAAAAATGCTTTTGCAATTGATGTCCTCAAAAAGACAGATGGTTCAAATTTGTACTACGGTAGATAGGATTGGAATCTATTTAAACTTATTAGAGATAACTTTTCACACAAATATACATGTTGTATTGAAATTTATATTCCAGATAGTCGTTATGACAATGAATTTAATAGTGCATATTTGTCATTTCAAGGGTTAAATATAAACGTTGATTATCAAGCTCCCAAAACGATCTCAAACCAATGTCACTATATCAGATCAATCTTCAACCTATCTCCTGAGGGTACTTCACAAAGTATTCAAAGAAGAATTTATATTGATTTTAAAAGTACTTTTGATAATAATAGTCCATCAAAGTTGAGAATTTATGCTCTAATATATGGAATCAAAAATGAATTTTTACATAATTTAGATCAGAGCATTTATGATTGGGAAAAAGCTTATGAAATATCCTTGGATGAAAAATTTACAATGCATATGCCAATTGATATGAACGGGCTTGATATTTTAAAAACATCCCATTATTTAAATGGATATCTCAACACTAATGAACAAGATAAACCATTCACTATAAATGGAAGTAAAAGAGTCTTGCTTCCAAATGGGTCTATAATCAAACAAATTCAAATTATGTATAATTCTTTCAAATTTAATTATAAACCATTAACCGTAGAAATTTGTCATGGGTCTCAATTGTCATTATGCGATTTTTTTACATCAAGTCAAAATACAGAAAAGAAAACGTTTCATATGAATATGAAAATACAAAATGGTCATTTTAAAGTTCAACTATTCAACAATGATATACCAAACCAAGAGCTCAATATCTTAATTAAATATATTCATTAAAATAATATATACAATGTTATAATGACAACTGATCAAAAAATATTAATTTCAATCATATAAGCAAAAATCTATAAAATGAAAAAATTAATGAAATCAAAAATTTGTACAAATATCACAAAAAATATTGGTGTTATAAAAAATCATTTCAACATTACCAAAAAATGCACCTATCAACCAATACTGGCTCAGCTGTATTAGTAGTTACTGGTACAATAGCAGGCTCAATAATTTAAATCCAATTA
This sequence comes from Montipora capricornis, assembly GCF_036669925.1. Classification (NCBI taxonomy): domain Eukaryota; kingdom Metazoa; phylum Cnidaria; class Anthozoa; order Scleractinia; family Acroporidae; genus Montipora; species Montipora capricornis. Next base: position 20,461,632 of record NC_090884.1, on the reverse strand, counting down.
TTATGGGCGTCATCAGTGGATGTGGTGTTTTACTGCAAACTTATGCAACTGCAAAAAAATATGACCGAAAATTAGAAAATTGCAAATTTGCATATACTAGTTATAATAATCTCTTAATTGAACTATGAGATTCTTTAAGCTCTGGTGTATTTGATGAAAAATTATTTTTTAATAAATCTGTTGTATTTGATA
>NC_090884.1:20448940-20456440 GCF_036669925.1 Montipora capricornis | reverse complement strand
TTTATTCTACGCAAAAAGTAGGTTCTGGAGGTAATTTTGAGAGTGGAAATCAAGTTTACGCTGCATGGTATATTTATATTTAATTAAGTTAACACAACAGAAAGACGATTACCTTATTTTGAGACGAAAATGCTTTGCTATTGTTAAACATGATGAATTCATAAAGGCCACCTTTTCCAGCGTATTTCCTTTAAGCGGCAAAAAACCCTTCCTATTTCATTACGTGCGTGAAGACAAGAAACTCAATCAATTTGAAGGAAGGACTAAAGAATGTTAATATCAAGCTTAAAGACAAAATGGACTCTATGGAAAACAAGCAAGGGGCAAACACGGCAAATTTGAGTCAAAAGATAAAAGAACTTGAAGAACAAGCGAAGAGTCTGCACGATAAAAATCTATATTTAGAAGCCTATTCGAGGCTTGAGAACATTAAGTTTATGAACATACAAGAGACATGACGAGGGGCAGATCAGAGGGAAGATACAGAGGGAACACTCCGTCGCTTCTAAGAACAAGAACTTGGTTATGAAGATGCAAAGAGCGTCGAAATTCAACGTGTTCTCGGATCGGCAAAGGGAAAAATGGAGGACCACAGCCCATACTCGCCCGCTTTTTGCGGTACAAAGACTGTGAGGACATCTTAGCTTCGGGCCGCCGGCTTCGTGGCACTAATTTTCAAATGTTTAAAGATTTACCAACTGAGATCATTGACAGGCGAAAACCACAAGTGGAAACATTGAAAAAGGCCAGAAGAAATGGAATGCCATCAGCTTTCAGTTCGGCGCAACGAGATAAGTTATACATTAATGGTGAATTTTGGCCTGTTGGTAGGGAACTGGCTATAACAGGGCGGTGAGAGTCTTCAATATGGTTTAACTAAAAGCCACACTTTAATTTTCAAATGAGTCTATGCGGAGGCGAGCAGCAAGCCGAACGAACGAATTAGAACAAAAACGAATCAGTTGTACACTCCTAAACTCTTAATGTCCTGTATTTGTTTTTATCACTGTTTGGTTGTGCATTTGTCCTTTGTTTATTTGTTATTTTTTCGTCCTACTTTTTTCTTTGACCTTATAGTTTACATCTATAGTTACTATCGGAGGTGCTCTTGGGTGGGGGGTGTCCAATGTGATACTCAGGAAAAATCATAGAAATCGGGCCTTAAAATAGGATCCTTGAATGTTAGAGGAATAGGAGACAAGGTTAAGCGGCGTGAGACTTTTAACTGGTTACGCATGAAAAAAATGTTAATATATTTTATTCAAGAAGCCCATTGTACCGAAGACAATAAGCATGAATGGCGAGCAGAATGGGGCTATCAGGCCTTTTTCGGTTGCGGCTCAAGCAAAAGCGCTGGTGTTGCTATTCTCTTCAATAATAACTTCGATTTTCAAATTTCCAAAGCTTATACTGATCCCGAGGGACGCTTTATAATATGTGACTTAATTACCAGTGGAAAAAACTGACCTTAGCAAATATATATGCACCATAGTTATTAGAGGGAAATGGTTATGAAACCCGACAAATTTTTTTGTTGTAGGTTTTGTTCTCGTTTTTGGCCTTGACCGTGCACAAAACACAATAGTTGTTTACTCCGTACTGAGGAACTAACCAATAGAAACGTGTTGGTTACGTAATTCATGCATAGTGTATGAGCGCAAAAAAAAAATTGTGCACGGTCGTGGACTTTCCAACCGAAATCTTTGCATCTTTGTTTGCTCCTTTGATGTTTGCCGAGCTTCCAAACCATTCCGCTCTTATTAACTATGTATGCACCAAATGAAGATGATCCTTCTTTTTTCACTTCGATCTTTGACCACTTGTTTGATTTCCAATGCGAAGATATAATATAATTCGGAATGATTTCCGTACAGGTCCCTACTTCATTATGCATGCAGAATAAATTAATTACTCATTCGCGCTATTGTTTTGTAGAACAATACGTATACCCAAGAGAACCGAAATATAACATGAGTAATTTGTACTTACGGGATGAATAAAAACGGATCTCATTTTTTCTCCCCCTCCCTCCCTCTCTTCTTTCCCTTCATCGCCCACACCGTTACTCGTTTTCGTCCCAGCTTTCCTCTTTCTATCTCTTCGTCTTTTCTTATTTCCAGATCCCACTCGGCCTTTTCTGTCATTTTATCCCATGATATGTCACTCGCAGCTTGCCTTGAACTCCGACCCACTGTAAACCTCTGGATTACTTGTCCCTGTTCTTTGCCACTGAGCTAACGTGTCAAGTTGCTAATTCACACCCTTGAAAATGATATTTATTTTGAATTCTGGCTGACTATTTACATAACAATAATACGTAATTATATACACGTGCCGCGCCGAGCACCTACAATCGAACTTACACTTGTAGGTTACCGTAAGAGATCCCTGTTTTACTACTCTTGAAAACAACCCATCCCTTTAATAATGCAAACCGGGGGTAACCCTAATTACGGACTAAAGGCACTGTTTAGGCTTTAAGTGTTTAGTCCCATGTGATAGTTTTAGGTTTTCCAGTATTGCTGTGAACTTGTGATCCTGCTTTTCCTTCATGCCCCGTGCGTGCGGCACACTTTCCCTCTCTCTCTTCTTTCCCTTCATCGCCCACACCGTTACTCGTTTTTGTCCCAGCTTTCCCCTTTCTATCTCTTCGTCTTGTTCTTATTTCCAGATCCCACTCGGCCTTTTCTGTCATTTTATCCCATGATATGTCACTCGCAGCTTGCCTTGAACTCCGACCCACTGTAAACCTCTGGATTACTTGTCCCTGTTCTTTGCCACTGAGCTAACGTGTCAAGTTGCTAATTCACACCTTGAAAATGATATTTATTTTGAATTCTGGCTGACTATTTACATAACAATAATACGTAATTATATACACGTGCCGCGCCGAGCACCTACAATCGAACTTACACTTGTAGGTTACCGTTAAGAGATCCCTGTTTTACTACTCTTGAAACAACCCATCCCTTTAATAATGCTAACCGTAACCCTAATTACGACTAAAGGCACTGTTTAGGCTTAAGGTTAGTCCATGTGATAGTTTTAGGTTTTCCAGTATTGCTGTGAACTGTGACCTGCTTTTCCTTCATGCCCCGTGCGTGCGGCACACTTATAAGTTCACTGCGTGGAAGAGTATACCAAGCTTAAAGTCGGATTGGTGCATCTTTCATGGGAAACTTTCATGCACGAGTTCATTGCAATTAAAATCGTTTCATATTTTCCTTCTTTTGAAGCAAACTTGTGTCTTCGTAATAATCAAGATGGCTACCGAAGTAAAAGGGTCACAGCAATGGGAGATTTGATCATTTGGAAATTGTCCCTGCTTTATAGCCTTTCCAGAGTTGTGCATAGAGTGGTGCAAAGAAAACAATTTACTTTCGTCTTCCGTGTCCAAAACCTGTGTGAAAACGCAGTCAGTTGGCAAAGACAAAGTGCCGCATCGGGAGATGGATCTGTTTCGCGATGCTCAAGAAAAAACTGCAATGGATAGCCTTCAATCCGCCAGAACACATATTAATTTTCTGACCGTAAACTTTCCTTGAAAAAATATTAGCCCTAGCTACCTGTGGCCGGAAAATTTACAACTGCCTACAAGACAAGGGCTAACATCATCTCACCGCAGTTAACCATCGCCTAAACTTCGTCGACCCAGACAAACGAGCCCACAGCAGGGCATTGAAAAGACATGTTGGGGAGTGAAACGAAGTATGCCTCGTACGGGAACATCCATGGATCTCTACCAAAGCTATTTACTTGGAAGTATCATTGAGCATATTGCCGATCTCTACAAAGAGCGATAAATCGCAAAATCCCTCTAAATGCACCGTTCGTGATCCTAAATACAGGAAAGGAAAAAAATATACACTTTGCAGTTTCTCGGCGAATTTTTAAGCAGACAGGAAGAACAATTTCACGATGAAAAGAGCAGGTAGCCATTAAATTTCTTATGACAGTACTTTTATTTGGTTTGTTTGTTATGTTTGCGAATCTGAACCCTATTACAAACGATTGCTTGAAACTCCACTTGTTACGCTTATTCTAAAACTGAAAAATTGGTAAAATTGCAGGAAAAGTGCCAAAATTGCAGGAAAAACTGTTCGATTTTCCGTATTTCAGACAGAAGTTCGACCGACTTTTTTTAAGTCCATATATAAAACCTCTAAAAAGAAAGAACAAAGCGCCACAGTCCCAAAGGACGCCTATTGTTATCGCTATTGTTTTCTTGAAACAAAGGAGTGTATGCATAATGAAGTAGGGACCTGTGCGGAAATCTTGCCTATAAATTCTAGGAGGTAACTTTAATTTAGTGCTTAATATTGAAAAGGATAAAAAAGGTAGTATGAGTAGGACTCATAAGAAGTCATTGGAAATCACCAACAAGTATTGCAAAAGCTTAGATTTAGTCAATGTTTGGAGAGTATTAAACCCAGAACTTTTTAAATTTACGTGGCGACAAAGAAAACCGGAAGTTTTTAATCTTGATCTTAAGTCAAGGAATACTCTGGAACATAATCAAAGCAGATATCATTCCGGGATATAAAACGGACCATTCAATGATCGTTTTAGAAATTTCGCTACATTCTAATACTAGAGGTAGAGGATTCGGGAAACTTAACACCTGCTTTTTAATTGAAACAATATATTAATCAAATCAAATTGATCATACAACAAAGCAAAGATGAATACAGGGAAGATGAGTTTATTAACCCTAATCTGCTCTGGGAGATGATTAAAATGAAAGTTAGAGAGGAATCGATAAAATTTGGAGCCTCCAAGAAAAAGAAAATAATAAACGTTAGAAGAAATTGAGCAATCAGTTGCAAAATTGGAACAAGATTTAAGTTCCAAAACCTATAACGAGAAATCTGGTGACGTTTTTTTCCCACCACAGCAAAATCAAAATTATTTGACCAATGCAGAACAACTTGTTTGCGAAGGCTTGTTGAATAGGGAAGAATGTCTGCAAGCGCTAAACAGTATGAATTGGGACAAAACGCCAGGAACACATGGCCTCCCTTGCGAATTTTACAAGATTTTTGGAATGATGTGAGTGATATCTTGATAAGTTCTTTTAACTATTCGTATGAGACGGGAACACTTTCAGTATCGCAAAGACGCGGAATTGTTAAACTTATTCCTAAAAAGGACGCGGATCTCAGTCTAATTAAAAATTGGCGACCCTTGACATTACTTAACTGTGACTATAAGATCGCAACAAAAGCCATAGCAAGCAGAATAAAACTTTTTCTTCCGAAACATATCTCTGATGATCATACAGGTTTTTTTAGAATAGATTTATTGGTGAAAATATCCTTTTAATTGATAGTGTTATTAGATACACGGCAGCGAGGAGTATTCCCGGACTTCTTCTTTTCCTTGATTTCGAGAAAGCATTTGATACGTTAGAGTGGACTTTCATTCAAAAGACTTAAAGTATTTTGGCTATTGCCCACAACTTCTAAAATGGATTAACATTTTTTACTGTAACACTGAAAGCTGTATTTTGAACAATGGTTGGGCGAGCAATTTCTTTAAACCGACTAGAGGAGATGGGCAGGGCTGCCCTTTGTCGCCATACTTATTTGTTTTATCGGTAGAAGTAATGGCTGAAGCCTTTCGAAAAGATGAAAAAATTAGAGGAATAACTGTGAAGGCAAAAAATATTAAGTTGAGCCAATATGCAGGTGACACCACGCTAATCTTGGACGGTTCTATAGAATCCCTTGAAGAATCTTTAAGACTATTAGATCTTTTTGGAGAGGTATCTAGTCTCCGACTCAACTGTGGTAAAACAGAAGCTCTATGGATCGGCGCGAAGGTAAACAGTGATCTTAAACTCTGTCCTGAAACTAATTTTAAATGACCTAAAGGAAAAGTTAAAGCTCTTGGTTTTTGGTTTTCGTCGGATTAAAATATAACAGTCTCTCATAATTACGTAGATAAAGTGGAAAAAGTGAAAGCGATGTTAAGTTGTTGGAAATTTCGTAGACTTGTCTGCTTGGGAAAATTACAGTCATTAAAAGTCTTGCGGTATCACAATTGGTGTATATACTTGCGCCACTTCAAACAGACCATAAAGCAATTAAAGAGATAAACGTGCTCTTTTATAAATTTTTATGGGACGAAAAAGGGGATAAAATAAAAAGAAATGTTATGATAAACGATTTTTCTGAAGGAGGACTTAAAATGATTGATGTAGAGTCTTTTAATAAATCTCTTAAATCATCTTGGGTTAAAAAATATCTTGATCCTGAAAACAGTAGTAGCTGGAAGTCTTTTTTTGATTTAGCACTTCAGTCACATGGACGACAGACGATATTTTTAGGAAACCTTACTAGGAAGGACGCGTGCTGTTTCATTGAGGTCTCAGACCCTTTCATCAAATAAATTCTTGAAATTTGGTGTGAAGCCTCCTTCACCGAAAACTTGACATCCGAAGCACAGTTTTTATCTTCACCTCTATGGTATAACTCACACATAAAAATTGGAAATAGACCAGTTTTTTTCAAAGACTGGTCCCTTAAAGGTATAACCGAAGTTAAGCACATCCTAAATGATTCCTTTCAGTTTTTATCTTTGACTACTTTTCAAGACAAAGATGACCTTCAAGTTCCTCCCTTAAGTTATTACGGAATAATTTCGGCAACTAATTCTCTCCGTAGGCAAAGAGAAAGGACTAATGCTAGTTATGAGAGCTTCCTTTCAAAATTTCCAAAAAACTCAAAACCCTCTAGATTGATTTACAAGAAGTTAGTATCAATAAAAAGTGAGATACCAACTCTAAGTCAAGAAAAAGGGAACAAAGAAATTAATCTGGAACCCGGTCACAAAGTCAACTGGAAAGCAGCCTATGTCTTGGCCTTTACATGTACCAAGAATTCAAAACTCGTAGTTTTTAATTTTAAATTCCTACATCGACGACTTTCAACTAATAGTTTTCTTAAGAAAATAGGACGTATAGATAACGAGAAATGCACTTTCTGTCAATATGGTAAAGAAAGCCTCTTTCATTTATTTTGGGAATGTAGCAAAAGCCGTTGTTTTTGGAATCATGTTTTTTTATGGATGCAGGTCTGTAAACTTGGGTTTCATTTCGTGGTTTTTTTTTGGTATTTTTTTACTGGGTTGCCAGTGTGGCAAACCCAGTCGGAATCTGCGTTTCATTTGTTGGTTTTATTATTATTATTTTTTTTTCGTGTCGGTAAAAGTCTTGCCTGTCACTCCCCTCCTAAGTGGTGTCTTTGTGCATAGAGCCTTCTGCGCGTATTTTGTTAGGATCGAGAGGGTAGTGGAAAATGCGTAGATTTCTCTGGTGGACACAGTAGAATGATTAACTTAACCGGCAATGACGTCGAAAGTCATGTAACGCGAATGGCGTTTTAGTGGATCTTTAAACAAAATATACCCTCATGGAGCTCAATATGGAAAGTCAATTGGATACTGAACAAGACAGGCGCTGAAAAAAAAAATCTGGAATCTTAAAACGGACAAGTAATG
>NC_090884.1:20438940-20441440 GCF_036669925.1 Montipora capricornis | reverse complement strand
GATGAAAAAGGCCAATAACTTGGAATATTGCGGGAAACAAATTTAGACATCACCTCCAATTCTCAGATCTGTGCGGTACATCGTTTCTGAGCTCTTTGTCGAAGCGTTGAAATCACACAACTTTTACTAGGTGGATCAAAGTGGACTTTCCTTTGCCTTGAAAGAGCTTACTTTTCGCTCATGAGATAAAATGTACGAACACATCTCCTAATGTACTAGTACTTGAAAGGCTCAAACTGCTTAGATTCATAGGGATAGATATTTTTTTTCAATCAAATACAGTGGAAGCCTGCCTAACGGCCATACATTCTCTTATAGAAAACCCTCGTTAATGCGGTCACCCGTTAATACGGCCAACGGCCACAATTTTAAATCCCAAACAGTAGAGTCCTCTAGAATTTCATCCCGTTAACTCGGCCACTCGCGCCAAACGCCTGTGACATGTTAAGTTCATTGACCTTCGTTAGCTACCGCTGTAATCGAACAGCCGATTTACTTTACAAAGTACTGTCTGCAACACTCCTACCTGTTTTCATTACAAACATGATCTTGACACTACTTCTGACAATACTGTAAAATCCAATAAGGCAAATCGCCTGAATCGCGAAGGGATTAAGTCTTTGTGCTTTCATCAAAAACACGATCGATACTTAAGTCTTTCGGTTAGGTAATTACGGCGGCTTCCGTTTTCTAGAAGCATAGTAAGCTGGGCCTGTTCTTGTTTTGATTTTAGGCTCAGAACATACAGTACACTGAACAATTTTAAGCGTTTTACCTACTGTGCGAAGTTTCAAGTATTTTATACAATTACTGTACGTACATTCCTGTTGTTTATTAAAGAGAAAAGTTTTTCTGGAAGTGCAAATGCGATATTTGTCATTAAGGCCCTTTCGTCATGAATTTCACCCTACCCCCGGTAATACGGCCACCCCGTTAATACGGCCAATTTTTTTTCGGCCCGTTGATGACCGTATTAACGGGGTTCCACAGTAGCTTGGTATCATGGTGTCACCATGATAAGCTACGTAAGGTGCCAATTAGGAAATTCGAAATACTGTATTTTCGAAACGTGGAAAAAGATTCATTTTTCGGGTATCTTCAACCTCCTATAGATGACAATTCAGAAGACCTTGCTAATTTGATAATCTCACTGTGAAACCATCTATAGTTTGACAATTAAGTGCTACTGCAAAGCTTTGTTTATCTCGAAAACGGCGGCTTCATTAAACCTGTAAACGGGCTCAATTCGTCGGTTAGAAACAAACTACGAAGGCTACGTTAAGTAAGTGTTGTAAGAATTAAAACCTCACCTCAGAACCGTATTCTTCACAGATCATCATCTGCGAACACGGGGCACCCGAACCGCACTTCGTTCGTCCTCGCGAACTATCGGCAATTCATCGTACTGTTTGCAGAGTCCGAACTTTGGTACTCTTCGTATGCGGATTGGCTCCGAAGTGTATTCTATTGTTACATACTCATTTTCGAAAAAACTAACACGATGGCAATAGTGACACCACGCCATGCGGAGTAGTCACAAAAACCAGGGGCACCCAACGAGAATATAGTTCAAAACCACTTGAACGTAGCATTATTAAACGTATTTTAATATTTAAACGGGAGATATAGGCATATTTTTATCCCCTAAAAATTTTTCATCTGTTCGGATTCCCTAGCTGAAAGCCTAGTGAGCCGAAAATTGTAGGGATCAAAACTTACCTTTTCGAAAATTTCAGCCAGAAAAAAGATTCCCGAAAATTCTAGGTGACCTGTTTAGGGTAAAAATTCGTTAAAAATTGGCAATTATACCATGTTTTAGATGTTCGAAAATCCTAGGATAGGCAGGCAAGCAAGAAATTTTACAACAAATGTTCCGAAAATTCTAGATCTCAAATCGTTTTCCGAACAGATATTTTCCGAAAATTGACGTTGGGTGCCCCTGAAAAACTACCTCGTCCAAAATGTATCACCCTATTTCTGCGCCACTTGGTATTCCGAGTAAACGCTCTAAAAAAGCGTCTTGTTTGATATCATGCGTTCAGATAAATGCAGCTGTGATAAATTTACACAACCAATACTTTATAGATCGACAGTCATATGTAGTAGCAGAAAAATCCTTCAAAAACAGAGTTTTATACTGTTAATATCAAGAGATCTTGAATGCGCTTATTGCATAGAGATCATATAGAGTTCGCCTTTCGTATTGTGCAAATGTAAATCTTAGTATTCTCTTATTTACATTAGACCGTTCTTTTGACAAGAACAACTGACAAAAGGCCAGTTTTTGCTACAAGAATAACAGCGAAAAAAGCACTACTTTGTGGCAAATTTTCCAAATCAAAAGTCCACGTTAACAGCACACACCAGGCCTATTCCTTACTATGTGGCTGGAAATCTTCTTCTCACTACTTATTTCCCCGACGCGCCGCGCTTCAGCCGTATTGATGAGGGCCACTCTCGTGCTTGTCAAGTTGCCTGGTTCATGCCCAAAAAGAATTCT
>NC_090884.1:20395249-20433840 GCF_036669925.1 Montipora capricornis | reverse complement strand
TGATTCATGAGTTGTTATTTTTCTGTGCTTGTCCACATTGCAATGAGCACTGCTTTTCGCCGCGCGACAAATTTTAAAGTTGTCGTCACAATGTACCTGGTTTGATTGGCCTAGTAATTGCACCTTCTTTGCAGTCTGAAGGGAACGCAAGGGGATTTTCACATCTCTTTCTCGCTTGGCTAGACGAAAACAAATCACACATACAACTAGAGCTTGTATTCTTCCGTCTACGACCATACCACAGGCAAAAAACCGGGTCCCGTCCGATCCCCGCAGTCAAATCCTGTAGGGCGAGAGTAGTACTTCGCTGGGGTACCGCTTGGGAATTCCTCGTGTTGTAGGCTTCTACTTTATTGATTGCTTTTAGTTTATTGGTGATTCATGAGTTGTTATTTTCTTGCTTGTCCACATTGCATGAGCACTGAATTTTCGCGCGCGACAAATGTTAAAGTTGTCGTCACAATGTAACTGGTTGATGGCCTATTAATTGAACATTCTTTGCAGTCTGAAGGGAGGGCAAGGGGGATTTTCACTCGCTTTCTCGCTTGGCTTGACGAAAACAAATCACACATACAACTAGAGCTTGTATTCTTCCGTCTACGACCATACCACAGGCAAAAAACCGGGTCCCGTCCGATCCCCGCAGTCAAATCCTGTAGGGCGAGAGAATAACATCGCTGGGTGACCGCTTGGGAATTCCTCGTGTTGTAGGCTTCTACTTTATTGATTGCTTTTAGTTTATGGTTGATTCATGAGTTGTTATTTTCTTGCTTGTCCACATTGCATGAGCACTGAATTTTCGCGCGCGACAAATGTTAAAGTTGTCGTCACAATGTAACTGGTTGATGGCCTATTAATTGAACATTCTTTGCAGTCTGAAGGAAAGGCAAGAGGGATTTTCACTCGCTTTCTCGCTTGGCTAGACGAAAACAAATCACGCATACAACTAGAGCGTGTATTCTTCCGTCTACGACCATACCACAGGCAAAAAACCGGGGTGCGTCCGATCCCCGCAGTCAAATCCTGTAGGGCGAGAGTAGTACTTCGCTGGGTGACCGCTTTGGAATTCCTCGTGTTGTAGGCTTCTACTTTATTGATTGCTTTTAGTTTATGGTTGATTCATGAGTTGTTATTTTCTTGCTTGTCCACATTGCATGAGCACTGAATTTTCGCGCGCGACAAATGTTAAAGTTGTCGTCACAATGTAACTGGTTGATGGCCTATTAATTGAACATTCTTTGCAGTCTGAAGGGAGGGCAAGGGGGATTTTCACTCGCTTTCTCGCTTGGCTTGACGAAAACAAATCACACATACAACTAGAGCTTGTATTCTTCCGTCTACGACCATACCACAGGCAAAAAACCGGGTCCCGTCCGATCCCCGCAGTCAAATCCTGTAGGGCGAGAGTAGTACTTCGCTGGCGTGACCGCTTGGGAATTCCTCGTGTTGTAGGCTTCTACTTTATTGATTGCTTTTAGTTTATGGTTGATTCATGAGTTGTTATTTTCTTGCTTGTCCACATTGCATGAGCACTGAATTTTCGCGCGCGACAAATGTTAAAGTTGTCGTCACAATGTAACTGGTTGATGGCCTATTAATTGAACATTCTTTGCAGTCTGAAGGGAGGGCAAGGGGGATTTTCACTCGCTTTCTCGCTTGGCTTGACGAAAACAAATCACACATACAACTAGAGCTTGTATTCTTCCGTCTACGACCATACCACAGGCAAAAAACCGGGTCCCGTCCGATCCCCGCAGTCAAATCCTGTAGGGCGAGAGTAGTACTTCGCTGGGTGACCGCTTGGGAATTCCTCGTGTTGTAGGCTTCTACTTTATTGATTGCTTTTAGTTTATGGTTGATTCATGAGTTGTTATTTTCTTGCTTGTCCACATTGCATGAGCACTGAATTTTCGCGCGCGACAAATGTTAAAGTTGTCGTCACAATGTAACTGGTTGATGGCCTATTAATTGAACATTCTTTGCAGTCTGAAGGGAGGGCAAGGGGGATTTTCACTCGCTTTCTCGCTTGGCTTGACGAAAACAAATCACACATACAACTAGAGCTTGTATTCTTCCGTCTACGACCATACCACAGGCAAAAAACCGGGTCCCGTCCGATCCCCGCAGTCAAATCCTGTAGGGCGAGAGTAGTACTTCGCTGGGTGACCGCTTGGGAATTCCTCGTGTTGTAGGCTTCTACTTTATTGATTGCTTTTAGTTTATGGTTGATTCATGAGTTGTTATTTTCTTGCTTGTCCACATTGCATGAGCACTGAATTTTCGCGCGCGACAAATGTTAAAGTTGTCGTCACAATGTAACTGGTTGATGGCCTATTAATTGAACATTCTTTGCAGTCTGAAGGTAGGGCAAGGGGGATTTTCACTCGCTTTCTCGCTTGGCTTGACGAAAAAAAATAACCCATACATTATAGCTTGTATTCTTCCGTCTACGACCATACCACAGGCAAAAATCCGGGTCCCGTCCGATCCCCGCAGTCAAATCCTGTAGGGCGAGAGTAGTACTTCGCTGGGTGACCGCTTGGGAATTCCTCGTGTTGTAGGCTTCTACTTTATTGATTGCTTTTAGTTTATGGTTGATTCATGAGTTGTTATTTTCTTGCTTGTCCACATTGCATGAGCACTGAATTTTCGCGCGCGACAAATGTTAAAGTTGTCGTCACAATGTAACTGGTTGATGGCCTATTAATTGAACATTCTTTGCAGTCTGAAGGGAGGGCAAGGGGGATTTTCACTCGCTTTCTCGCTTGGCTTGACGAAAACAAATCACACATACAACTAGAGCTTGTATTCTTCCGTCTACGACCATACCACAGGCAAAAACCGGGTCCCGTCCGATCCCCGCAGTCAAATCCTGTAGGGCGAGAGTAGTACTTCGCTGGGTGACCGCTTGGGAATTCCTCGTGTTGTAGGCTTCTACTTTATTGATTGCTTTTAGTTTATGGTTGATTCATGAGTTGTTATTTTCTTGCTTGTCCACATTGCATGAGCACTGAATTTTCGCGCGCGACAAATGTTAAAGTTGTCGTCACAATGTAACTGGTTGATGGCCTATTAATTGAACATTCTTTGCAGTCTGAAGGGAGGGCAAGGGGGATTTTCACTCGCTTTCTCGCTTGGCTTGACGAAAACAAATCACACATACAACTAGAGCTTGTATTCTTCCGTCTACGACCATACCACAGGCAAAAACCGGGTCCCGTCCGATCCCCGCAGTCAAATCCTGTAGGGCGAGAGTATACTTCGCTGGGTGACCGCTTGGGAATTCCTCGTGTTGTAGGCTTTCTACTTTATTGATTGCTTTTAGTTTATGGTTGATTCATGAGTTGTTATTTTCTTGCTTGTCCACATTGCATGAGCACTGAATTTTCGCGCGCGACAAATGTTAAAGTTGTCGTCACAATGTAACTGGTTGATGGCCTATTAATTGAACATTCTTTGCAGTCTGAAGGGAGGGCAAGGGGGATTTTCACTCGCTTTCTCGCTTGGCTTGACGAAAACAAATCACACATACAACTAGAGCTTGTATTCTTCCGTCTACGACCATACCACAGGCAAAAAACCGGGTCCCGTCCGATCCCCGCAGTCAAATCCTGTAGGGCGAGAGTAGTACTTCGCTGGGTGACCGCTTGGGAATTCCTCGTGTTGTAGGCTTCTACTTTATTGATTGCTTTTAGTTTATGGTTGATTCATGAGTTGTTATTTTCTTGCTTGTCCACATTGCATGAGCACTGAATTTTCGCGCGCGACAAATGTTTAAAGTTGTCGTCAGCAATGTAACTGGTTGATGGCCTATTATTTGAACATTCTTTGCAGTCTGAAGGGAAGGCAAGGGGGATTTTCACTTCGCTTTTCTCGCTTGGCTAGACGAAAACAATCACACATACAACTAGAGCTTGTATTCTTTCCGATCTACGACCATACCACAGGCAAAAAACCGGGTCCCGTCCGATCCCCGCAGTCAAATCCTGTAGGGCGAGAGTAGTACTTCGCTGGGTGACCGCTTGGGAATTCCTCGTGTTGTAGGCTTCTACTAAGTTGATTGCTTTTAGTTTATGGCAGTTTCATGAGTTGTTATTTTCTTGCTTGTCCACATTGCATGAGCACTGAATTTTCGTGCGCGACAAATGTTAAAGTTGTCGTAACAATGTAACTGGTTGATGGCCTATTAATTGAACATTCTTTGCAGTCTGAAGGGAAGGCAAGGGGATTTTCACTCGCTTTCTCGCTTGGCTTGACGAAAAACAAATCACACATACAACTAGAGCTTGTATTCTTCCGTCTACGACCATACCACAGGCAAAAAACCGGGTCCCGTCCGATCCCCGCAGTCAAATCCTGTAGGGCGAGAGTAGTACTTCGCTGGGTGACCGCTTGGGAAATTCCTCGTGTTGTAGGCTTCTACTTTATTGATTGCTTTTAGTTTATGGTTGATTCATGAGTTTGTTATTTTCCTTGCTTGTTCACATTGCATGAGCACTGATTTTTCGCGCGCGACAAATGTTAAAGTTGTCGTCACAATGTAACTGGTTGATGGCCTATTAATTGAACATTCTTTGCAGTCTGAAGGGAGGGCAAGGGGGATTTTCACTCGCTTTCTCGCTTGGCTTGACGAAAACAAATCACACATACAACTAGAGCTTGTATTCTTCCGTCTACGACCATACCACAGGCCAAAAAACCGGGTCCCGTCCGATCCCCGCAGTCAAATCCTGTAGGGCGAGAGTAGTACTTCGCTGGGTGACCGCTTGGGAATTCCTCGTGTTGTAGGCTTCTACTTTATTGATTGCTTTTAGTTTATGGTTGATTCATGAGTTGTTATTTTCTTGCTTGTCCACATTGCATGAGCACTGAATTTTCGCGCGCGACAATTGTTAAAGTTGTCGTCACAATGTAACTGGTTGATGGCCTATTAATTGAACATTCTTTGCAGTCTGAAGTGAAGGCAAGGGGATTTTCACTCGCTTTCTTCCTCGCTTGGCTAGACGAAAACAAATCACACATACAACTAGAGCTTGTATTCTTCCGTCTACGACCATACCACAGGCAAAAAACGGGTCCCGTCCGATCCCCGCAGTCAAATCCTGTAGGGCGAGAGTAATACTACAATCGCTGGGTGACCGCTTGGGAATTCTAGTGTTGTAGGCTTCTACTTTATTGATTGCTTTTAGTTTATGGTTGATTCATGAGTTGTTATTTTCTTGCTTGTCCACATTGCATGAGCACTGAATTTTCGCGCGCGACAAATGTTAAAGTTGTCGTCACAATGTCCTGGTTGATGGCCTACTTAATTGAACATTCTTTGCCTCTGAAGGGAAGGCAAGGGGGATTTTCACTCGCATTTCCTCGCTTGGCTAGACGAAACAAATCACACAATACTACTAGAGCAATTGGTTATTCTCCTTCCGCGTCTACCGACCATAAAGGACCACCAGGGGCAAAAACCCGGGTCCCGTCCGATCCCCGCCAGTCAAATCCTAGTAGGGCGGAGAGATAGTACTTTTTTATCTGGGTGACCCGCTTGGGAATTTCCTCACTCGTGTTGTAGGCTTCTACTTTATGTGATTGCTTTCATAGGTTTATTGGTTTGATTCATGAGTTGGTTATTCTCTCATTGCTTTGTCCACATCTGCATGAGCACTGTTTTTTTCGCGCGCGACAAATGTTAAAGTTGTCGTCACAATGTAACTGGTTGATGGCCTATTAATTGAACATTCTTTGCAGTCTGAAGGGAGGGCAAGGGGGATTTTCACTCGCTTTCTCGCTTGGCTTGACGAAAACAAATCACACATACAACTAGAGCTTGTATTCTTCCGTCTACGACCATACCACAGGCAAAAAACCGGGTCCCGTCCGATCCCCGCAGTCAAATCCTGTAGGGCGAGAGTAGTACTTCGCTGGGTGACCGCTTGGGAATTCCTCGTGTTGTAGGCTTCTACTTTATTGATTGCTTTTAGTTTATGGTTGATTCATGAGTTGTTATTTTCTTGCTTGTCCACATTGCATGAGCACTGAATTTTCGCGCGCGACAAATGTTAAAGTTGTCGTCACAATGTAACTGGTTGATGGCCTATTAATTGAACATTCTTTGCAGTCTGAAGGGAGGGCAAGGGGGATTTTCACTCGCTTTCTCGCTTGGCTTGACGAAAACAAATCACACATACAACTAGAGCTTGTATTCTTCCGTCTACGACCATACCACAGGCAAAAAACCGGGTCCCGTCCGATCCCCGCAGTCAAATCCTGTAGGGCGAGAGTAGTACTTCGCTGGGTGACCGCTTGGGAATTCCTCGTGTTGTAGGCTTCTACTTTATTGATTGCTTTTAGTTTATGGTTGATTCATGAGTTGTTATTTTCTTGCTTGTCCACATTGCATGAGCACTGAATTTTCGCGCGCGACAAATGTTAAAGTTGTCGTCACAATGTAACTGGTTGATGGCCTATTAATTGAACATTCTTTGCAGTCTGAAGGGAGGGCAAGGGGGATTTTCACTCGCTTTCTCGCTTGGCTTGACGAAAACAAATCACACATACAACTAGAGCTTGTATTCTTCCGTCTACGACCATACCACAGGCAAAAAACCGGGTCCCGTCCGATCCCCGCAGTCAAATCCTGTAGGGCGAGAGTAGTACTTCGCTGGGTGACCGCTTGGGAATTCCTCGTGTTGTAGGCTTCTACTTTATTGATTGCTTTTAGTTTATGGTTGATTCATGAGTTGTTATTTTCTTGCTTGTCCACATTGCATGAGCACTGAATTTTCGCGCGCGACAAATGTTAAAGTTGTCGTCACAATGTAACTGGTTGATGGCCTATTAATTGAACATTCTTTGCAGTCTGAAGGGAGGGCAAGGGGGATTTTCACTCGCTTTCTCGCTTGGCTTGACGAAAACAAATCACACATACAACTAGAGCTTGTATTCTTCCGTCTACGACCATACCACAGGCAAAAAACCGGGTCCCGTCCGATCCCCGCAGTCAAATCCTGTAGGGCGAGAGTAGTACTTCGCTGGGTGACCGCTTGGGAATTCCTCGTGTTGTAGGCTTCTACTTTATTGATTGCTTTTAGTTTATGGTTGATTCATGAGTTGTTATTTTCTTGCTTGTCCACATTGCATGAGCACTGAATTTTCGCGCGCGACAAATGTTAAAGTTGTCGTCACAATGTAACTGGTTGATGGCCTATTAATTGAACATTCTTTGCAGTCTGAAGGGAGGGCAAGGGGGATTTTCACTCGCTTTCTCGCTTGGCTTGACGAAAACAAATCACACATACAACTAGAGCTTGTATTCTTCCGTCTACGACCATACCACAGGCAAAAAACCGGGTCCCGTCCGATCCCCGCAGTCAAATCCTGTAGGGCGAGAGTAGTACTTCGCTGGGTGACCGCTTGGGAATTCCTCGTGTTGTAGGCTTCTACTTTATTGATTGCTTTTAGTTTATGGTTGATTCATGAGTTGTTATTTTCTTGCTTGTCCACATTGCATGAGCACTGAATTTTCGCGCGCGACAAATGTTAAAGTTGTCGTCACAATGTAACTGGTTGATGGCCTATTAATTGAACATTCTTTGCAGTCTGAAGGGAGGGCAAGGGGGATTTTCACTCGCTTTCTCGCTTGGCTTGACGAAAACAAATCACACATACAACTAGAGCTTGTATTCTTCCGTCTACGACCATACCACAGGCAAAAAACCGGGTCCCGTCCGATCCCCGCAGTCAAATCCTGTAGGGCGAGAGTAGTACTTCGCTGGGTGACCGCTTGGGAATTCCTCGTGTTGTAGGCTTCTACTTTATTGATTGCTTTTAGTTTATGGTTGATTCATGAGTTGTTATTTTCTTGCTTGTCCACATTGCATGAGCACTGAATTTTCGCGCGCGACAAATGTTAAAGTTGTCGTCACAATGTAACTGGTTGATGGCCTATTAATTGAACATTCTTTGCAGTCTGAAGGGAGGGCAAGGGGGATTTTCACTCGCTTTCTCGCTTGGCTTGACGAAAACAAATCACACATACAACTAGAGCTTGTATTCTTCCGTCTACGACCATACCACAGGCAAAAAACCGGGTCCCGTCCGATCCCCGCAGTCAAATCCTGTAGGGCGAGAGTAGTACTTCGCTGGGTGACCGCTTGGGAATTCCTCGTGTTGTAGGCTTCTACTTTATTGATTGCTTTTAGTTTATGGTTGATTCATGAGTTGTTATTTTCTTGCTTGTCCACATTGCATGAGCACTGAATTTTCGCGCGCGACAAATGTTAAAGTTGTCGTCACAATGTAACTGGTTGATGGCCTATTAATTGAACATTCTTTGCAGTCTGAAGGGAGGGCAAGGGGGATTTTCACTCGCTTTCTCGCTTGGCTTGACGAAAACAAATCACACATACAACTAGAGCTTGTATTCTTCCGTCTACGACCATACCACAGGCAAAAAACCGGGTCCCGTCCGATCCCCGCAGTCAAATCCTGTAGGGCGAGAGTAGTACTTCGCTGGGTGACCGCTTGGGAATTCCTCGTGTTGTAGGCTTCTACTTTATTGATTGCTTTTAGTTTATGGTTGATTCATGAGTTGTTATTTTCTTGCTTGTCCACATTGCATGAGCACTGAATTTTCGCGCGCGACAAATGTTAAAGTTGTCGTCACAATGTAACTGGTTGATGGCCTATTAATTGAACATTCTTTGCAGTCTGAAGGGAGGGCAAGGGGGATTTTCACTCGCTTTCTCGCTTGGCTTGACGAAAACAAATCACACATACAACTAGAGCTTGTATTCTTCCGTCTACGACCATACCACAGGCAAAAAACCGGGTCCCGTCCGATCCCCGCAGTCAAATCCTGTAGGGCGAGAGTAGTACTTCGCTGGGTGACCGCTTGGGAATTCCTCGTGTTGTAGGCTTCTACTTTATTGATTGCTTTTAGTTTATGGTTGATTCATGAGTTGTTATTTTCTTGCTTGTCCACATTGCATGAGCACTGAATTTTCGCGCGCGACAAATGTTAAAGTTGTCGTCACAATGTAACTGGTTGATGGCCTATTAATTGAACATTCTTTGCAGTCTGAAGGGAGGGCAAGGGGGATTTTCACTCGCTTTCTCGCTTGGCTTGACGAAAACAAATCACACATACAACTAGAGCTTGTATTCTTCCGTCTACGACCATACCACAGGCAAAAAACCGGGTCCCGTCCGATCCCCGCAGTCAAATCCTGTAGGGCGAGAGTAGTACTTCGCTGGGTGACCGCTTGGGAATTCCTCGTGTTGTAGGCTTCTACTTTATTGATTGCTTTTAGTTTATGGTTGATTCATGAGTTGTTATTTTCTTGCTTGTCCACATTGCATGAGCACTGAATTTTCGCGCGCGACAAATGTTAAAGTTGTCGTCACAATGTAACTGGTTGATGGCCTATTAATTGAACATTCTTTGCAGTCTGAAGGGAGGGCAAGGGGGATTTTCACTCGCTTTCTCGCTTGGCTTGACGAAAACAAATCACACATACAACTAGAGCTTGTATTCTTCCGTCTACGACCATACCACAGGCAAAAAACCGGGTCCCGTCCGATCCCCGCAGTCAAATCCTGTAGGGCGAGAGTAGTACTTCGCTGGGTGACCGCTTGGGAATTCCTCGTGTTGTAGGCTTCTACTTTATTGATTGCTTTTAGTTTATGGTTGATTCATGAGTTGTTATTTTCTTGCTTGTCCACATTGCATGAGCACTGAATTTTCGCGCGCGACAAATGTTAAAGTTGTCGTCACAATGTAACTGGTTGATGGCCTATTAATTGAACATTCTTTGCAGTCTGAAGGGAGGGCAAGGGGGATTTTCACTCGCTTTCTCGCTTGGCTTGACGAAAACAAATCACACATACAACTAGAGCTTGTATTCTTCCGTCTACGACCATACCACAGGCAAAAAACCGGGTCCCGTCCGATCCCCGCAGTCAAATCCTGTAGGGCGAGAGTAGTACTTCGCTGGGTGACCGCTTGGGAATTCCTCGTGTTGTAGGCTTCTACTTTATTGATTGCTTTTAGTTTATGGTTGATTCATGAGTTGTTATTTTCTTGCTTGTCCACATTGCATGAGCACTGAATTTTCGCGCGCGACAAATGTTAAAGTTGTCGTCACAATGTAACTGGTTGATGGCCTATTAATTGAACATTCTTTGCAGTCTGAAGGGAGGGCAAGGGGGATTTTCACTCGCTTTCTCGCTTGGCTTGACGAAAACAAATCACACATACAACTAGAGCTTGTATTCTTCCGTCTACGACCATACCACAGGCAAAAAACCGGGTCCCGTCCGATCCCCGCAGTCAAATCCTGTAGGGCGAGAGTAGTACTTCGCTGGGTGACCGCTTGGGAATTCCTCGTGTTGTAGGCTTCTACTTTATTGATTGCTTTTAGTTTATGGTTGATTCATGAGTTGTTATTTTCTTGCTTGTCCACATTGCATGAGCACTGAATTTTCGCGCGCGACAAATGTTAAAGTTGTCGTCACAATGTAACTGGTTGATGGCCTATTAATTGAACATTCTTTGCAGTCTGAAGGGAGGGCAAGGGGGATTTTCACTCGCTTTCTCGCTTGGCTTGACGAAAACAAATCACACATACAACTAGAGCTTGTATTCTTCCGTCTACGACCATACCACAGGCAAAAAACCGGGTCCCGTCCGATCCCCGCAGTCAAATCCTGTAGGGCGAGAGTAGTACTTCGCTGGGTGACCGCTTGGGAATTCCTCGTGTTGTAGGCTTCTACTTTATTGATTGCTTTTAGTTTATGGTTGATTCATGAGTTGTTATTTTCTTGCTTGTCCACATTGCATGAGCACTGAATTTTCGCGCGCGACAAATGTTAAAGTTGTCGTCACAATGTAACTGGTTGATGGCCTATTAATTGAACATTCTTTGCAGTCTGAAGGGAGGGCAAGGGGGATTTTCACTCGCTTTCTCGCTTGGCTTGACGAAAACAAATCACACATACAACTAGAGCTTGTATTCTTCCGTCTACGACCATACCACAGGCAAAAAACCGGGTCCCGTCCGATCCCCGCAGTCAAATCCTGTAGGGCGAGAGTAGTACTTCGCTGGGTGACCGCTTGGGAATTCCTCGTGTTGTAGGCTTCTACTTTATTGATTGCTTTTAGTTTATGGTTGATTCATGAGTTGTTATTTTCTTGCTTGTCCACATTGCATGAGCACTGAATTTTCGCGCGCGACAAATGTTAAAGTTGTCGTCACAATGTAACTGGTTGATGGCCTATTAATTGAACATTCTTTGCAGTCTGAAGGGAGGGCAAGGGGGATTTTCACTCGCTTTCTCGCTTGGCTTGACGAAAACAAATCACACATACAACTAGAGCTTGTATTCTTCCGTCTACGACCATACCACAGGCAAAAAACCGGGTCCCGTCCGATCCCCGCAGTCAAATCCTGTAGGGCGAGAGTAGTACTTCGCTGGGTGACCGCTTGGGAATTCCTCGTGTTGTAGGCTTCTACTTTATTGATTGCTTTTAGTTTATGGTTGATTCATGAGTTGTTATTTTCTTGCTTGTCCACATTGCATGAGCACTGAATTTTCGCGCGCGACAAATGTTAAAGTTGTCGTCACAATGTAACTGGTTGATGGCCTATTAATTGAACATTCTTTGCAGTCTGAAGGGAGGGCAAGGGGGATTTTCACTCGCTTTCTCGCTTGGCTTGACGAAAACAAATCACACATACAACTAGAGCTTGTATTCTTCCGTCTACGACCATACCACAGGCAAAAAACCGGGTCCCGTCCGATCCCCGCAGTCAAATCCTGTAGGGCGAGAGTAGTACTTCGCTGGGTGACCGCTTGGGAATTCCTCGTGTTGTAGGCTTCTACTTTATTGATTGCTTTTAGTTTATGGTTGATTCATGAGTTGTTATTTTCTTGCTTGTCCACATTGCATGAGCACTGAATTTTCGCGCGCGACAAATGTTAAAGTTGTCGTCACAATGTAACTGGTTGATGGCCTATTAATTGAACATTCTTTGCAGTCTGAAGGGAGGGCAAGGGGGATTTTCACTCGCTTTCTCGCTTGGCTTGACGAAAACAAATCACACATACAACTAGAGCTTGTATTCTTCCGTCTACGACCATACCACAGGCAAAAAACCGGGTCCCGTCCGATCCCCGCAGTCAAATCCTGTAGGGCGAGAGTAGTACTTCGCTGGGTGACCGCTTGGGAATTCCTCGTGTTGTAGGCTTCTACTTTATTGATTGCTTTTAGTTTATGGTTGATTCATGAGTTGTTATTTTCTTGCTTGTCCACATTGCATGAGCACTGAATTTTCGCGCGCGACAAATGTTAAAGTTGTCGTCACAATGTAACTGGTTGATGGCCTATTAATTGAACATTCTTTGCAGTCTGAAGGGAGGGCAAGGGGGATTTTCACTCGCTTTCTCGCTTGGCTTGACGAAAACAAATCACACATACAACTAGAGCTTGTATTCTTCCGTCTACGACCATACCACAGGCAAAAAACCGGGTCCCGTCCGATCCCCGCAGTCAAATCCTGTAGGGCGAGAGTAGTACTTCGCTGGGTGACCGCTTGGGAATTCCTCGTGTTGTAGGCTTCTACTTTATTGATTGCTTTTAGTTTATGGTTGATTCATGAGTTGTTATTTTCTTGCTTGTCCACATTGCATGAGCACTGAATTTTCGCGCGCGACAAATGTTAAAGTTGTCGTCACAATGTAACTGGTTGATGGCCTATTAATTGAACATTCTTTGCAGTCTGAAGGGAGGGCAAGGGGGATTTTCACTCGCTTTCTCGCTTGGCTTGACGAAAACAAATCACACATACAACTAGAGCTTGTATTCTTCCGTCTACGACCATACCACAGGCAAAAAACCGGGTCCCGTCCGATCCCCGCAGTCAAATCCTGTAGGGCGAGAGTAGTACTTCGCTGGGTGACCGCTTGGGAATTCCTCGTGTTGTAGGCTTCTACTTTATTGATTGCTTTTAGTTTATGGTTGATTCATGAGTTGTTATTTTCTTGCTTGTCCACATTGCATGAGCACTGAATTTTCGCGCGCGACAAATGTTAAAGTTGTCGTCACAATGTAACTGGTTGATGGCCTATTAATTGAACATTCTTTGCAGTCTGAAGGGAGGGCAAGGGGGATTTTCACTCGCTTTCTCGCTTGGCTTGACGAAAACAAATCACACATACAACTAGAGCTTGTATTCTTCCGTCTACGACCATACCACAGGCAAAAAACCGGGTCCCGTCCGATCCCCGCAGTCAAATCCTGTAGGGCGAGAGTAGTACTTCGCTGGGTGACCGCTTGGGAATTCCTCGTGTTGTAGGCTTCTACTTTATTGATTGCTTTTAGTTTATGGTTGATTCATGAGTTGTTATTTTCTTGCTTGTCCACATTGCATGAGCACTGAATTTTCGCGCGCGACAAATGTTAAAGTTGTCGTCACAATGTAACTGGTTGATGGCCTATTAATTGAACATTCTTTGCAGTCTGAAGGGAGGGCAAGGGGGATTTTCACTCGCTTTCTCGCTTGGCTTGACGAAAACAAATCACACATACAACTAGAGCTTGTATTCTTCCGTCTACGACCATACCACAGGCAAAAAACCGGGTCCCGTCCGATCCCCGCAGTCAAATCCTGTAGGGCGAGAGTAGTACTTCGCTGGGTGACCGCTTGGGAATTCCTCGTGTTGTAGGCTTCTACTTTATTGATTGCTTTTAGTTTATGGTTGATTCATGAGTTGTTATTTTCTTGCTTGTCCACATTGCATGAGCACTGAATTTTCGCGCGCGACAAATGTTAAAGTTGTCGTCACAATGTAACTGGTTGATGGCCTATTAATTGAACATTCTTTGCAGTCTGAAGGGAGGGCAAGGGGGATTTTCACTCGCTTTCTCGCTTGGCTTGACGAAAACAAATCACACATACAACTAGAGCTTGTATTCTTCCGTCTACGACCATACCACAGGCAAAAAACCGGGTCCCGTCCGATCCCCGCAGTCAAATCCTGTAGGGCGAGAGTAGTACTTCGCTGGGTGACCGCTTGGGAATTCCTCGTGTTGTAGGCTTCTACTTTATTGATTGCTTTTAGTTTATGGTTGATTCATGAGTTGTTATTTTCTTGCTTGTCCACATTGCATGAGCACTGAATTTTCGCGCGCGACAAATGTTAAAGTTGTCGTCACAATGTAACTGGTTGATGGCCTATTAATTGAACATTCTTTGCAGTCTGAAGGGAGGGCAAGGGGGATTTTCACTCGCTTTCTCGCTTGGCTTGACGAAAACAAATCACACATACAACTAGAGCTTGTATTCTTCCGTCTACGACCATACCACAGGCAAAAAACCGGGTCCCGTCCGATCCCCGCAGTCAAATCCTGTAGGGCGAGAGTAGTACTTCGCTGGGTGACCGCTTGGGAATTCCTCGTGTTGTAGGCTTCTACTTTATTGATTGCTTTTAGTTTATGGTTGATTCATGAGTTGTTATTTTCTTGCTTGTCCACATTGCATGAGCACTGAATTTTCGCGCGCGACAAATGTTAAAGTTGTCGTCACAATGTAACTGGTTGATGGCCTATTAATTGAACATTCTTTGCAGTCTGAAGGGAGGGCAAGGGGGATTTTCACTCGCTTTCTCGCTTGGCTTGACGAAAACAAATCACACATACAACTAGAGCTTGTATTCTTCCGTCTACGACCATACCACAGGCAAAAAACCGGGTCCCGTCCGATCCCCGCAGTCAAATCCTGTAGGGCGAGAGTAGTACTTCGCTGGGTGACCGCTTGGGAATTCCTCGTGTTGTAGGCTTCTACTTTATTGATTGCTTTTAGTTTATGGTTGATTCATGAGTTGTTATTTTCTTGCTTGTCCACATTGCATGAGCACTGAATTTTCGCGCGCGACAAATGTTAAAGTTGTCGTCACAATGTAACTGGTTGATGGCCTATTAATTGAACATTCTTTGCAGTCTGAAGGGAGGGCAAGGGGGATTTTCACTCGCTTTCTCGCTTGGCTTGACGAAAACAAATCACACATACAACTAGAGCTTGTATTCTTCCGTCTACGACCATACCACAGGCAAAAAACCGGGTCCCGTCCGATCCCCGCAGTCAAATCCTGTAGGGCGAGAGTAGTACTTCGCTGGGTGACCGCTTGGGAATTCCTCGTGTTGTAGGCTTCTACTTTATTGATTGCTTTTAGTTTATGGTTGATTCATGAGTTGTTATTTTCTTGCTTGTCCACATTGCATGAGCACTGAATTTTCGCGCGCGACAAATGTTAAAGTTGTCGTCACAATGTAACTGGTTGATGGCCTATTAATTGAACATTCTTTGCAGTCTGAAGGGAGGGCAAGGGGGATTTTCACTCGCTTTCTCGCTTGGCTTGACGAAAACAAATCACACATACAACTAGAGCTTGTATTCTTCCGTCTACGACCATACCACAGGCAAAAAACCGGGTCCCGTCCGATCCCCGCAGTCAAATCCTGTAGGGCGAGAGTAGTACTTCGCTGGGTGACCGCTTGGGAATTCCTCGTGTTGTAGGCTTCTACTTTATTGATTGCTTTTAGTTTATGGTTGATTCATGAGTTGTTATTTTCTTGCTTGTCCACATTGCATGAGCACTGAATTTTCGCGCGCGACAAATGTTAAAGTTGTCGTCACAATGTAACTGGTTGATGGCCTATTAATTGAACATTCTTTGCAGTCTGAAGGGAGGGCAAGGGGGATTTTCACTCGCTTTCTCGCTTGGCTTGACGAAAACAAATCACACATACAACTAGAGCTTGTATTCTTCCGTCTACGACCATACCACAGGCAAAAAACCGGGTCCCGTCCGATCCCCGCAGTCAAATCCTGTAGGGCGAGAGTAGTACTTCGCTGGGTGACCGCTTGGGAATTCCTCGTGTTGTAGGCTTCTACTTTATTGATTGCTTTTAGTTTATGGTTGATTCATGAGTTGTTATTTTCTTGCTTGTCCACATTGCATGAGCACTGAATTTTCGCGCGCGACAAATGTTAAAGTTGTCGTCACAATGTAACTGGTTGATGGCCTATTAATTGAACATTCTTTGCAGTCTGAAGGGAGGGCAAGGGGGATTTTCACTCGCTTTCTCGCTTGGCTTGACGAAAACAAATCACACATACAACTAGAGCTTGTATTCTTCCGTCTACGACCATACCACAGGCAAAAAACCGGGTCCCGTCCGATCCCCGCAGTCAAATCCTGTAGGGCGAGAGTAGTACTTCGCTGGGTGACCGCTTGGGAATTCCTCGTGTTGTAGGCTTCTACTTTATTGATTGCTTTTAGTTTATGGTTGATTCATGAGTTGTTATTTTCTTGCTTGTCCACATTGCATGAGCACTGAATTTTCGCGCGCGACAAATGTTAAAGTTGTCGTCACAATGTAACTGGTTGATGGCCTATTAATTGAACATTCTTTGCAGTCTGAAGGGAGGGCAAGGGGGATTTTCACTCGCTTTCTCGCTTGGCTTGACGAAAACAAATCACACATACAACTAGAGCTTGTATTCTTCCGTCTACGACCATACCACAGGCAAAAAACCGGGTCCCGTCCGATCCCCGCAGTCAAATCCTGTAGGGCGAGAGTAGTACTTCGCTGGGTGACCGCTTGGGAATTCCTCGTGTTGTAGGCTTCTACTTTATTGATTGCTTTTAGTTTATGGTTGATTCATGAGTTGTTATTTTCTTGCTTGTCCACATTGCATGAGCACTGAATTTTCGCGCGCGACAAATGTTAAAGTTGTCGTCACAATGTAACTGGTTGATGGCCTATTAATTGAACATTCTTTGCAGTCTGAAGGGAGGGCAAGGGGGATTTTCACTCGCTTTCTCGCTTGGCTTGACGAAAACAAATCACACATACAACTAGAGCTTGTATTCTTCCGTCTACGACCATACCACAGGCAAAAAACCGGGTCCCGTCCGATCCCCGCAGTCAAATCCTGTAGGGCGAGAGTAGTACTTCGCTGGGTGACCGCTTGGGAATTCCTCGTGTTGTAGGCTTCTACTTTATTGATTGCTTTTAGTTTATGGTTGATTCATGAGTTGTTATTTTCTTGCTTGTCCACATTGCATGAGCACTGAATTTTCGCGCGCGACAAATGTTAAAGTTGTCGTCACAATGTAACTGGTTGATGGCCTATTAATTGAACATTCTTTGCAGTCTGAAGGGAGGGCAAGGGGGATTTTCACTCGCTTTCTCGCTTGGCTTGACGAAAACAAATCACACATACAACTAGAGCTTGTATTCTTCCGTCTACGACCATACCACAGGCAAAAAACCGGGTCCCGTCCGATCCCCGCAGTCAAATCCTGTAGGGCGAGAGTAGTACTTCGCTGGGTGACCGCTTGGGAATTCCTCGTGTTGTAGGCTTCTACTTTATTGATTGCTTTTAGTTTATGGTTGATTCATGAGTTGTTATTTTCTTGCTTGTCCACATTGCATGAGCACTGAATTTTCGCGCGCGACAAATGTTAAAGTTGTCGTCACAATGTAACTGGTTGATGGCCTATTAATTGAACATTCTTTGCAGTCTGAAGGGAGGGCAAGGGGGATTTTCACTCGCTTTCTCGCTTGGCTTGACGAAAACAAATCACACATACAACTAGAGCTTGTATTCTTCCGTCTACGACCATACCACAGGCAAAAAACCGGGTCCCGTCCGATCCCCGCAGTCAAATCCTGTAGGGCGAGAGTAGTACTTCGCTGGGTGACCGCTTGGGAATTCCTCGTGTTGTAGGCTTCTACTTTATTGATTGCTTTTAGTTTATGGTTGATTCATGAGTTGTTATTTTCTTGCTTGTCCACATTGCATGAGCACTGAATTTTCGCGCGCGACAAATGTTAAAGTTGTCGTCACAATGTAACTGGTTGATGGCCTATTAATTGAACATTCTTTGCAGTCTGAAGGGAGGGCAAGGGGGATTTTCACTCGCTTTCTCGCTTGGCTTGACGAAAACAAATCACACATACAACTAGAGCTTGTATTCTTCCGTCTACGACCATACCACAGGCAAAAAACCGGGTCCCGTCCGATCCCCGCAGTCAAATCCTGTAGGGCGAGAGTAGTACTTCGCTGGGTGACCGCTTGGGAATTCCTCGTGTTGTAGGCTTCTACTTTATTGATTGCTTTTAGTTTATGGTTGATTCATGAGTTGTTATTTTCTTGCTTGTCCACATTGCATGAGCACTGAATTTTCGCGCGCGACAAATGTTAAAGTTGTCGTCACAATGTAACTGGTTGATGGCCTATTAATTGAACATTCTTTGCAGTCTGAAGGGAGGGCAAGGGGGATTTTCACTCGCTTTCTCGCTTGGCTTGACGAAAACAAATCACACATACAACTAGAGCTTGTATTCTTCCGTCTACGACCATACCACAGGCAAAAAACCGGGTCCCGTCCGATCCCCGCAGTCAAATCCTGTAGGGCGAGAGTAGTACTTCGCTGGGTGACCGCTTGGGAATTCCTCGTGTTGTAGGCTTCTACTTTATTGATTGCTTTTAGTTTATGGTTGATTCATGAGTTGTTATTTTCTTGCTTGTCCACATTGCATGAGCACTGAATTTTCGCGCGCGACAAATGTTAAAGTTGTCGTCACAATGTAACTGGTTGATGGCCTATTAATTGAACATTCTTTGCAGTCTGAAGGGAGGGCAAGGGGGATTTTCACTCGCTTTCTCGCTTGGCTTGACGAAAACAAATCACACATACAACTAGAGCTTGTATTCTTCCGTCTACGACCATACCACAGGCAAAAAACCGGGTCCCGTCCGATCCCCGCAGTCAAATCCTGTAGGGCGAGAGTAGTACTTCGCTGGGTGACCGCTTGGGAATTCCTCGTGTTGTAGGCTTCTACTTTATTGATTGCTTTTAGTTTATGGTTGATTCATGAGTTGTTATTTTCTTGCTTGTCCACATTGCATGAGCACTGAATTTTCGCGCGCGACAAATGTTAAAGTTGTCGTCACAATGTAACTGGTTGATGGCCTATTAATTGAACATTCTTTGCAGTCTGAAGGGAGGGCAAGGGGGATTTTCACTCGCTTTCTCGCTTGGCTTGACGAAAACAAATCACACATACAACTAGAGCTTGTATTCTTCCGTCTACGACCATACCACAGGCAAAAAACCGGGTCCCGTCCGATCCCCGCAGTCAAATCCTGTAGGGCGAGAGTAGTACTTCGCTGGGTGACCGCTTGGGAATTCCTCGTGTTGTAGGCTTCTACTTTATTGATTGCTTTTAGTTTATGGTTGATTCATGAGTTGTTATTTTCTTGCTTGTCCACATTGCATGAGCACTGAATTTTCGCGCGCGACAAATGTTAAAGTTGTCGTCACAATGTAACTGGTTGATGGCCTATTAATTGAACATTCTTTGCAGTCTGAAGGGAGGGCAAGGGGGATTTTCACTCGCTTTCTCGCTTGGCTTGACGAAAACAAATCACACATACAACTAGAGCTTGTATTCTTCCGTCTACGACCATACCACAGGCAAAAAACCGGGTCCCGTCCGATCCCCGCAGTCAAATCCTGTAGGGCGAGAGTAGTACTTCGCTGGGTGACCGCTTGGGAATTCCTCGTGTTGTAGGCTTCTACTTTATTGATTGCTTTTAGTTTATGGTTGATTCATGAGTTGTTATTTTCTTGCTTGTCCACATTGCATGAGCACTGAATTTTCGCGCGCGACAAATGTTAAAGTTGTCGTCACAATGTAACTGGTTGATGGCCTATTAATTGAACATTCTTTGCAGTCTGAAGGGAGGGCAAGGGGGATTTTCACTCGCTTTCTCGCTTGGCTTGACGAAAACAAATCACACATACAACTAGAGCTTGTATTCTTCCGTCTACGACCATACCACAGGCAAAAAACCGGGTCCCGTCCGATCCCCGCAGTCAAATCCTGTAGGGCGAGAGTAGTACTTCGCTGGGTGACCGCTTGGGAATTCCTCGTGTTGTAGGCTTCTACTTTATTGATTGCTTTTAGTTTATGGTTGATTCATGAGTTGTTATTTTCTTGCTTGTCCACATTGCATGAGCACTGAATTTTCGCGCGCGACAAATGTTAAAGTTGTCGTCACAATGTAACTGGTTGATGGCCTATTAATTGAACATTCTTTGCAGTCTGAAGGGAGGGCAAGGGGGATTTTCACTCGCTTTCTCGCTTGGCTTGACGAAAACAAATCACACATACAACTAGAGCTTGTATTCTTCCGTCTACGACCATACCACAGGCAAAAAACCGGGTCCCGTCCGATCCCCGCAGTCAAATCCTGTAGGGCGAGAGTAGTACTTCGCTGGGTGACCGCTTGGGAATTCCTCGTGTTGTAGGCTTCTACTTTATTGATTGCTTTTAGTTTATGGTTGATTCATGAGTTGTTATTTTCTTGCTTGTCCACATTGCATGAGCACTGAATTTTCGCGCGCGACAAATGTTAAAGTTGTCGTCACAATGTAACTGGTTGATGGCCTATTAATTGAACATTCTTTGCAGTCTGAAGGGAGGGCAAGGGGGATTTTCACTCGCTTTCTCGCTTGGCTTGACGAAAACAAATCACACATACAACTAGAGCTTGTATTCTTCCGTCTACGACCATACCACAGGCAAAAAACCGGGTCCCGTCCGATCCCCGCAGTCAAATCCTGTAGGGCGAGAGTAGTACTTCGCTGGGTGACCGCTTGGGAATTCCTCGTGTTGTAGGCTTCTACTTTATTGATTGCTTTTAGTTTATGGTTGATTCATGAGTTGTTATTTTCTTGCTTGTCCACATTGCATGAGCACTGAATTTTCGCGCGCGACAAATGTTAAAGTTGTCGTCACAATGTAACTGGTTGATGGCCTATTAATTGAACATTCTTTGCAGTCTGAAGGGAGGGCAAGGGGGATTTTCACTCGCTTTCTCGCTTGGCTTGACGAAAACAAATCACACATACAACTAGAGCTTGTATTCTTCCGTCTACGACCATACCACAGGCAAAAAACCGGGTCCCGTCCGATCCCCGCAGTCAAATCCTGTAGGGCGAGAGTAGTACTTCGCTGGGTGACCGCTTGGGAATTCCTCGTGTTGTAGGCTTCTACTTTATTGATTGCTTTTAGTTTATGGTTGATTCATGAGTTGTTATTTTCTTGCTTGTCCACATTGCATGAGCACTGAATTTTCGCGCGCGACAAATGTTAAAGTTGTCGTCACAATGTAACTGGTTGATGGCCTATTAATTGAACATTCTTTGCAGTCTGAAGGGAGGGCAAGGGGGATTTTCACTCGCTTTCTCGCTTGGCTTGACGAAAACAAATCACACATACAACTAGAGCTTGTATTCTTCCGTCTACGACCATACCACAGGCAAAAAACCGGGTCCCGTCCGATCCCCGCAGTCAAATCCTGTAGGGCGAGAGTAGTACTTCGCTGGGTGACCGCTTGGGAATTCCTCGTGTTGTAGGCTTCTACTTTATTGATTGCTTTTAGTTTATGGTTGATTCATGAGTTGTTATTTTCTTGCTTGTCCACATTGCATGAGCACTGAATTTTCGCGCGCGACAAATGTTAAAGTTGTCGTCACAATGTAACTGGTTGATGGCCTATTAATTGAACATTCTTTGCAGTCTGAAGGGAGGGCAAGGGGGATTTTCACTCGCTTTCTCGCTTGGCTTGACGAAAACAAATCACACATACAACTAGAGCTTGTATTCTTCCGTCTACGACCATACCACAGGCAAAAAACCGGGTCCCGTCCGATCCCCGCAGTCAAATCCTGTAGGGCGAGAGTAGTACTTCGCTGGGTGACCGCTTGGGAATTCCTCGTGTTGTAGGCTTCTACTTTATTGATTGCTTTTAGTTTATGGTTGATTCATGAGTTGTTATTTTCTTGCTTGTCCACATTGCATGAGCACTGAATTTTCGCGCGCGACAAATGTTAAAGTTGTCGTCACAATGTAACTGGTTGATGGCCTATTAATTGAACATTCTTTGCAGTCTGAAGGGAGGGCAAGGGGGATTTTCACTCGCTTTCTCGCTTGGCTTGACGAAAACAAATCACACATACAACTAGAGCTTGTATTCTTCCGTCTACGACCATACCACAGGCAAAAAACCGGGTCCCGTCCGATCCCCGCAGTCAAATCCTGTAGGGCGAGAGTAGTACTTCGCTGGGTGACCGCTTGGGAATTCCTCGTGTTGTAGGCTTCTACTTTATTGATTGCTTTTAGTTTATGGTTGATTCATGAGTTGTTATTTTCTTGCTTGTCCACATTGCATGAGCACTGAATTTTCGCGCGCGACAAATGTTAAAGTTGTCGTCACAATGTAACTGGTTGATGGCCTATTAATTGAACATTCTTTGCAGTCTGAAGGGAGGGCAAGGGGGATTTTCACTCGCTTTCTCGCTTGGCTTGACGAAAACAAATCACACATACAACTAGAGCTTGTATTCTTCCGTCTACGACCATACCACAGGCAAAAAACCGGGTCCCGTCCGATCCCCGCAGTCAAATCCTGTAGGGCGAGAGTAGTACTTCGCTGGGTGACCGCTTGGGAATTCCTCGTGTTGTAGGCTTCTACTTTATTGATTGCTTTTAGTTTATGGTTGATTCATGAGTTGTTATTTTCTTGCTTGTCCACATTGCATGAGCACTGAATTTTCGCGCGCGACAAATGTTAAAGTTGTCGTCACAATGTAACTGGTTGATGGCCTATTAATTGAACATTCTTTGCAGTCTGAAGGGAGGGCAAGGGGGATTTTCACTCGCTTTCTCGCTTGGCTTGACGAAAACAAATCACACATACAACTAGAGCTTGTATTCTTCCGTCTACGACCATACCACAGGCAAAAAACCGGGTCCCGTCCGATCCCCGCAGTCAAATCCTGTAGGGCGAGAGTAGTACTTCGCTGGGTGACCGCTTGGGAATTCCTCGTGTTGTAGGCTTCTACTTTATTGATTGCTTTTAGTTTATGGTTGATTCATGAGTTGTTATTTTCTTGCTTGTCCACATTGCATGAGCACTGAATTTTCGCGCGCGACAAATGTTAAAGTTGTCGTCACAATGTAACTGGTTGATGGCCTATTAATTGAACATTCTTTGCAGTCTGAAGGGAGGGCAAGGGGGATTTTCACTCGCTTTCTCGCTTGGCTTGACGAAAACAAATCACACATACAACTAGAGCTTGTATTCTTCCGTCTACGACCATACCACAGGCAAAAAACCGGGTCCCGTCCGATCCCCGCAGTCAAATCCTGTAGGGCGAGAGTAGTACTTCGCTGGGTGACCGCTTGGGAATTCCTCGTGTTGTAGGCTTCTACTTTATTGATTGCTTTTAGTTTATGGTTGATTCATGAGTTGTTATTTTCTTGCTTGTCCACATTGCATGAGCACTGAATTTTCGCGCGCGACAAATGTTAAAGTTGTCGTCACAATGTAACTGGTTGATGGCCTATTAATTGAACATTCTTTGCAGTCTGAAGGGAGGGCAAGGGGGATTTTCACTCGCTTTCTCGCTTGGCTTGACGAAAACAAATCACACATACAACTAGAGCTTGTATTCTTCCGTCTACGACCATACCACAGGCAAAAAACCGGGTCCCGTCCGATCCCCGCAGTCAAATCCTGTAGGGCGAGAGTAGTACTTCGCTGGGTGACCGCTTGGGAATTCCTCGTGTTGTAGGCTTCTACTTTATTGATTGCTTTTAGTTTATGGTTGATTCATGAGTTGTTATTTTCTTGCTTGTCCACATTGCATGAGCACTGAATTTTCGCGCGCGACAAATGTTAAAGTTGTCGTCACAATGTAACTGGTTGATGGCCTATTAATTGAACATTCTTTGCAGTCTGAAGGGAGGGCAAGGGGGATTTTCACTCGCTTTCTCGCTTGGCTTGACGAAAACAAATCACACATACAACTAGAGCTTGTATTCTTCCGTCTACGACCATACCACAGGCAAAAAACCGGGTCCCGTCCGATCCCCGCAGTCAAATCCTGTAGGGCGAGAGTAGTACTTCGCTGGGTGACCGCTTGGGAATTCCTCGTGTTGTAGGCTTCTACTTTATTGATTGCTTTTAGTTTATGGTTGATTCATGAGTTGTTATTTTCTTGCTTGTCCACATTGCATGAGCACTGAATTTTCGCGCGCGACAAATGTTAAAGTTGTCGTCACAATGTAACTGGTTGATGGCCTATTAATTGAACATTCTTTGCAGTCTGAAGGGAGGGCAAGGGGGATTTTCACTCGCTTTCTCGCTTGGCTTGACGAAAACAAATCACACATACAACTAGAGCTTGTATTCTTCCGTCTACGACCATACCACAGGCAAAAAACCGGGTCCCGTCCGATCCCCGCAGTCAAATCCTGTAGGGCGAGAGTAGTACTTCGCTGGGTGACCGCTTGGGAATTCCTCGTGTTGTAGGCTTCTACTTTATTGATTGCTTTTAGTTTATGGTTGATTCATGAGTTGTTATTTTCTTGCTTGTCCACATTGCATGAGCACTGAATTTTCGCGCGCGACAAATGTTAAAGTTGTCGTCACAATGTAACTGGTTGATGGCCTATTAATTGAACATTCTTTGCAGTCTGAAGGGAGGGCAAGGGGGATTTTCACTCGCTTTCTCGCTTGGCTTGACGAAAACAAATCACACATACAACTAGAGCTTGTATTCTTCCGTCTACGACCATACCACAGGCAAAAAACCGGGTCCCGTCCGATCCCCGCAGTCAAATCCTGTAGGGCGAGAGTAGTACTTCGCTGGGTGACCGCTTGGGAATTCCTCGTGTTGTAGGCTTCTACTTTATTGATTGCTTTTAGTTTATGGTTGATTCATGAGTTGTTATTTTCTTGCTTGTCCACATTGCATGAGCACTGAATTTTCGCGCGCGACAAATGTTAAAGTTGTCGTCACAATGTAACTGGTTGATGGCCTATTAATTGAACATTCTTTGCAGTCTGAAGGGAGGGCAAGGGGGATTTTCACTCGCTTTCTCGCTTGGCTTGACGAAAACAAATCACACATACAACTAGAGCTTGTATTCTTCCGTCTACGACCATACCACAGGCAAAAAACCGGGTCCCGTCCGATCCCCGCAGTCAAATCCTGTAGGGCGAGAGTAGTACTTCGCTGGGTGACCGCTTGGGAATTCCTCGTGTTGTAGGCTTCTACTTTATTGATTGCTTTTAGTTTATGGTTGATTCATGAGTTGTTATTTTCTTGCTTGTCCACATTGCATGAGCACTGAATTTTCGCGCGCGACAAATGTTAAAGTTGTCGTCACAATGTAACTGGTTGATGGCCTATTAATTGAACATTCTTTGCAGTCTGAAGGGAGGGCAAGGGGGATTTTCACTCGCTTTCTCGCTTGGCTTGACGAAAACAAATCACACATACAACTAGAGCTTGTATTCTTCCGTCTACGACCATACCACAGGCAAAAAACCGGGTCCCGTCCGATCCCCGCAGTCAAATCCTGTAGGGCGAGAGTAGTACTTCGCTGGGTGACCGCTTGGGAATTCCTCGTGTTGTAGGCTTCTACTTTATTGATTGCTTTTAGTTTATGGTTGATTCATGAGTTGTTATTTTCTTGCTTGTCCACATTGCATGAGCACTGAATTTTCGCGCGCGACAAATGTTAAAGTTGTCGTCACAATGTAACTGGTTGATGGCCTATTAATTGAACATTCTTTGCAGTCTGAAGGGAGGGCAAGGGGGATTTTCACTCGCTTTCTCGCTTGGCTTGACGAAAACAAATCACACATACAACTAGAGCTTGTATTCTTCCGTCTACGACCATACCACAGGCAAAAAACCGGGTCCCGTCCGATCCCCGCAGTCAAATCCTGTAGGGCGAGAGTAGTACTTCGCTGGGTGACCGCTTGGGAATTCCTCGTGTTGTAGGCTTCTACTTTATTGATTGCTTTTAGTTTATGGTTGATTCATGAGTTGTTATTTTCTTGCTTGTCCACATTGCATGAGCACTGAATTTTCGCGCGCGACAAATGTTAAAGTTGTCGTCACAATGTAACTGGTTGATGGCCTATTAATTGAACATTCTTTGCAGTCTGAAGGGAGGGCAAGGGGGATTTTCACTCGCTTTCTCGCTTGGCTTGACGAAAACAAATCACACATACAACTAGAGCTTGTATTCTTCCGTCTACGACCATACCACAGGCAAAAAACCGGGTCCCGTCCGATCCCCGCAGTCAAATCCTGTAGGGCGAGAGTAGTACTTCGCTGGGTGACCGCTTGGGAATTCCTCGTGTTGTAGGCTTCTACTTTATTGATTGCTTTTAGTTTATGGTTGATTCATGAGTTGTTATTTTCTTGCTTGTCCACATTGCATGAGCACTGAATTTTCGCGCGCGACAAATGTTAAAGTTGTCGTCACAATGTAACTGGTTGATGGCCTATTAATTGAACATTCTTTGCAGTCTGAAGGGAGGGCAAGGGGGATTTTCACTCGCTTTCTCGCTTGGCTTGACGAAAACAAATCACACATACAACTAGAGCTTGTATTCTTCCGTCTACGACCATACCACAGGCAAAAAACCGGGTCCCGTCCGATCCCCGCAGTCAAATCCTGTAGGGCGAGAGTAGTACTTCGCTGGGTGACCGCTTGGGAATTCCTCGTGTTGTAGGCTTCTACTTTATTGATTGCTTTTAGTTTATGGTTGATTCATGAGTTGTTATTTTCTTGCTTGTCCACATTTCATGAGCACTGAATTTTCGCGCGCGACAAATGTTAAAGTTGTCGTCACAATGTAACTGGTTGATGGCCTATTAATTGAACATTCTTTGCAGTCTGAAGGGAGGGCAAGGGGGATTTTCACTCGCTTTCTCGCTTGGCTTGACGAAAACAAATCAAACATACAACTAGAGCTTGTATTCTTCCGTCTACGACCATACCACAGGCAAAAAACCGGGTCCCGTCCGATCCCCGCAGTCAAATCCTGTAGGGCGAGAGTAGTACTTCGCTGGGGGACCGCTTGGGAATTCCTCGTGTTGTAGGCTTCTACTTTATTGATTGCTTTTAGTTTTATGGTTGATTCATGAGTTGTTATATTATTTCTTGTCCACATTGAATGATCACTTAATTTTCGCGCGAGACAAATGTTAAATTTGTATTAACAATGAAAATGTTTGATGGCCTATTAATTGAACATTCTTTGCAGTCTGAAGGGAGGGCAAGGGGGATTTTCACTCGCTTTCTCGCTTGGCTTGACGAAAACAAATCACACATACAACTAGAGCTTGTATTCTTCCGTCTACGACCATACCACAGGCAAAAAACCGGGTCCCGTCCGATCCCCGCAGTCAAATCCTGTAGGGCGAGAGTAGTACTTCGCTGGGTGACCGCTTGGGAATTCCTCGTGTTGTAGGCTTCTACTTTATCGATTGCTTTTAGTTTATGGTTGATTCATGAGTTGTTATTTTCTTGCTTGTCCACATTGCATGAGCACTGAATTTTCGCGCGCGACAAATGTTAAAGTTGTCGTCACAATGTAACTGGTTGATGGCCTATTAATTGAACATTCTTTGCAGTCTGAAGGGAGGGCAAGGAGGATTTTCACTCCCTTTCTCGCTTAACTAGACGAAAACAAAACACACATACAACTAGAGCTTGTCTTCTTTCGTCTACGGCCATACCACAGGCAAAAAACCGGGTCCCGTCCGATCCCCGCAGTCAATCCTGTGGGGCGAGAGTAGTACTTCGCTGGGTGACCGCTTGGGAATTCCCCGTGTTGTAAGCTTCTACTTTATTGATTGCTTTTAGTTTATGGTTGATTCATGAGTTGTTATTTTCTTGCTTGTCCACATTGCATGAGCACTGAATTTTCGCGCGCGACAAATGTTAAAGTTGTCGTCACAATGTAACTGGTTGATGGCCTATTAATTGAACATTCTTTGCAGTCTGAAGGGAGGGCAAGGGGGATTTTCACTCGCTTTCTCGCTTGGCTTGACGAAAACAAATCACACATACAACTAGAGCTTGTATTCTTCCGTCTGCGACCATACCACAGGCAAAAAACCGGGTCCCGTCCGATCCCCGCAGTCAAATCCTGTAGGGCGAGAGTAGTACTTCGCTGGGTGACCGCTTGGGAATTCCTCGTGTTGTAGGCTTCTACTTTATTGATGTCGTTTAGTTTATGGTTGATTCATGAGTTGTTATTTTCTTGCTTGTCCACATTGCATGAGCACTGAATTTTCGCGCGCTCACAAATGTTAAAGTTGTCGTCACAATGTAACTGGTTGATGGCCTATTAATTGAACATTCTTTGCAGTCTGAAGGGAGGGAACGGGGGATTTTCACTCGCTTTCTCGCTTGGCTTGACGAAAACAAATCACACATACAACTAGAGCTTGTATTCTTCCGTCTACGACCATACCACAGGCAAAAAACCGGGTCCCGTCCGATCCCCGCAGTCAAATCCTGTAGGGCGAGAGTAGTACTTCGCTGGGTGACCGCTTGGGAATTCCTCGTGTTGTAGGCTTCTACTTTATTGATTGCTTTTAGTTTATGGTTGATTCATGAGTTGTTATTTTCTTGCTTGTCCACATTGCATGAGCACTGAATTTTCGCGCGCGACAAATGTTAAAGTTGTCGTCACAATGTAACTGGTTGATGGCCTATTAATTGAACATTCTTTGCAGTCTGAAGGGAGGGCAAGGGGGATTTTCACTCGCTTTCTCGCTTGGCTTGACGAAAACAAATCACACATACAACTAGAGCTTGTATTCTTCCGTCTACGACCATACCACAGGCAAAAAACCGGGTCCCGTCCGATCCCCGCAGTCAAATCCTGTAGGGCGAGAGTAGTACTTCGCTGGGTGACCGCTTGGGAATTCCTCGTGTTGTAGGCTTCTACTTTATTGATTGCTTTTAGTTTATGGTTGATTCATGAGTTGTTATTTTCTTGCTTGTCCACATTGCATGAGCACTGAATTTTCGCGCGCGACAAATGTTAAAGTTGTCGTCACAATGTAACTGGTTGATGGCCTATTAATTGAACATTCTTTGCAGTCTGAAGGGAGGGCAAGGGGGATTTTCACTCGCTTTCTCGCTTGGCTTGACGAAAACAAATCACACATACAACTAGAGCTTGTATTCTTCCGTCTACGACCATACCACAGGCAAAAAACCGGGTCCCGTCCGATCCCCGCAGTCAAATCCTGTAGGGCGAGAGTAGTACTTCGCTGGGTGACCGCTTGGGAATTCCTCGTGTTGTAGGCTTCTACTTTATTGATTGCTTTTAGTTTATGGTTGATTCATGAGTTGTTATTTTCTTGCTTGTCCACATTGCATGAGCACTGAATTTTCGCGCGCGACAAATGTTAAAGTTGTCGTCACAATGTAACTGGTTGATGGCCTATTAATTGAACATTCTTTGCAGTCTGAAGGGAGGGCAAGGGGGATTTTCACTCGCTTTCTCGCTTGGCTTGACGAAAACAAATCACACATACAACTAGAGCTTGTATTCTTCCGTCTACGACCATACCACAGGCAAAAAACCGGGTCCCGTCCGATCCCCGCAGTCAAATCCTGTAGGGCGAGAGTAGTACTTCGCTGGGTGACCGCTTGGGAATTCCTCGTGTTGTAGGCTTCTACTTTATTGATTGCTTTTAGTTTATGGTTGATTCATGAGTTGTTATTTTCTTGCTTGTCCACATTGCATGAGCACTGAATTTTCGCGCGCGACAAATGTTAAAGTTGTCGTCACAATGTAACTGGTTGATGGCCTATTAATTGAACATTCTTTGCAGTCTGAAGGGAGGGCAAGGGGGATTTTCACTCGCTTTCTCGCTTGGCTTGACGAAAACAAATCACACATACAACTAGAGCTTGTATTCTTCCGTCTACGACCATACCACAGGCAAAAAACCGGGTCCCGTCCGATCCCCGCAGTCAAATCCTGTAGGGCGAGAGTAGTACTTCGCTGGGTGACCGCTTGGGAATTCCTCGTGTTGTAGGCTTCTACTTTATTGATTGCTTTTAGTTTATGGTTGATTCATGAGTTGTTATTTTCTTGCTTGTCCACATTGCATGAGCACTGAATTTTCGCGCGCGACAAATGTTAAAGTTGTCGTCACAATGTAACTGGTTGATGGCCTATTAATTGAACATTCTTTGCAGTCTGAAGGGAGGGCAAGGGGGATTTTCACTCGCTTTCTCGCTTGGCTTGACGAAAACAAATCACACATACAACTAGAGCTTGTATTCTTCCGTCTACGACCATACCACAGGCAAAAAACCGGGTCCCGTCCGATCCCCGCAGTCAAATCCTGTAGGGCGAGAGTAGTACTTCGCTGGGTGACCGCTTGGGAATTCCTCGTGTTGTAGGCTTCTACTTTATTGATTGCTTTTAGTTTATGGTTGATTCATGAGTTGTTATTTTCTTGCTTGTCCACATTGCATGAGCACTGAATTTTCGCGCGCGACAAATGTTAAAGTTGTCGTCACAATGTAACTGGTTGATGGCCTATTAATTGAACATTCTTTGCAGTCTGAAGGGAGGGCAAGGGGGATTTTCACTCGCTTTCTCGCTTGGCTTGACGAAAACAAATCACACATACAACTAGAGCTTGTATTCTTCCGTCTACGACCATACCACAGGCAAAAAACCGGGTCCCGTCCGATCCCCGCAGTCAAATCCTGTAGGGCGAGAGTAGTACTTCGCTGGGTGACCGCTTGGGAATTCCTCGTGTTGTAGGCTTCTACTTTATTGATTGCTTTTAGTTTATGGTTGATTCATGAGTTGTTATTTTCTTGCTTGTCCACATTGCATGAGCACTGAATTTTCGCGCGCGACAAATGTTAAAGTTGTCGTCACAATGTAACTGGTTGATGGCCTATTAATTGAACATTCTTTGCAGTCTGAAGGGAGGGCAAGGGGGATTTTCACTCGCTTTCTCGCTTGGCTTGACGAAAACAAATCACACATACAACTAGAGCTTGTATTCTTCCGTCTACGACCATACCACAGGCAAAAAACCGGGTCCCGTCCGATCCCCGCAGTCAAATCCTGTAGGGCGAGAGTAGTACTTCGCTGGGTGACCGCTTGGGAATTCCTCGTGTTGTAGGCTTCTACTTTATTGATTGCTTTTAGTTTATGGTTGATTCATGAGTTGTTATTTTCTTGCTTGTCCACATTGCATGAGCACTGAATTTTCGCGCGCGACAAATGTTAAAGTTGTCGTCACAATGTAACTGGTTGATGGCCTATTAATTGAACATTCTTTGCAGTCTGAAGGGAGGGCAAGGGGGATTTTCACTCGCTTTCTCGCTTGGCTTGACGAAAACAAATCACACATACAACTAGAGCTTGTATTCTTCCGTCTACGACCATACCACAGGCAAAAAACCGGGTCCCGTCCGATCCCCGCAGTCAAATCCTGTAGGGCGAGAGTAGTACTTCGCTGGGTGACCGCTTGGGAATTCCTCGTGTTGTAGGCTTCTACTTTATTGATTGCTTTTAGTTTATGGTTGATTCATGAGTTGTTATTTTCTTGCTTGTCCACATTGCATGAGCACTGAATTTTCGCGCGCGACAAATGTTAAAGTTGTCGTCACAATGTAACTGGTTGATGGCCTATTAATTGAACATTCTTTGCAGTCTGAAGGGAGGGCAAGGGGGATTTTCACTCGCTTTCTCGCTTGGCTTGACGAAAACAAATCACACATACAACTAGAGCTTGTATTCTTCCGTCTACGACCATACCACAGGCAAAAAACCGGGTCCCGTCCGATCCCCGCAGTCAAATCCTGTAGGGCGAGAGTAGTACTTCGCTGGGTGACCGCTTGGGAATTCCTCGTGTTGTAGGCTTCTACTTTATTGATTGCTTTTAGTTTATGGTTGATTCATGAGTTGTTATTTTCTTGCTTGTCCACATTGCATGAGCACTGAATTTTCGCGCGCGACAAATGTTAAAGTTGTCGTCACAATGTAACTGGTTGATGGCCTATTAATTGAACATTCTTTGCAGTCTGAAGGGAGGGCAAGGGGGATTTTCACTCGCTTTCTCGCTTGGCTTGACGAAAACAAATCACACATACAACTAGAGCTTGTATTCTTCCGTCTACGACCATACCACAGGCAAAAAACCGGGTCCCGTCCGATCCCCGCAGTCAAATCCTGTAGGGCGAGAGTAGTACTTCGCTGGGTGACCGCTTGGGAATTCCTCGTGTTGTAGGCTTCTACTTTATTGATTGCTTTTAGTTTATGGTTGATTCATGAGTTGTTATTTTCTTGCTTGTCCACATTGCATGAGCACTGAATTTTCGCGCGCGACAAATGTTAAAGTTGTCGTCACAATGTAACTGGTTGATGGCCTATTAATTGAACATTCTTTGCAGTCTGAAGGGAGGGCAAGGGGGATTTTCACTCGCTTTCTCGCTTGGCTTGACGAAAACAAATCACACATACAACTAGAGCTTGTATTCTTCCGTCTACGACCATACCACAGGCAAAAAACCGGGTCCCGTCCGATCCCCGCAGTCAAATCCTGTAGGGCGAGAGTAGTACTTCGCTGGGTGACCGCTTGGGAATTCCTCGTGTTGTAGGCTTCTACTTTATTGATTGCTTTTAGTTTATGGTTGATTCATGAGTTGTTATTTTCTTGCTTGTCCACATTGCATGAGCACTGAATTTTCGCGCGCGACAAATGTTAAAGTTGTCGTCACAATGTAACTGGTTGATGGCCTATTAATTGAACATTCTTTGCAGTCTGAAGGGAGGGCAAGGGGGATTTTCACTCGCTTTCTCGCTTGGCTTGACGAAAACAAATCACACATACAACTAGAGCTTGTATTCTTCCGTCTACGACCATACCACAGGCAAAAAACCGGGTCCCGTCCGATCCCCGCAGTCAAATCCTGTAGGGCGAGAGTAGTACTTCGCTGGGTGACCGCTTGGGAATTCCTCGTGTTGTAGGCTTCTACTTTATTGATTGCTTTTAGTTTATGGTTGATTCATGAGTTGTTATTTTCTTGCTTGTCCACATTGCATGAGCACTGAATTTTCGCGCGCGACAAATGTTAAAGTTGTCGTCACAATGTAACTGGTTGATGGCCTATTAATTGAACATTCTTTGCAGTCTGAAGGGAGGGCAAGGGGGATTTTCACTCGCTTTCTCGCTTGGCTTGACGAAAACAAATCACACATACAACTAGAGCTTGTATTCTTCCGTCTACGACCATACCACAGGCAAAAAACCGGGTCCCGTCCGATCCCCGCAGTCAAATCCTGTAGGGCGAGAGTAGTACTTCGCTGGGTGACCGCTTGGGAATTCCTCGTGTTGTAGGCTTCTACTTTATTGATTGCTTTTAGTTTATGGTTGATTCATGAGTTGTTATTTTCTTGCTTGTCCACATTGCATGAGCACTGAATTTTCGCGCGCGACAAATGTTAAAGTTGTCGTCACAATGTAACTGGTTGATGGCCTATTAATTGAACATTCTTTGCAGTCTGAAGGGAGGGCAAGGGGGATTTTCACTCGCTTTCTCGCTTGGCTTGACGAAAACAAATCACCAATACAACTAGAGCTTGTATTCTTCCGTCTACGACCATACCACAGGCAAAAAACCGGGTCCCGTCCGATCCCCGCAGTCAAATCCTGTAGGGCGAGAGTAGTACTTCGCTGGGTGACCGCTTGGGAATTCCTCGTGTTGTAGGCTTCTACTTTATTGATTGCTTTTAGTTTATGGTTGATTCATGAGTTGTTATTTTCTTGCTTGTCCACATTGCATGAGCACTGAATTTTCGCGCGCGACAAAATTTAAAGTTGTCGTCACAATGTA
Organism: Montipora capricornis; assembly: GCF_036669925.1. Taxonomy (NCBI): domain Eukaryota; kingdom Metazoa; phylum Cnidaria; class Anthozoa; order Scleractinia; family Acroporidae; genus Montipora; species Montipora capricornis. Next base: position 20,400,014 of record NC_090884.1, on the reverse strand, counting down.
ACTGGTTGATGGCCTATTAATTGAACATTCTTTGCAGTCTGAAGGGAGGGCAAGGGGGATTTTCACTCGCTTTCTCGCTTGGCTTGACGAAAACAAATCACACATACAACTAGAGCTTGTATTCTTCCGTCTACGACCATACCACAGGCAAAAAACCGGGTCCCGTCCGATCCCCGCAGTCAAATCCTGTAGGGCGAGAGTAGTACTTCGCTGGGTGACCGCTTGGGAATTCCTCGTGTTGTAGGCTTCTACTTTATTGATTGCTTTTAGTTTATGGTTGATTCATGAGTTGTTATTTTCTTGCTTGTCCACATTGCATGAGCACTGAATTTTCGCGCGCGACAAATGTTAAAGTTGTCGTCACAATGTAACTGGTTGATGGCCTATTAATTGAACATTCTTTGCAGTCTGAAGGGAGGGCAAGGGGGATTTTCACTCGCTTTCTCGCTTGGCTTGACGAAAACAAATCACACATACAACTAGAGCTTGTATTCTTCCGTCTACGACCATACCACAGGCAAAAAACCGGGTCCCGTCCGATCCCCGCAGTCAAATCCTGTAGGGCGAGAGTAGTACTTCGCTGGGTGACCGCTTGGGAATTCCTCGTGTTGTAGGCTTCTACTTTATTGATTGCTTTTAGTTTATGGTTGATTCATGAGTTGTTATTTTCTTGCTTGTCCACATTGCATGAGCACTGAATTTTCGCGCGCGACAAATGTTAAAGTTGTCGTCACAATGTAACTGGTTGATGGCCTATTAATTGAACATTCTTTGCAGTCTGAAGGGAGGGCAAGGGGGATTTTCACTCGCTTTCTCGCTTGGCTTGACGAAAACAAATCACACATACAACTAGAGCTTGTATTCTTCCGTCTACGACCATACCACAGGCAAAAAACCGGGTCCCGTCCGATCCCCGCAGTCAAATCCTGTAGGGCGAGAGTAGTACTTCGCTGGGTGACCGCTTGGGAATTCCTCGTGTTGTAGGCTTCTACTTTATTGATTGCTTTTAGTTTATGGTTGATTCATGAGTTGTTATTTTCTTGCTTGTCCACATTGCATGAGCACTGAATTTTCGCGCGCGACAAATGTTAAAGTTGTCGTCACAATGTAACTGGTTGATGGCCTATTAATTGAACATTCTTTGCAGTCTGAAGGGAGGGCAAGGGGGATTTTCACTCGCTTTCTCGCTTGGCTTGACGAAAACAAATCACACATACAACTAGAGCTTGTATTCTTCCGTCTACGACCATACCACAGGCAAAAAACCGGGTCCCGTCCGATCCCCGCAGTCAAATCCTGTAGGGCGAGAGTAGTACTTCGCTGGGTGACCGCTTGGGAATTCCTCGTGTTGTAGGCTTCTACTTTATTGATTGCTTTTAGTTTATGGTTGATTCATGAGTTGTTATTTTCTTGCTTGTCCACATTGCATGAGCACTGAATTTTCGCGCGCGACAAATGTTAAAGTTGTCGTCACAATGTAACTGGTTGATGGCCTATTAATTGAACATTCTTTGCAGTCTGAAGGGAGGGCAAGGGGGATTTTCACTCGCTTTCTCGCTTGGCTTGACGAAAACAAATCACACATACAACTAGAGCTTGTATTCTTCCGTCTACGACCATACCACCCGCAAACAACCGGGTCCCGTCCGATCCCCGCAGTCAAATCCTGTAGGGCGAGAGTAGTACTTCGCTGGGTGACCGCTTGGGATTTCCTCGTGTTGTAGGCTTCTACTTTATTGATTGCTTTTAGTTTATGGTTGATTCATGAGTTGTTATTTTCTTGCTTGTCCACATTGCATGAGCACTGAATTTTCGCGCGCGACAAATGTTAAAGTTGTCGTCACAATGTAACTGGTTGATGGCCTATTAATTGAACATTCTTTGCAGTCTGAAGGGAGGGCAAGGGGGATTTTCACTCGCTTTCTCGCTTGGCTTGACGAAAACAAATCACACATACAACTAGAGCTTGTATTCTTCCGTCTACGACCATACCACAGGCAAAAAACCGGGTCCCGTCCGATCCCCGCAGTCAAATCCTGTAGGGCGAGAGTAGTACTTCGCTGGGTGACCGCTTGGGAATTCCTCGTGTTGTAGGCTTCTACTTTATTGATTGCTTTTAGTTTATGGTTGATTCATGAGTTGTTATTTTCTTGCTTGTCCACATTGCATGAGCACTGAATTTTCGCGCGCGACAAATGTTAAAGTTGTCGTCACAATGTAACTGGTTGATGGCCTATTAATTGAACATTCTTTGCAGTCTGAAGGGAGGGCAAGGGGGATTTTCACTCGCTTTCTCGCTTGGCTTGACGAAAACAAATCACACATACAACTAGAGCTTGTATTCTTCCGTCTACGACCATACCACAGGCAAAAACCGGGTCCCGTCCGATCCCCGCAGTCAAATCCTGTAGGGCGAGAGTAGTACTTCGCTGGGTGACCGCTTGGGAATTCCTCGTGTTGTAGGCTTCTACTTTATTGATTGCTTTTAGTTTATGGTTGATTCATGAGTTGTTATTTTCTTGCTTGTCCACATTGCATGAGCACTGAATTTTCGCGCGCGACAAATGTTAAAGTTGTCGTCACAATGTAACTGGTTGATGGCCTATTAATTGAACATTCTTTGCAGTCTGAAGGGAGGGCAAGGGGGATTTTCACTCGCTTTCTCGCTTGGCTTGACGAAAACAAATCACACATACAACTAGAGCTTGTATTCTTCCGTCTACGACCATACCACAGGCAAAAAACCGGGTCCCGTCCGATCCCCGCAGTCAAATCCTGTAGGGCGAGAGTAGTACTTCGCTGGGTGACCGCTTGGGAATTCCTCGTGTTGTAGGCTTCTACTTTATTGATTGCTTTTAGTTTATGGTTGATTCATGAGTTGTTATTTTCTTGCTTGTCCACATTGCATGAGCACTGAATTTTCGCGCGCGACAAATGTTAAAGTTGTCGTCACAATGTAACTGGTTGATGGCCTATTAATTGAACATTCTTTGCAGTCTGAAGGGAGGGCAAGGGGGATTTTCACTCGCTTTCTCGCTTGGCTTGACGAAAACAAATCACACATACAACTAGAGCTTGTATTCTTCCGTCTACGACCATACCACAGGCAAAAAACCGGGTCCCGTCCGATCCCCGCAGTCAAATCCTGTAGGGCGAGAGTAGTACTTCGCTGGGTGACCGCTTGGGAATTCCTCGTGTTGTAGGCTTCTACTTTATTGATTGCTTTTAGTTTATGGTTGATTCATGAGTTGTTATTTTCTTGCTTGTCCACATTGCATGAGCACTGAATTTTCGCGCGCGACAAATGTTAAAGTTGTCGTCACAATGTAACTGGTTGATGGCCTTGGAAATTGAACATTCTTTGCAGTCTGAAGGCAGGGCAAGGGGGATTTTCACTCGCTGTCTCGCTTGGCTAGACCAAACCAAATCACACATTCAACTAGAGCTTGTATTCTTCCGTCTACAACCATACCACAGGAAAAAACCGGGTCCCGTCCGATCCCCGCAGTCAAATCCTGTAGGGCGAGAGTAGTACTTCGCTGGGTGACCGCTTGGGAATTCCTCGTGTTGTAGGCTTCTACTTTATTGATTGCTTTTAGTTTATGGTTGATTCATGAGTTGTTATTTTCTTGCTTGTCCACATTGCATGAGCACTGAATTTTCGCGCGCGACAAATGTTAAAGTTGTCGTCACAATGTAACTGGTTGATGGCCTATTAATTGAACATTCTTTGCAGTCTGAAGGGAGGGCAAGGGGGATTTTCACTCGCTTTCTCGCTTGGCTTGACGAAAACAAATCACACATACAACTAGAGCTTGTATTCTTCCGTCTACGACCATACCACAGGCAAAAAACCGGGTCCCGTCCGATCCCCGCAGTCAAATCCTGTAGGGCGAGAGTAGTACTTCGCTGGGTGACCGCTTGGGAATTCCTCGTGTTGTAGGCTTCTACTTTATTGATTGCTTTTAGTTTATGGTTGATTCATGAGTTGTTATTTTCTTGCTTGTCCACATTGCATGAGCACTGAATTTTCGCGCGCGACAAATGTTAAAGTTGTCGTCACAATGTAACTGGTTGATGGCCTATTAATTGAACATTCTTTGCAGTCTGAAGGGAGGGCAAGGGGGATTTTCACTCGCTTTCTCGCTTGGCTTGACGAAAACAAATCACACATACAACTAGAGCTTGTATTCTTCCGTCTACGACCATACCACAGGCAAAAACCGGGTCCCGTCCGATCCCCGCAGTCAAATCCTGTAGGGCGAGAGTAGTACTTCGCTGGGTGACCGCTTGGGAATTCCTCGTGTTGTAGGCTTCTACTTTATTGATTGCTTTTAGTTTATGGTTGATTCATGAGTTGTTATTTTCTTGCTTGTCCACATTGCATGAGCACTGAATTTTCGCGCGCGACAAATGTTAAAGTTGTCGTCACAATGTAACTGGTTGATGGCCTATTAATTGAACATTCTTTGCAGTCTGAAGGGAGGGCAAGGGGGATTTTCACTCGCTTTCTCGCTTGGCTTGACGAAAACAAATCACACATACAACTAGAGCTTGTATTCTTCCGTCTACGACCATACCACAGGCAAAAAACCGGGTCCCGTCCGATCCCCGCAGTCAAATCCTGTAGGGCGAGAGTAGTACTTCGCTGGGTGACCGCTTGGGAATTCCTCGTGTTGTAGGCTTCTACTTTATTGATTGCTTTTAGTTTATGGTTGATTCATGAGTTGTTATTTTCTTGCTTGTCCACATTGCATGAGCACTG
>NC_090884.1:20365071-20395149 GCF_036669925.1 Montipora capricornis | reverse complement strand
ACGTGACGTACACCTGAAATATTCGAATCGAATATGGTGGAATACGCTCCGTTGATAATCATTCCTGGATTTTCGTTAAAGTATACCACACATCGTCGTGCCCTAGAGTATGAAGGCGAACCCTTCGTTAAACGAGTTTTGTGAAAGAAGGTAACAGTTGAGGTGCATACCATTCTCCTGGAAGCAAATTTACGCTATGAATTCAAAACATGTGCAATCTGCGCGTGTATACGTTTATCCTTGAATACGTGATCTTGACGGCAAAGGTATAGAATTCTAGAGTATTTATGGCTTGCACAACCGTGACGTATACCTGGAAAATTTTATCCAATATCAAGGGCATCCAGCGTGCAAATTAAGCCAAAAGCCTTGTAATGCTACAAGAATTTGATCTGTCCGGATATCTTAGCTAAAAATTGAAGTGTATGGGCATATTGCAGGAGCATGACTGGAACAATATTACTTTTTGCGTTCCAACGAAGGACACATTTTTAATCGTGTTTTTTTACGAATGTCCCCTAGCCCGTATATGTTTCGCGGGTATCAGTCGTGATGCCATGTGATTTCATCCATTCAAATTTCACCTTGGACTGGCTTGCCGACAGGCACAACACCCTTGATCTGATGTGGTTGTGAATCTGTCATGCCTCGACATCGGGTTCGTATCGCAATGCCCGCACGCCCAAATCAAAGCGGTAAAAGATCCCCATATTTTTACGTGCTTTGCAGTTGTGGTTGTTGGTTGCTCGGTAATTTTCTTTGCTGTTTTTTCCAAAGGTAACATAAGTTTTGTTGATTTCTTCAAAGTATCACTTGCAAATATGACTAAAGCTACTTATCAGAACATCAGAAAGCTGTGAAGTGGCTCTTCATTCCTGGTCCTTGAAAGTCCTTGAATTTTTTCTGATCCACATAACTTTGAACAGTAAAAATAATCAGCCACACAAGTCAGCATGTCATTATCGTGTAAATAGGCCTGTGATTATCAAGTTTCTCAAAAATCTCGTATTGGATCTCCAATTCAACTGGCCAGGGAGAGGGAGGAGTCAGTGCTCTGGGAATGTAACTGGATTAAAATCGGAAGTCGCACTTGCACTTGATTTCATACTAAGTTCTACTGCTATCTAAAGGTCTCTAATAGCTGGAAGTTGTACACCCTCTTTCCCTTCAGGCAGATGTTCACCTTCTCCATAACAGTTTGTCTCTGGATAAGCAGTACAAGCCTGAGCAAAGGTACATGTGAAATAGCTACTGGGGGTATTATTTTTCTAAACAGTCACACACGCAGGTAATCAAACATAGAGAGAGTTACCAAGTTCAAAGAATGAGTGATCGGTATTGCAAGAGTCTGGGGAGGGAAAGGAGACTGGTCTACCTCTTGTAACTAGAGTTATGATCTGTAGACTGAGTTGCAAACTGAGTGTGCAAGTACACATACTTATGAAGATTCCAGCTATGATGTGTTGTGCACCATCCTTTTCATAAGGGCTTTCTTTTGGGGATGGCTGCTGAACAAAATTATACAAATTTTATCAAGTCGGGTATCTTTGAATCTTTCGATGTTTATTTTAAAAATTAAATAAAAATTGTCTTTATGGGACAGTGAAACTATCTGAAATGTTGAGATTCTTAGCATGTTAACCTCAAAACAATCTCACAGAGAGAAAACAGCACTTTATTTTATAATATTTTACTGTACTCTATTTTGCAGTGTCCTTTCATTACACAACTCATCAGTGCGCCATGAATTGGGGGAGCAGTTTGTTCATGAAGACAAGGGATACCCTTTAAAGATGGTGAAACGTAAGATAATAGTTCTCTGTTCTTTTAAATTAAAGCTTCTTTTACCTTATAAGAGTAAAGATGATTATCCCATGAAAAGTTACTTATCAAGATCAAGTGTGTAGGGAAGATCACAAATTGTAATGGTTCTTGACGGACGTTAAATCCTTAAAATAAGAAAATAAATGGTATAGTGTAGTTAAAATAACAAATAGAAACCCTCCTAAAAACACTTAGCAATGTAATGCTATTACTGCTCCTTTCAGGTGCTGTTGTGAGATACTACGAAACCAATCCCTTCCAGAGAACAAACAGAAAGCAGATCGGCAAAAGGAGGAAAACAAATTACGTTCAAGAAGGAAAAGGGTAAATTTTGCATTTTTCTTAATGTATCATTGTATCAAGGTACATTTTGTATGTGCTTGCATGTTAAATTTTACAAAAGTTCATTTGAAACAAACAAAAGTTCAATAAAACAGTCAACTCTCTCATAGGAGACACCTATGACTTGCACTGTAGGGCAGATACATTGTTACCTCTTTACATGAACATGGTTAGCTGGTATTAGACAAGGGTTTTTGGCAACTACAAGTAGATGTAACAATCACTTGGTACAAAATCCACTATGCCAAGAGCAAGCTACATGTTTGGGTATTAATGAACTTTTCCTGTTTTGTTCCTGTGTGTTACATGTACTTGCTCTTCAGCATGACAGATTTGTACCATGTGGCTATTTGCAAGGGCCCACTTCATGTTTGTCCTTGAACGCCCTTTATCAGGGGTTTCAGTAAATTTGATAGTGCATTGTAGGAAACAAACAGTGTAGTACTACGTAATATTGAGTGCTAGACTACACGACTCTCTGTATTGTGACAACGTCTCTTGGGTGTCTTTCTTTCAGAAATTACTTTTTTAGTCAGTATTATTAAATGTCTAGTGCGGACTTCCCTCAGAAATATAACTGCTCTCATAGTGTGCAAAGTACTAGGAACTGAAAGGAATAATTAGGTTTGAATAAATAACTATTACTAAGCAATAATACTGATAACTTACATTAAATAATTATTTCTTCTTTACTTCCAGCTGTTTAATGCACGCTTAAAGGTTTCAAATGACAAGGAAAAGGAATTATTGCAGTCACTGAATTATGATTACGTCAGTGACGAGGAGAATGGTGTTGGAGTGAACAAGGGGAAGTGGGTGGTCCGTCGTCCAATCTGGAGGTCGGAAAGGGCATGTGTACTGATGGAACGACTCCAGCAGCAGATAAACAATAGCCAGCGAGAGGACCTGAGGCCTCGTGTACCAAGAGTTGAGGGTGTGCCATCGGAAAGGCAAATGCCCAGGCATAATGTAGCCTGGGCTTTAGCAGACACTGAGCCTGCATCAGGAGGCGAACACTCAGTGGAGGAAGAGGAGGAGGATGAAAGGAACAACCACACCCCAACCCCCGAACAGCATTCAACACCAGTCTCTATCGCGCATAGAAGTGGTAAAGGCAAGCGAAAAAGGCAACATAGACACACACCACGCTCTCCTAGGAGACAGAGACATGCCATCCAAAGTGACTCTGAATAGATCATACACAGTTTTAAAGATACTGAATAACATATTCGATTTATTAATACATTATTTTTATTAACACAGTGTAGTTCATGTTGAAAATACTGGTGAGAGAATACCCTAAGTTTTAAACAGTTGAAAATACTGGTGAGAGAATACCCTAAGTTTTAAAGTTTGCATACAAAATGTTAGTGTTTTTTAGACTTAGCCTCCCAAATGGTACATAGTGCTTTTTCATAACATAGCAGCATCTACAGTAGTTCTGAAGGTTGCATACAAAATGTTATAGGGTTTTTTAGACTTAGCCTCTTAAATGGTTCATAATGCTTTTTCATAACATAGCAGCATCTGCAGTAGTTCTAAAGGTTGCATACAAAATGTTATAGTGTTTTTTAGTCTTTGCATCTCAAATGCTGCATTATGCTCTTTTCATAACACAGCAGCATCTAGTTATAAAGTTTGCACGAAAAATAAGTGTTTTTTCTTGAGACTTTGCTTCTCAGATTATGCTTTTTCATAACAAAGCAGCATCTAGATGCTAGTATAAAGTTTGGATACAAGTACAATAATGTTCTAGTGTTTCACAGGTTTTGCTTCTCAGATGGTTCCTAACACTTTTTTAGAATGTAGGATCTTAACTTGTTAATGTAAAATAAATTCGTCCATAGTTCCCTTGAAACTAAGCATACACGAACAAGCAACAATATAAGGTTTTTAAATTTATTTAATAAAGAATTATTTGAAATGAAATGAAGATGTCATCATGGCAGTTGTTCGCTTTTTGTTGGGATAACATGCATATTGTCCTGGTATTTTTTCTTTCTCTTTTGGGTGGGTTTTGTAAGGAATCCAAGGAATCGATCAAGGAAGTAAAAAGTGTGTTCCACTCGGCAGTTTGAACACCGTCTTGGGGATATATATACAAGCTTTGGTATGGGTCGTCAGTGCTTCACGAATGCGCCAGTATCCGAACATGAACATGTTTCATACTTCACATGACTCTCGTTTCCCAGTCGAAAAACCACAGAACACTTGATGTGTGTCGTTTAGAATACCTTTTAAAACCTCATCTATGCGTCAGTGTTCGAATATAAACACGTTTCATATTTCGCATGAGACTCGTGTCTCAGGCGCACGCTTCGGAACACGTAGCGTGTTGTCTGACTGTACTTCACGGTAGTGTATATTACCTGTATAAAATCCCGTTCTTGACGACACGATACATCTTCAACTGTGAAAAATGTGACAACTATCGTATTCATAGCGTGCGATTCTCGAAAATCAGAGCATACTTGACGTAACCATCAGTATTCTGGAACGCTCACGTCAGAAGTGGCGTCGTGCATCTGGTGTTCCAGTCGCAAACTCTGGAACAACTGAGAGTATTCGAAAATGTTCGAGTCATAAATGATGACTGTTTCTTCGAAGGAAATCTCATGTAACATAAATCTACCAAAGCGTGCTCCGTATGATTTATCGAACACTTCGAGTAATTCACGAGTATTCAAGTTGAATACGGAAAAACAGGCCGGATTCTAATAGAATATTCCAGGTGTGCCCGAATATTTGGCTCTTTATGCAGTGGGCGGGAAAGTTTAATCTTTCGCATGAGGAATTATAAAAGATGGTGGTTTGCCCTGCCCATAGGCACAATCTCGGTATATACTGGCGGTCACGTAAATGCTATCAGTATCCTGGCCACGAAGGAATAAAGATTGCTCTTCACTGTAAAAACCCAATTAACTGGCAAATGGCACAAGAAATCCGCGAGATGTTTTTTTTACCCTTGTTGAAGTGGGGTCACGTAAGTATTTTCAATTGTTCTGTTTTAACTACTGTAGGCTATTTTTTTATTAAAGAAGTGGTTGGGCATAAATAAATGGGGGAAAAGGGTAAATTAAGTATAAGGGACATTCACATTTGCTTCGTTTTGTGCAAGTAGTTCGAGGTGTCGAGTGTCACGCAATGTTTACTGGAAAATGACTATTCCACAGGCTTTAAAGCAATTTACCTAACATTCCTAAAATCATAATGCACAAATTGTACAAACCACTAACGACTAAATTCGAACAGCCACGAGGTCTACAACGGTTAGTCAGTACTTGCAACTTTGCCAGGAAGAGGACTTTGAGCCGTCAAGCCGTGTGACTATGTTTTCATGTCCACAGGCAGGCTGTGAGCCTTACGAGTTTTGATTCCCTACAAAGCCATCTCGACTATGAACAACATGAGATTAAAACCAGCCAGGAATCCATATACGATCAATTTCGGCGAGATTAGGCAGCACGATTTTCTACTATCCACTCGGACAATTGTCCCAAACCAACGGTGTACATTTCTTCTGTGGCAAACTCATCTTTTTCAATGGGTTGGGCACTTCAAAAACCAGGAGAGAAAAGATACTCTCCCCGTGTCAAGGATTATCTGAAGGCGCGATTTGACGTCGGAGAACAATCTGGACAGAAGCAGACCCACAGCAGGTTTCAATGGACATGCGAAATGATCCAACAAAAGCGAACAAATGTCTATTCTCGAGAGAGGAATGGCTAACAAGAAACCAGATGCAATCATACTTTTCGACGCTGTCTGCTTTAAAACGAAAACAAGTAAGCGGGCCTCCTTGTAACCAACCTGGGCTAGTTGATATAGATGACTTGATTTCAGAGGACGACTGGTTACAACAAGTGGGCGAAGTGTACGAAAATTTGTCAGTTCAGTATCCAATATACTACGACGCATATAATCTTTACGACTTGCACAAAAGGAAGATGATTGCCTTATTCAATGTTAAAATGCTTAAAACACTCTGCAAGCACTTCGGTATAACTTTCAAGTCCAAGGACGGCAGGAAGCAGGTGCTTGTTGAAAAGCTGACATTGATGCTCGAAGAGTGTTCTTGCACACGTTCAGCAGAGAAATAAAGTAAGCCGTAAAGCCGAGATAAACAGTCGGTATATAATAGCTAGAAATCTTCGTGACTGAAAAGTTCTATCCGATTGTTTCTATGATGTTGTTATCCGCCTTTTGAACAAACCAATAAGGTGTTTAATTTGATATAAAAAAACTTTGTTTTAGCAAACTTTCTCAACAAACAGCTTGACAAAACTAAGTTAGCCGATGCCAGGCACTGTATAGATTTGGTAAGGCCAGGGCTAAGCATGCTGAAGCAAGAGTTCGTATCAAGCGCTTCTTGAAGGAATATCAGTCTAGCCTAAACCCAACCTCCTAACACTTCTTTAATGGTAAGACGAACAGTCTTTAATGAATTCTGATAGTATAACCCGCTTTTAAATTTTGACGTCCGTATTCAAAACATAGATGTGTTTCTGTTCAGAAAAATATTGTGATAGTACTGATGGAAGATTTATATGAAATAGAAGACAAACTTCATTCTTTAGTTCGCTACATGTAAGATAAATTTATGTCAATTTTTGGCAAGCAAAAAAGGTGACTAATAAGATGTTTTCATGTTTGTTTATTTCAAAAATAATTGATCAAGGGAATGATAAGCTTAAAATGACGTATTGACACTTCACATACGGACTGTTCAGCGAGTTTTTTCGCGTATTCTTTATTTCCCTTGAATCGTAGTTTATCAGTTTCAGGTATCTCAATACTGTGGATTGAGACTTATGATAGCACCGAAAGTCTCGATTGGCAATCCCCGTGGCCTAGATCAGACTAAGAAGACTTCTGAGACTTTCTGCTTAATATCCTATGACTAAAAGTGAGAGATGAAAAAAATATATTGTAAACGCGAAATGATTTTCGACAAATAAAAAATAAATCTTATAACCTGTGAATATTTGAAAGATTTCCGCATTCCATTGCTTCCACAGATCCCTCCAAAAACATGGCGGACAGTAAATAAGTCCACGTTCACCGCCTTGTCTCCCTTCTTCGTTGGGTTAAAACCATAGCCACATGGAAAACAGTGTTTGAAACTATGCAATCTTTAAGAATGGACAATTTTCGAGTGGCATATACCCGATTTCTCGCTTTCTATTCTGACAATCCTTCTGGACAGCGATGGAGAAACGCTGGCGAAATGGCCCCGTAGGGCAAGTTCCACCACTCACCCCTGGTCCGAAACTGAATGGCAGCCAAAACATTTAACACAATTCAGTAGCTGAAGGATGGAACTACACAATGATATACAGGAGAGCCAGTAAGTGTGAGCCACTTTTGAGATTTAATCCACTGAATTTGGCTAAAATCGCATGTTTCGCTAAGTGGGTCCAAGGGGCTAAGTGAGTTCCCTCGGATTTTCTATACAAAAAAGTGTCCATGATTCTAACTTGTATTATTTTAAAGATAAAGGTTCAATTAAAATAACTGGTAAATTGAAAGCTTTGGGACGCACTCTTTTATCCGGAGCAATCGGCTGAATTTTGACAAAATTCGCATATTTCACAAGCATCTCAGGTCCATATGCGATGCCGAAAGAAAATTGGTAAAAAAAGGATTGCAGAAGCGAATTTTACCCAACTAGTCTCATATTTGTTATATACCTATTTAAAGAAGTCTACAGAAAAATTATGAGCGAAATCAATTTTGTGGGCAAAACTCGATACAAGGATCTTACGGAGACTGGCTCTTAAAATTGCCTACTCGAGAATAAACTCGTAAGCACTTTTAATTTGGCTTTCGATCACAGGTATAGAGGATTGAAAGATTTTTTTTTTTTTTTTAACACGTTTTTTTTTTTTTTTTTGTTTTTGCATTTTATGAACATACGTAGAGTAAAGGGTTGAACTCAGGGGAGGATCCAGAAATTCCAGAAAGAGGGGCCTAAAAAAATGGCGGCGAGAGCTAACTGGTTACATAGAGTAAATAAGTACTCATATACAAAAACAAAAACAACAACAACAAGGATTAATTTCTACTGTTGGCTCAAAGCAAATAAGTTAAGTCTTAACATAGTGAAAACCGAGCCGGTTTATGGTTAATTAACGGATCTCGAAAGAGGCTTCTTGCAGAATGTCATAGCGAACTTAATATCAGAGTAGAAAAACAACCCTGTTGAGAGTTGAGCATCTACTCAGACCACATTATAAATTAGCGAACTATGTGGAAAGGTATCCACAGCAACACAAATTTATAAGGCTCGGATTCAAACATTTCAACTAATGTAGCCGAGTTTCCGATGACTTGCAATTGAATAACCAATCGCGAGTGACAAACTACAAAAATTGCAAAACCTCCTTATAAGGAATTTATTTTCCAATGGCAGACATACGGGCCCGGAACCAATTCTTTTCATGCTGATTGCTTATCTTTGCATTTCTATCTCACTATCTCTCTACTTGTATATCTACCTGTCACAGTGAATTATGCATTATGCATTGCTTATATATCTATTTGCCACAGTGAATTATCAACGCTTGCTATTGTTGTTTTTGGTTAAAGTGCCCCTGTGACCAAAAAATCAATTCATATTTTTCAAAACACTAAGTGACCCACGTTTTAAGCCTTGATTTCAAAAAGACACCTCGTTATTTTAACTGTAACTGTCCTATTTAATGGTCCGCCATTACTAACATTATGTTCTTGAGAGAGCTGGATCGAGGAGAAAATGACGTCAAAGGCTCACTAGTTTAAGAAGGCAATACGTGTGTACGCCGCAGAATTAATATGCAGCACGGGGGTTTTGGGCTTTCATACTTTTAAACTCACGCTTTGCATATATAATAAGCTGCGTTCACACGCTGAAATTTTAAGCTAGTGAGCCTCTGACGTCACTTTTCCCTGGATCCAACCGTCTGAGGTCCAATAGACCTTTTCGGCTTGTACATTTTGTTTTCCCAATACAGATCATGTGATAATACTCAGGAGGTTTGGTCTTTTGTTTTGTTCATTAAAATGAGGGCATGCATGCCTGTATTCACTCTTTTTAATGAACAAAACAAAGGACCAAGCCTCCTGAGTATTATCACATGATCTGTATTGTGAAAACAAAATGTACAAGCCGAAAAGGTCTATCGGTCAGTTTTGAACGTGAGTAATGGCGGACCGTGAAATCCAAAACTTACACTCAAAGTAAACGGCCTTTGGATAAAAATCAAAGCTCAAAATTTTGCCAGTCAGGTGTTAAGCAAACACACTTTCAAAATCTGAAGGAAAAAAGGAAGTGTTTTTTTTTTATCACAGGGGCACTTTAAGGGTGGGTCAAACATTCGCGTGTGGAAAGACATGTTGTATTTCTGATTGCGCATTGCATTGGGCGAAGACTCGCAAGGGCACTTTTTTCGAGAATGATACAGAAACAAACTGAATGACCTGCCACAGCACATAAATTTTTTCTTCTTGTTTTGAGATAACTAACGGTGCGGCGCACACTTTTCAAACTGGTAGGAAAACAGAGCATCACCGCTTTGCCAGGCAACCTCATTATTAACTAGGCAAACAACAATTACAATGCTTGCTACGAGAGGTTGCGCGCAGAGTTTGGAATACCCAGAAAGATCAAACACGGCCTGGGAATCACCGTAGCCTGGCAGGAAAATAACCTCATGTCAAGGGCTCATTTTGAAGTTTGGGGACGATATGCTTGTAGACACCAGTCGTTATGACATTCACAAGAATTTTTAAGTATCTTGGCTTTCTCTCAGAAAGTAGGGAGAACAAAACCGAGTTCTGGAAGGTATGCAACTGTATGCCGTCAACAGATTCGAATAAAATTTGATTAAACACGAAAGACAAAAAAGACCGTGAATCTATGTGGATGTTGAAAAAGAACTCAGCCAAATGTGTGGTAGCAAATATCGAAAGCACCTGGATCGTCGTAATTTATCTGTGAGATGTTGCTGGGACTCCCATGTCAACCTCGTCTCTTGGGAAAAGCCCTGAGAACAACGTTGCTCTCATGTCTCAGTTGTTCCTTGGTTCCGCATTGGGATCATTCAGATTAGAAGCATGAGATCACTACTCCGCTAGAATATTGACTCCTGTATGAAGTTATCATAACTACAACGTCGACCAGGTTTAGAAGGTGATAAACACTTTTACCGAACGGTAAGACGTTTTTTTTACGATCACGTGACACTCCGAAACACATAGAGGAACAGAATCGATAATAAGCCTGGGATCCCGTTGCTCTTCAAGGAGCTACGGGTACTGAAAAGATGCTTACAATTCAGAAAAGCTTTCATCTCCTCCGCGTGTCTGCCCAATCGTACGTCATTCTCCAACAGCGTAGCCATGGAGTAGCCATGAAAGCAACACTGACCCTCACACGTTTTTGCTCCGTCTCGGTATTTGCTATGATGAGGTCCTTGATCCACGGGTAGTCAAATAAAGCCTGGTTTTAACTGGCGACGCAAGCACAAGTACAAGCATAAGAAGCTCCTGCTGGGCTTCTGATGGGATGCGGAAATAAAGAAAGATTATGCGGAAGTTTTAGGCCATATTATGCGTAAACATGGATTGATTATGCGGAAATTTAAGCAAGTTATAGAACTAATAATCTGAAGGCCCGTCCGATGTATTTACATGTATATGGTAAATCAGGACTCGAAATTGCGACCAATACAAATGCATTATTGTTATTAAAATATCTGGAGGAGTCACCAATTTGCGACCAGCTTTAACCCTTGAAATAAAATTGCTAGCAGTTGGTATTTTGCCGCAACTTGTCATAAAATAAATAAAACGATAAGAACTTAATTTGTTTCTTGTCATGAGTTTTGTTACAATTTTGAGATATGGAGCAAAATTGTAATATGGTTGGACCGCGATCCATCATCTCGACCATTTTCGGCGGTTTTTTTACACAAATGTATATAGTGTAGGGCGGGGTCCTATTTTCCCTATGATTACAAATGATACAAATTAATCTGCGACTGTAACTTGCACCTAAATTTTCATATATCTTGCCTCAAAATTGCGACCTGATATTGTTTTTAACTTTCCACCCCAAGGCATTTGTAATTTATAAAACAGGTTCTAGTGTCCAGGCTCATTGCCGAAAAATGCGTGGAAACTGCGTACGACCTTTCATCTTGCAAACAAAATGACGTGTTTTCTTCAATCGATCTTCAATGTTCATGAAAATTAGCGCTTCAAAACAGTCAATTTCTTTGGCTTTTATGTTTGTGAGGATGGTAAGCAGCTTCTTTATCACTACTAGTGAAAACGAACGTCGACATAAGGATCAAAATCCGCCACAGCATCCGCCATTTTATTCAAATGCTCGGACGCGGAGGATCTGGAACGAGTGCTTTACTTGGCCAGACGAAGCAAATTTCCTTGTGCTTATGCTGCGTTTCGTTTTCACGCGAAGCAAGCGAACGCAAGTATAAGAGCAAACACAAGAAAATTTTTTGATCCTTATGCTTGTGCTTATGCTTACGTTTGCGTCAACCCCGTTTGCACGGTGAAATAAGCGCACTGATGCTTGCGTTTGTGCTGGCGCTTGTGCTCGCGTCGCCAGCAAAAACCAGGCTTAATAGGCCGGATAATGATCCTGTGTTATCGCATGGCTGAGAACATTCCGCTCGTGACAAAATGCGGCGTCTGCCTACTCCTCTCTGTGATCTTCAGTGTTGATTTGTTGATTCTCAAGAGAAAATGTGATATTTAATGCCTCTTGAAGCTTTTACCTTCTGTGAGTTTCTTGTTGTATAACCTCTGAAAAAGTCCATTGATCTAAACGAAGAGGATAGTCTTCAGGCACATCCATCTGTCAGATCTTCAATTTACATAAAGTGGAAAAGAGGTAATTACTCATTCGAGCGGTTTAAGCCACACATATAAAACCTCTTGTACTTGACTCGAATAGATATCTTTGCAGAACCAATGTCAAATAGAAGTAGGTTTATCAACTGGGGTCGATATGGTAAATTGACCACCGTCCTTTTCTGGACGCTGGGACAACATGTTATGTTTGCAGCCCCCTAAATAATCAACGGGTTTATGTCTGCAATGTGTCTGCAATGAAAAGACAGTTTCTCTCGTTTAAGTGCAGAGGGCATATAATACACAAGTATATAATATATATATATATATATATATAACTAACTGCAGACAGTACTGTTTCGGCCTTCTGGGCCCATCAGTGCAGTGCTGATGTCTGGGATGGAGGTTAAGCTATAAAGCCACCCCAGATGTCCCACGCATGTGGTACATCCAAGTCATGCCAGAGTGCTCAAACTAGCGAGCTAGTGAGCATGCGCAATTGCTAGCGGCAATGACTCATCCTAGTAGTTTGCTCAATTTGCACATGAAAGCAAGAGCTTCGTACTGCCACAGAGCTATATCTAACTGCAGACAGTACTGTTCCGGCCTTCTGGGCCTCATCAGTGCAGTGCTGATGTCTAGGATGGAGGTTAAGCTATATATATATGTATATATATAGCTTCAATATCTGTAATGGTTGACCAAACGATGAACTCCCAACAGAAGGATCCAAAAGGATGCACGTTGTCTCCTCAGTTAGTATTATGTATATATATATATATATATATATATATATATATATATATATATATATATATATATATATATATATATACACCGTAGAATGAAGAAATGAAACCCATCCTGTTAATCAACTGATTAATTATGTCTTATAAGAAACGATTTAGAAAGACATGAAACAAGAAATATATGTGATCTAATCCGACGTTTCGTTGCATCGTGCGCCATTATCAAGGTTATAAAGATATAATGCGGTTTGTAAAAAGGCTTCATTAAATCGAATGTGCATAAAAGAGTGGTAAGCTAATTACATGAATAGTTTAGCACGAAGAGAATCCGACTGTTCATTCAATGCTGGTTTAAGATATTGAATACACAGCATTTCATTAACAAGGCAGTCAAATTTGTTCGTGCATTTCTTGATTACATTGAAGCGTGCTAAGAAATTGTTCGGAACAGCAGTGTTATGATCTTTGCAATAATGCCTGTAAATAGATGACGCCTTTTGACGGTGTCCCTCAACGCGCGTGTGAAGGTGGCCCTTTGTGTACCCGACATAACCTGCATCGCACAGGCTAACATCACCTTGGGCGCATTTTTCAGAAGAGTGTGAACGTCTGAGAGAAGTTTTCCGTAAGCTGAGGTATCCGAATCACCTTATTGATTCCGTCATCAACAGGTTTATCACCTCGAGAGTCGCAGTGGACCAACCTAAACAGCATACCGATGACGCCATCCGGATAGTTATCCCCTATAAAGATCAGGATGCTGCAGTGTCTGTCAAACGACAACTTAGAGATCTTAGTAGCAAGGTGCAGAAGACCATTCAACCCGTGTTTACTAGCCGCAAGCTTAAACAAGATCTAAGCTTGCGTGAGCCCAAGCCTAACATCGTAACCCAGCAATGCGTTGTTTATTTATTCAAGTGTGACCTGTGCGATGCAGGTTATGTCGGGTACACAAAGGGCCACCTTCACACGCGCGTTGAGGGACACCGTCAAAAGGCGTCATCTATTTACAGGCATTATTGCAAAGATCATAACACTGCTGTTCCGAACAATTTCTTAGCACGCTTCAATGTAATCAAGAAATACACGAACAAATTTGACTGCCTTGTTAATGAAATGCTGTGTATTCAATATCTTAAACCAGCATTGAATGTACAGTCGGATTCTCTTCGTGCTAAAGTATTCATGTAATTAGCTTGGCACTCTTTTATGCAAATTCGTTTTAACGTAGCCTTTTTACAAACCGCATTTTATCTTTATAACCTTGATAATGGCGCAAGATGCACCGAAACGTCGGTTTCTTTCACTTATATTTCTTGTTTCAATTATTATGTCGAATGAAAAACATGAAGAATTGCCCTGTGCGGGATTTGAACCCACGTCCCCCTGAACACCGGTAGGGTGTGATGACCACTACACCATCAGGACAACCAAACTGGCGACGCAGCTATCGAGATAGTGAATTGGCCTAACGTGAGTATCCCGGGATTCTTTCACGGGTGAGATGGGAAAGCCTAAACCTCTTCATAGCCTTAAACCTAAGGATCGACTAACGATTCACAGGCAAACACCAACTTAGGCATCAGCTAATCAGAGGGATCAAGTTAATGATGCAGGCTTATTTATATGGACCGTAGAATGAAGAAATGAAACCCATCCCGTTAATCAACTGATTAATTATGTCGAATGAAAAACATGAAGAATTGCCCTGAGCAGGATTTGAACCCACGTCCCCCTGAACACCGGTAGGGTGTGATGACCACTACACCATCAGGACAACCACGCTGGCGACGCAGCTATCGAGATAGTGAATTGGCCTAACGTGAGTATCCCGGGATTCTTTCACTGGTGAGATAGGAAAGCCTAATCAGTGTTATTATTTTTTCCTAACTGAAAGAACTGCTCAGGTTATGAAGATGGTGATTACTAGTCAGCTCTTTTCCGAATTACCTTGAAGAACGGAGCAGTTTCGCCACATATCTCATTTCAAAAGCCTTAAAAAAAAACAAAAAGTAGAAGGTAGATTACTTTTGGAGAAAGTGAAGTTGTAGGAGGTTTTCACATGACGTCATCGCCACCATGTTAATGGGCGAAAACAAAAGATCTCTTCTTTTGTTCGTCCACCAGAAGTCGTACTTTTCTATATTTTGTTAGAGGTTGGTTGAAAACGTCCTATATTTCATTATTTATGGCTTGATCTTTCAGTTTTGAAAGGTGTCTAACGAATTTATAATTGGATAAATGTTTGTTGGGAATATTGTCTCCGCAATTCACTTTGTTCTGGTCGTTCATGTACCGGATCCGAAATAATTAATGTCCATAAAAGAAAAGAACAACGTGAACATAATAATACCTAATTATCAAGGCTTAATCGGAATAACAATAATTCTTTTGTCCTCCGCCATTTTAGTCCAGTATAGTTTTGTTCTCTACAAAGTGCAGCTCTATGATACGCCAGCAAAGATTTAAGCTATGTGGAGCTGCATTGAGAAGGAGTGCTTCCGTACAGGAAATACAAGTTGCTTTTCCTTTGAATTTGTCTCGTCAATTTTTTAATATTATTTTTGTTAGAAGAAAAACGCATTGTTCCTTCAGCGTGAAAATACACATACTTCGTGTCTCACCTTTCTGATGAGAAAACAAAAGACATATATAAATATATATCATATATACTTTGAAATTGCAACATTTTTGAAAACGGGTGTATATATATATATCTATATTGTTTTTTTCTTTTCTCTTGGAAAAGTAGTTTTAGTCCAACGTACAACCCAATAAACTCTTGGAACTGTGTTTCAAAGGTACGTAGGTCCGATAGCTGACAGGATTGTCTTAAAACCCCCATTACATATTTACTCTTTGCAAAAGTTGTGATATTTTTAAAGATCAAAAAGGAAAGCGGTGGTGCTTCAAATGGCTTTTCGAGAAAGAAATGCGCACTCTCCAAAGCTTTCGAGGTCGTTTATCATTTAACCTTTTTCTGTACCTGTTCTGCAAGCAATGGAAAACAATAGAGAGAAGACAGAGAAAACAAGAGCGCCGTCGCCAGCACGGAACAAGTAGAAACCACAACTTTAGTAGATACGTTTAACTTACCTACTAAAACTGGTGCAAACTTCATTAAAATGATTCAAGCGGTTAAAAACATACAAGTAAAAAGTCTTTAATTTGAGTCGCAAAAGAAAATGTCAATCACTAAGGAGGCTCCGTTGGATGTGGCCTTATTGGTTTACAGTGCTAAAATGAAGCTCGCATAAAAGTTGATGTTGC
Organism: Montipora capricornis; assembly: GCF_036669925.1. Taxonomy (NCBI): domain Eukaryota; kingdom Metazoa; phylum Cnidaria; class Anthozoa; order Scleractinia; family Acroporidae; genus Montipora; species Montipora capricornis. The sequence goes on along the minus strand of NC_090884.1, from coordinate 20,379,109 downwards.
GGTTCAACAACATTCAGTTAGCGCAAAGCCAGAGGATCAAAACGTCACTCTACTAACAATTTTTGCAACTGTAGCAAGGGTTGCTCAAAGAAAAGATGAGCGAGGCGGCAATGGAACCTACAGTAGTGCTAATTAATTGGTATCCCAAAGGACCGGGCCGGGAGGGTCGTGCATGAAATTTCAAAGAGGCTAAGTAGTTTATAAAAACCAAAGACATAATTGTAAAGCATCATTAAGAGCTGGGCACCCTATACTTTATAGATTGGAGCCTTTGGGCTCGCTCTGATGCTTTATAGATTGCAGTCTTATTCAGTATTTTGAAGTCATGGAGCTACTGTTGCCAGTAAATTCATACGAAACGCGAAAACTATACTGTCAAGTTACATTTTGCAAATGCCATGACACATTGATTACAAGGGAGGGCCAGAGGAGTGACTTCCTTTGGTGACCTAAACGATCATCAGTTTTGCTAAACAACAATTCACAGGATACCGCAGAACTGACTGGTATTCTACAAAGTGCGAACTACTACCGCTGTTTCTTGAAACAAACATCCCTAAACCCATATCAACTACCACCTGCTCGTTACAAATGACTGCAGAAAAGAAACGGAAAGCAAAAGACAATACCAGGAGCACTAGGCTCCTGACGATACTGAATTTTGCTGACAACACAACAATTTAAGGAGGCTCAAACCAGTTTTAACACTTTCAACAAACTGTACTATTTGGAAGAATTGAATCTACCAAACTTTTTCACTTAATGGTAATGTTATGATACCATATGAAACATCAAAAGATGCTCAATAAAGTGCACTCATCAATGTAACGTAATGGGTTACCATGGCAACAAAAGGTCCATCTAAAAGCAGCCTATATTTTGTCTTTAAACGCATATATCTCAAGAACAAACTTGGTGACCCCCATTTTTTAATTGCTGGAGAGTGATTAGTGATAAAACTTTCATGGAAAGTTTAAAAAATTTCTCTGGTGCAGATACATACCCACCTTCAGAATTGAAAATTTTTAAGGTGCCTCTGAATCCACTCCAGAGAATTTTTCTAAACTTTGCAAAGAGTTTCGTCTTAGCCTGCTAATCACTTTTCGGTAATAATAAATGGGGGTCACCGAGTTCGTTTTGGATATATAAGTGCTTAAACACAAAATATAGGCGTTTTAAGATGGTTCTTTTGTTGCCATGGTGATTTATTACGCCACATTAATATGTGCATCTTGTTAAATAATATAATAATTAATAATTACAAAATTTATATAGCGCTAAATTTAAATAAATATCCTAAAGCGCTTTACAATAGTATAGATAAAAATGTCCTATAGATAATAAGCCGAAATCAATTAATATAAAAAAGTAAAATAAATAAGTGGAAGTGAAATAATAATAATAATAATAATAAACATATTAATAAAAATCTTGCACCAATCTAATAAAAAATATATATAAATTCTCAATTGATCATTATGTCCATAAAATTAATCAAGTCCTTACGCTAATTTAAAGAGAAATGTTTTCAGACCATTTTTAAAAGTAACTAAACTTTGACATTGTCTGAGGGCCAGCGGTAGCCCATTCCAAAGCTTGGGGGCAGAAGCAGCAAACGAACGGTCTCCAAATGTCTTGCAAGTCGTGCGAGGGACGTTTAAACAATGATTGTTCTTTCATATGGTACCATAACATTGCCATTAAGTAAAACAGTGTGTGTTGTAGAGTTCATCTTTCTAAGAACTCATTCCCTCCAAATTGTTGAAACCGGTTTGGGCGACTTTAACCATGACAAAGTGCGATAAAATATTTCTTAAAACATTTAATTTTCAAGATTTTGCAAAAAAAAAAAAAAAAAAAACTAGCCGCATTAGCGGCTTTTTGATCTTGAAATGAAGCCTGACTTACGTTCACTGTGCTAAAATCATCAATGGTTCTTTCTGCTGTTTTACCTGAAGCATTTCGAAAAGCAAAATGGTTACTAATGGCATCAAGAAGGTATACAGGGAGCTGGTTCGGAAGCAGTTATGAGATTTTTGCCATACGATTGGCCCTACATTGCAGCGTGTTTTCATGAGCAAGAAATTGGGGCAACATCTTAAAGCTAAAGAAACCAAGCTGTCAATTGTGAATGAGCAGCGTGTTGTTTACTATTTTTCATGCGACTTATGTGATACATAAATACATAAATATGCATGTCAGGTACACCGACAGCCCAACGAATGGCTGAGCACAAAAATACGACAATCGGTCGACAAAAACGTTTTGAAAGAAACCCAATTTATTAATAAGGTAAATTTCAGTGCTTAGGTTTTTTAAAATGCTGTTCATCACGAATCTAAAGCCTAATTTAAATATCCAGACGAACTCCATAAGTGCCAAACGTTTTGTTTCTTTTTTCTTTTCATTAGAATTCACATTTTTGGGGATACCGATAGTATTTATAAGGTGAATACTTTTTTTGGAAAAATGTACTGGATAGAACAGTTAACTACAGCGGGGACAACAGTACAAATGCCAATCAATAACGCTACTGAAACTCAAGGGCAAGGTAGCCATACTAACTGAACATGTCTCAACTCGGAATGATTTCCGTACAGGTCCCTACTTCATTATGCATGCAGAATAAATTAATTATTCATTCGCGCTATTGTTTTGTAGAACAATACGTATACCCAAGAGAACCGTATATATACATGGGTAATTTGTACTTACGGGATGAATAAAAACGGATCTCATTTTTTCTCTCCCTCCCTCTCTCTCTTCTTTCCCTTCATCGTCCACACCGTTACTCGTTTTTGTCCCAGCTTTCCCCTTTCTATCCCTTCGTCTTGTTTTTATTTCCAGACCCCGCTCGGCTTTTTCTACCATTTTATCCCACGATATGACACTCGCAGCTTGCCTTGAACTCCGACCCACTGTAAACCTCTGGGTTAGGGTTAGGGTTAGGGTTACTCGTCCCTGTTCTTTACCACTGAGCTAACGTGTCAAGTTGCTAATTCACACCTTGAAAATGATATTTATTTTGAATTCTGGCTGACTATTTACATAACAATGATACGTGATTATATACACGTGCCGCGCCGAGCACCTACAATCGAACTTACACTTGTAGGTTACCGTTAAGAGATCCCTGTTTTACTACTCTTGAAACAACCCATCCCTTTAATAATGCTAACCGTAACCCTAATTACGACTAAAGGCACTGTTTAGGCTTAAGGTTAGTCCCTGTGATAGTTTTAGGTTTTCAAGTATTGCTGCTGAACTGTGACCTGCTTTTCCTTCATGCCCCGTGCGTGCGGCACACTTATAAGTTCACTACGTGGAAGAGTATACCACGCTTAAAGTCTGATTGGTGCATCTTTCATGGGAAACTTTCATGCACGAGTTCATTGCAATTAAAATCGTTTCATATTTCCCTTCTTTTGAAGCAAACTTGTGTCTTCGTAAAAATCAAGATGGCTACCGAAGTAAAAGGGGCACAGCAATGGGAGATTTGATCATTTGGAAATTGTCCCTGCTTTATAGCCTTTCCAGAGTTGTGCATAGAGTGGTGAAAAGAAAACAATTTACTTTCGTCTTCCGTGTCCAAAACCTGTGTGAAAACGCAGTCAGTTGGCAAAGACAAAGTGCCGCATCGGGAGATGGATCTCTTTCGCGATGCTCAAGAAAAAACTGCAATGGATAGCCTTCAATCCGCCAGAACACATATTAATTTTCTGACCGTAAACTTTCCTTGAAAAAATATTAGCCCTAGCTACCTGTGGCCGGAAAGTTTACAACTGCCTACAAGACAAGGGCTAACATCATCTCACCGCAGTTAACCATCGCCTAAACTTCGTCGACCCAGACAAACGAGCCCACAGCAGGGCATTGAAAAGACATGATGGGGAGTGAAACGAAGTATGCCTCGTACGGGAACATCCATGGATCTCTACCAAAGCTATTTACTTGGGAAGTATCATTGAGCACATTGCCGATCTCTACAAAGAGCGATAAATCGCAAAATCCCTCTAAATGCACCGTTCGTGATCCTAAATACAGGAAAGGAAGAAAATATACACTTTGCAGTGTCTCGGCGAATTTTTAAGCAGACAGGAAGAACAATTTCACGATAAAAAGAGCAGGTAGCCATTAAATTTCTTATGACAGTTCTTTTATTTGGTTTGTTTGTTATGTTTGCGAATCTGAACCCTATTACAACGATTGCTTGAAACTCCACTTCTTGCGCTTATTCTAAAACTGAAAAATGGGTAAAATTGCAGGAAAAGTCCCGAAATTGCAGGAAAAACTGTTTGATTTTCCGTATTTCAGACAGAAGTTCGACCGACTTTTTTTAAGTCCATATAGACTTAGAAAAAAAACCTCTAAAAAGAAAGAACAAAGCGCCACAGTCCCAAAGGACGTCTATTGTTATCGCTATTGTTTTCTTGAAACAAATGAGTGTATGCATAATGAAGTAGGGACCTGTGCGGAAATTTTGCCCTCAACTCTGCCACATTACGTCTCTCTTTATCGGTGTTGAAGCTACGACAGGAAATTCAAATTCGCTACCTTGTGTTCACGTTCTTCATAAAACTTAAAAATTGGTCATTTTACGTCGCAGATTTGCCGAAATGAAAAAATGCACGTGCAGAGCGTGCAAGCTATTGTTTTTGCTCATTAAATATGCAAATGTTGTGACGTTTTCTTTGCCGTCGCGTCGTAAGATCTTAAACTCCCTAAAGCTCCCTAAAGAACGGCTGCGTAGGAGAGACTAGGGATGCGTTCGATTGGGAAACCCGGATTTAGATCCTAAAATCTGGATCTTCGAATTTCCAATCGAACAAGAAATCTCGAAACGGATTTTGTCGCGGATTTCACTAGATTGCAATCCTTCCTGCCATAGATTTCCAATAGACCTAATCGGCTAACTCAATGTTGTACCCAATTCAAATCTCCCGAGATTAAGTTTCTTTGTGTATTGTATTTGCATGATAATGTAGCATTCATATTTAAATGATATGGAAATACCTGAAACAAAACGTTTTATTCCCAAAGGATCTGAATTGGGTACAACATTGAGTTAGCCGATTAGGTCTATTAGTGAAATCCGCGACAAAATCCGTCTTCATCGTTGAGTTCGATTGGAAATCTAAAGATCTAAATCTTAATTCCCCAATCGAAAGCATTCCTAGGTATCTTAAAGACAAAAGTAAAAAAATAACCCCAAGTCAAACAAGTTCCTTTAATTCTTGGAAAAAATCAGCATGGCGTTTGCTGTTTGCCGTGAACGCGATCCAAAATCCCGCTGTCTCCATGTTTAAAATGCTTAAGCAAGCATAATCTAATTTATTTGTTATAGTTCAACTGACACAGCGAAAAAAAAAATGATTGGCCAGAGAAAATAAAACACAAGACACACCTAGAATAGAGGTCAAAAAATAGAAAGTAAACACGGAAGACAGGAGGGGCTTTCCCTGAATTTGACGCACGAAACCACATAACTTGATATTATTTTCGCATACTGCCTTTAGTTTCAGACGGCTGGTCGTCGGGGATTCGTTTAATTTTGCTGTTTGGTGTTCTCTGTACCAAGAAGAGAACTTCTGAACTTATATCTTGGGAGAGTTTCGAAAGTGAACTATTTTCATTTGCTAAAGTACGGATTTCACGCACTTCCGTCACGAATTTTCGCAGAAACCCTGAGACGTTAAACACGAAGGCGCGCTATACAAGGAGGCTTCCCTGGGAAGCGGTTAGGTCATTTGTTAATCGAGAACGCTGTGTTGTGTATTCCCGATAATTTCTGAGGAATCACAGTCGGCATGGAGTATGACAACCTTGATCAACAGCTTCAAGATATAGAGGAAGTTCTTGGAAAGGAAATGGGTGAGCAACCCCAAACTTATTCAAGTATACATGATAAATAAGAGGTAGATAATATTCCGTCAAACGATCTTCTCAAAGGCTATCAAAACGATAAGGTGCGAAGACGAGACAACATTAGAATAATCACTGACAGTGAGAAATCAGTGTCCATAGCGCAGAAAAGTTGGTAAGTTGTGAATAAAATACTATACGTAGTGTATGTTAGAATAAGACGGAACTGAAAGATGTGTAAATATTCCTGTTTCGTTTGTTGTCCTCGATATTGACAAAGATGTCTTCTTTAATATGAAAATAAAGTAGATAAGTTTATTGGGATATACGGTACGTCTTTTAACTTAGTTCGGCTCAAGGGATTCTTCAGTGGTGTTTTCTAGGAAATGATCGGGAAAGATAGCGTTTTTGTTGCTGTTCATGCTGGTTTATCTAGATTGATCTCAGTAAGGTTACTTAGTTTGTGATAAACCAAATTGAATACTTGCTTCGGGTCGACATTTGATTCAAACGTGGAATAAATTAATAAGAACAGTAGACGGATTCGAAGCAAAGTAACAATTAAGGCAATTGAAAGAAATCCTACAGGAATCCTACAGGAAGCTTTCACTTTAGTCGACGAAACCATTATGTCACGGCGAAATTTTGGTTTCAGAACTCGATATCTTTGAAGAATTCGACGTTATATGACGTCACACAGGCAGACAACCCCAAGGATGCAAGAGTGCGTGACGTCACGTTATTTTGAGACAGTATCGAGGAAAATGTTCCATAACCAATCAAAAAGCACAGATTAATAATTTGTCTCTCTTGGGGGAAATCTGAGTTTTTGATTGGTTAATTTGATTTCGATCAATTTCCAATGATCCATGACTCCTGTCCCGATCATATGGCGATGGCAAAAACCTGAGCGAAGCTTCAAAATCGAACAGGATTTTGAGGTTGCACAGCCGTGTAAATGCGATGATTTTTGGCACAATGCTAGCAAAGTTGTCTACTTTTCACTTGCCAAAGGCTTGGAGGCGAGTGACCTTTGAAAGTGGGAGAAATTCGGCTAAATTCTGGAGGCACTAGGCCGTGGGCGTTCTTGGAAGTTGCAAATCTTGTCTATCAGTGAGCAGGGGCACTCAACGAATCTGTTCCTCACATTATCTGTTCCCCAGAGGAATCTTGCTGGCTGGCAAAAATACAGGTGTTTCGATTAGCTGGCTGGGAAATTTTGTTATTGATAGAGGTTTTGCCTGGGAATTACTGACTTTTTCTAACATTTCAACCCGAGCTGGCTGTAGAAACTCTGAAGACTGAGGACGACTAAAAATAAAAATAAAAATAAAAAAAAGAACCCCTTCCCTCTCCCAGAGAGTAGTCACAAACATACGACGGCTGGTCAGAGTGATTGCGCTTGCGGAAAAAACGGTTTTGTCGCTTTTGTTCGGTCGTTTTGGATCGAGGGATTTGAAAGCGCGCGGAATTCCTGGCTGGGAAACCAACCAATTTTATCTAGCTGGCTGGGAAATTTCTTGTGTGTCTTGCTGGGAAAAAGGAACAGATAATGTTTTCCCAGCAACACTGAAAAACACCTGAAAATGCCTTAATAACATTTATTTTCATTAATTGGGGTATAATAATACATTTTACAACAAATTGGTCGTTGGGTGCCCCTGAGTGAGCTTAAGCACGCGCGTTTTTGCCAGGGCAGTGGGGTCTCCCAAATTTTTATGCTAATCATCTCTAGCGGAGAAAAGATACTTAGCAAAGTAAATGTGGTTGTGTGAAGACAAGTTAGAAGGAAAAACAGCTTACTTCCGGTTGCCGTCCCTGTCTCAAAAACGCGTGCGCTTAAGCTCCCAATTTGTACTGTATGTGACGACGCGTGGGATCTGAAGGGAAAATCGAGGAGTCCCAAAAACCCATCAAATCACTCAGGAAAACGAAGAAAATAGTGGGAGAGTGAACTTTATTTATCTGGCTGTCCATAAAATGAATTTTCGAAAAGAAACATTGCGTTTTGAAGTTTTTATGTTACAATTTCCTCGATTAGTTGTATCGGCCGTTACAAGTGACAAAACGGGAATTTGAGAAGTCGCTTAAGTCGCATTCAATCAGGCAAATAACCACACAAAAAGCGAGAAAGTCACCACGACAATAAAGTACGGCTTTTTTATTAAGAACATTTGCTTGTAAATAGCTTTTTCAGTTTCTTATCGAGATTCCCATACAAATCCATATAATTTTTTACCATCCGAGTCTGGGCAGCCGCCAAATCGATAAAACTCACAGCGAGGAGAAACAGATTATTCCCTGCCGACTTATTCGGGTAGATTTTCCATTTTTGCTCAGTTTGTGTGCCCGATTACTTAACTATGATAGTATCGTACAGCTTTTCAAAGTTTTAATAAAAGACAAAAGAAGTCATGATTGTTTAGAAAACGCTAGGCCGTTCTAGGAACAGGAATGTTACGGTTTGTCGAGTCGTTTCCGGTTTTCAGTGCCTTATGCCGTCTTTATATACTTTCTAGGTCTGGTCTGCAGTTCACAAGTTTGTGGTTTCGGTTTATCAGTCTTGCATGTAGCTAATCATAATTAAATCAAAGTGTAGGCCCTGTATTATTTTCCAAATGGCCTCGGTTTTCTTTTTCCTCGCAGGAGATCAAATCACTAAATGTTCCCTGGCATTTGGCAAGTCAAACGAATCGCGCGCGGTACTTTGACTACTTTGGTCGCGACTTCAATAACTTTAAACGACATATTCAGGAAAAGTTATAATTACACTGTGAAAACAATCTAAAGTACGCCTGTTTGATTGTCTATCGCATTTCGGTCTTCTTTTCAGTTCCATTCTCATCTTTTCGACTCTTAACTAACTAACTAGCCCTAATTAAGAAACACTAAAACGGTTCTGTTTCGTATTTTTAGCCTGACGGTTCACAAAGAAAACATGTTTGATCCAAAGAACGCGACATTTGTACCATCCTTGGAAACCACTCCTTGAGTAGTTCAACTGCTTCGAAAATTAAGAGGAAGTCACACCATAGAAGTGTAAATCAGTCGTTTTCAGTTCAAGAAGATTAAACTTAAGAAGAGTGCTGCGTTTTTTGCGTGCTAATTTAGAATATTACAGCAATTTTGTGCTGCAGGAATTTAATTTACGTACATCCCAATGTGTACCTTCATTAATGCTATTCTTCTACAAATATGCAAGGCACTCCCATAGATGCATTGGACAATAATGACGGTCAATTCAATAATAGGCTAGTTTCGCTCTGGGTCCTTTGTCTAAGAATAACTTTCACTGGTATCTATATCAATTCCCAGAGCAATCAAAAATTCAAGTTACCATACATGACTTGAAAGATGTCTATGACAAATTCCAGTGGAAAAGAGCCCCGTGTTCTGAGCAACGTATCGCAGAAGGAAAAGTAAATGCAGTTGCTTGGACCACCGCTGGTCAAATTCAGGAAATCAGAGCATTTGTTCAGCGGACTCCCGAAGCAGCAGACAAGGCCAGTGACAGGTTACAAGTGGGTAAGTGAGAGTACAAGTTTAGTTGTTAACTCTCTGTAACAAACATATCCTTGTCTTCAATATCTGTTTGCTAATTCACAGGTTATTGTGTAAAGTTTGTAATCTAACCCATTCTTTTGGACCATTCACGGACAGCGATGTATCTGGATTTGAGATGGAAGATCCAGAAGCCCAAGTAGAATAACTATTTTGTCAAAAAAAGTACTGTTCCGTGTTACATCGTGGCATTCGATTTTGGATAATATATAGATTTAGCCAAGCCTAAAAGCGGAGCTCCCGTTTCTCACCCCAGGAAGCAATACAATGTATAAAAAATAGGCACGCATTGCGTACGTGTGGTAGTGATCATTTTCAGGTTCCCTCACAACTTCTTTTTCACCACAAATTTAAGCGCAACTCTGAGTGTCTGACAGCTTTCTAATACAAAAGTTCACTGAAGTTAAGCCATGGTGCTAAATTCACTATTTACTGGGTTGCCGTATGGCAATCCCAGTCTGAAAATTGGTAGATTTCCGTTTTCTTTTTTTTAGTTGTTTTTTTTTCCGTGTCGGTAAAAGCCTTGCCTGTCACCCCCCTGGTAAGTGGTGTCTTTGTGCATAGAGCCTTTTGAGCGTATTTTCTTAGGATCGAGGGGGTTGTGGAACTGCGTAAATTTCTCCGGTGGACAGAGTAGAATCATTAACCTATGGTAGCCTGCAATGGCGTCGAAAGTCATGTAACGCGAATGGCGTTTTAGTGGTTCCTTAAAGAAAATATACCCTTATGGAGCTCAACACCTGGAATCTCAAAAGCGACGAGTAATGGACTTCGACAACAATCTGTCGCCCGTCGTGCAGAAATCAAAATGAGCTGTATTTCTAAAATAATATTTACCAAGTGTGCTGTTATGTAGAACACTGAAACCAAATGGAAAATTCTCTGGTAACTTATGGGTTCAACAAAGACAGAACGAATCGAACACCTTAAGCTGATCTGTGATAAAATAGGAAGGGGTTTTTGCCCCTAGTAGCAAATATGTTGTTTGTTTCAAAAAATTGTTCGCTGGAAAAGGTGGCCTTTATGAATTCATCATGTTTTATGATATGTGTGCTGGGTAGTTTTTATGGCAATAGTAAAGCATTTTCTTGTTATTCAAGGAAAAGGTTCTTCAGGAAAGGGTTTGAACCTGAAGTACATGGTAATTTGACACGATTGAGTTTCTTGTCTTCCCGCACGCAATGAAATAGGAAGAGGTTTTCGCCTCTAAGAGCAAATGTGTTGTTTGTTTCAAAAAATTGTTCGCTGGAAAAGGTGGCCTTTATGAATTCATCATGTTTTATAATATGCGAGCTTAACTGGATAGCTTTTATGGCAATAGTAAAGCATTTTCGTGTCAAAATGAGGTTAGCGTTTTTCTGTTGTGCTAATTTAATTAAATATAAATATACATTCTGCCTCGTGAGTTTGTTATTCTCGTTAACCAGCAATGGAAAGTCATTGCAACGTGTATGGCGTTTTAGTGCATCTTATGTTGTTTGTTTCAATAAAATGTTTCGCTGGAAAAGGATTCTGTGATATTTTCTGCCTTTGTGAATTATAATATCATGTTGTGTATTGAATTTTCGAGCTTAAGGTTGAAACGTGATACGGGAGGATATTTTTAGTATTGCTCTGTAAGCAGGAAAGGTTTCATGAAAATAAACAGGTCTGTTGGAAGCGTGCTTGAGTTTCAACAAAATGAGCCCCAAAATGAGCAAAAAATTGTGACGCCGGTGAATAATAAAGTAGCTGCTATTTCCAAAATGATGGAATTACCTGGTGATAAATAACCTCGTCTTGGAGAGTAAATTTTTGACTTTGCAGAAACAATGGTGGGCGATTGTGATCTTTGTTTTGAATTCGCTCATTTATTGTCAAACTTTATAACACTTGACAGAAAAAGAAACTTTCTAAAACCCAGTATCTTGCCATCACTTGACACAGATGCTTCACTGTTTGGCAAATAAACATGCCGCGGTAACTTAATCACGGCGCCCGCTGAGTTCCGGCGATTTCACTTTCGATTTGCGATTTATTTGTGCAGCCAAAACTTACAATAACAAAATTGAACGTAGCAAAAATCTCCCAAAATGTTTGTCGCTGATCGTAACTGTTTATATTCTATATTGGTTCAAAATTAATGTTGTTTTCATGTCGTAAATATGTTATTCTCGAGCGACCGTCCTGGAAACTTCCTTCTGCTCTTTCTAAAAACTGTGTATCAATATTTATTTACTTTTGCATCAATATTTGTTTCTGCATAAAGCAAGGTAACAAAATCTGTACCTTGCTGAATTTGCATTTGTTAACGTTAATAGTATTTTCGGTCCAATGCTTCTGTTTTACGAAGGGGTATATGTCAGATGCTCAGAGGGCACGCGTAAACTTGTGGTGAAAAGAAGTTTATCAACATGTCAGCCCAGAAGCCAATGTTTCTCACTTCCCATTTATTTTCTTCAATCTTTCTGGGTTCAGTACTTTGCTAGTGACCACATGTCTTCTCAGGCTATTTACCCAAGGCTTCTACCATGGCACTTAACTACAATGATAAACAATACCAAAACAGTATCGTGCACTTTTAGAGCTACATATTACGCAAGGACAGATCTGTTTCGTCGTACGAACGTGTGAGGACCTGTGAGCCAAAGGGCCTCTGCTGGTATAACTTCTGGGTGACCCCTTACATGGTCTTAATGACCCTCCAACTTGAAAAAAATTGTCTGGAACGGTTCACGTACCACAGGCAACCCAGTGTACCCTAACGGAGGGTCTAGTTTGAATTGAACAATACAAATTTCGCGCCAAAATAGTAACCGTATTCAAATCGATGCGGTGTCGCTGTTTACACGACAGATGAAACCGCATCGTTTTGAAAACGCTCCACTTTTGGCAGCGGTTTCAAATCGACACGGTTTCGGCAACAGTCTCGATCGGTGTCGTATATAAAACAGAAGGTGTAACACTGGTTGTGTGTGACACTTGTTCTGAGGTAGAAAAAACAAAGAGCACTGAAACTAGTTTTAGATGTCAGGGTTTCCGAATTACTTACCGACTTCCTGTCGGACTGCCATTGTTATGCAAGCGACCAAGCACAAAAATAGTTCAAGTCCATTATCCCAGAGTCTCTCCGGGCGCTCATTCGCTGACCAAAAAGCCCGAGGACTCTGGGTACGAGATTGTCTATAGGCCATTTCGGAAAATACCATAATACTCTTTGTTTGTCCCCCCAAATTTTGCATAAGCATTGTTTTCGATTTCTCTTGGGACCATTGTAAGTCCCAAGAGAAACTGGAAACAATGCTTATGCAAATTTTGGGGGGGGACAAACAAAGAGTATTATGGTATTTTCGGAAGTGGCCTATTGTGGCGAGGGAAATATTCTCTAGGTAGGCACCGCTGACCAACGTTTTTGTTGATAGTCAAATGCCCGCCCATGCGAGTTTCGTTTCGTGTCAAATAGGCCACTTCCGAGTTCATGTCTGCTTCCTCTTCAAAGCGGATCTAAGTGCGAAATTTTTGTAATGGTAATTAGTTCTAGCTACTTTACATATGAACAAAAAGTAATTCTTGTAAGGAAAACTTCGCACTTAGATTCTCTTTGAAGAGGAGGCAAACATGAACTCGGAAATGGCCTATTCCCCACTATGCGGAGTTATCCTCTTGTCAAATGCCAGGGGTATACGTATGCCCAGGAAGGGGAGATGGGCGTACTTGGAAATCACTGATACATTAAGTGAAATTGTTTGCCTAAAGCACTTCAGTGTAAAAGTATCATAAAGGTAAAGCTTTCTCGCCTTCTTCTAATAGCCTCATACGGCTCCAGTAGTTCTGTCGTCGTTCTTTTCCAGGGTTCTCGATTGATTTTCAAAGTAGCGGATTTGATAATGAAACTGAGTACCGGATAGGACTCTTCTCCGTTGTAATATAAGGCCGATTGCACGTGCCTGGGGAGCGAGCCCTTAAGGAGGCCTGGGTCCCCTATAAACTAGTAATAGCTATCGCTAAGTGCCAACGAAACAGTCAATATAATACATATACAAGTACAAGGAAAGGTTGCGTTTTATACAAACGTTGGCCGTGTAGCACTTATATTTTAAACAGAGTTAACTGAATAGAGTGTAATGTGAAGTGCTAGATTTCAATCCCATATGAACCATGTGAGCGTTAGCCCTACTGTTGGAAATGGGCCCACACAAGGACAGAGAAAAACTCTGACCAGGGTGTGAATTGAACCCACGACCTTCGGGTTAGATCTCCGCCGCTCTACCGACTGATCTACAAGGTCAGACGGGAGCAGGCCGTGGGAAGTGAAGATGTTAAAGTCACGGCAATGAACATGTACAAGTACAAGGAAAGGTTACGTTTTATACAAACGTTGGCCGTGTAGCACTTATATTTTAAACAGAGTTAACTGAATAGAGTGTAATGTGAAGTGCTAGATTTCAATCCCATATGAACCATGTGAGCGTTAGCCCTACTGATGGAATGAGATTGAAATCTAGCACTTCACATTACACTCTATTCAGTTAACTGTTTAAAATAAAAGTGCTACACGGCCAACGTTTGTATAAAACGTAACCTTTCCTTGTACTTGTACATGTTCATTGCCGTGACTTTAACATCTTCACTTCCC